>NC_139224.1:174550131-175128383 GCF_055691185.1 Crinia signifera | reverse complement strand
CATGCACTAAAAAATCGCATGCGATGCAACCGACGCGATGCCCGTGATTTCCCATAGGGAACAATGTTAAATGTCCCAATTGACCCGATTTTCCTGTTCAATGTCTCAATTGACCCGATTTTTCCATAGGAAACAATGTTAAATGGCCCACAGAGGCCAAATAGGCACCCTGAAGTGTGAAATGGCCCCCACTATTGTTAACGCCACGCCACGATCAACGTGAACCCGAAGCGTGGCAAGCGCAGCGAGCCCGCGAGGGGCGGCGGTACGCGTCCTACGACCTTTTCATACCCCCACTATCCACGTCGGCGTGGAGTTGAGAATAGAAAGTGTCCGAAGTGTGGCGAGCGCAGCGAGCCCCGCGAGGGGACGCGGACAGTGGGAAGCCCGCGAGGGGACGCGGATACCTGTGAAGGTATCCGCGTCCCCTCGCGGGGCTCGCTGCGCTGGCCACACTTCGGGCTCGGTGGCTCGCTGCGCTCGCCACACTTTCTATTCTCAACTCCACGCCGACGTGGATAGTGGGGGTATGAAAAGGTCGTAGGACGCGTACCGCCGCCCCTCGCGGGCCAGCTGCGCTCGCCACGCTTCGGGTTCACGTTGATCGTGGGGTGGCGTTAACAATTTTGGGGACCATTTCACACTTCAGGGTGGCTATTTGGCCTCTGTGGGCCATTTAACATTGTTTCCTATGGAAAAACCGGGTCAATTGAGACATTGAACAGGAAAATCGGGTCAATTGGGACATTTAACATTGTTCCCTATGGGAAATCGCGGGCATCGCGTCGGTCGCATCGCACCCGATTTTTTAGTGCATTCAATGCCCGCGATGGCCGCGATGGGCGCCCTTCTAGGTAAAGAGTACCATTCATTGTATTTTGTTTGTAAATATGGAGTAATTCCCATCTGATGCTGGGCGCTGCTGACGCTGTTGTATTGGACATATATGTTATAAGTAGGGAACTTAGGATCTTATTTAGGTCAGTTCGCAACTGCCGCTCGTTCAAATGGGGACCGATGTTTTGTTACTGCGCATTTCTGCGTGCACCCACTGCGAATACATGGATCTCAGTGGACAGGGGGGGGGGGCGTAGAGGGGCGCGGAGCGGAGGGCTGCTCCATTAGCATATGTTATCGCCCAGCATTTTATGGATTTTCCCATGATAATGAGGCCATGGCGTGGCGACGGCGGCGGGCAGTCGACATCACCAGATACCAGCTGCCCGCCCATTTCCTTCCGAACGTGCACGCATCCATTCGTAGCCAGTGCAAAGGAACGCGCCTTGCGAATGGTGGACCGGCGTAGCACCATTCGCTTAGGCATCCGAGCGAATGAACCAGAATTACCCCCTGAGGGTTCATAGCGACCTACTTTGGGAGCATTCTATAAATGTTTAGCACAATTTAGAGATTTGGTTCCTGCGCCCCTCGTGCTCATGGCCACTGCCTCGGCCGCAGCATTCCAGAGACGGAAGCAATAAAAAAAAGTTATATTGAATTTTCATGTGTTGAACACTGTCACGTCGACCGTTTGTTGTGTTGACCTTTGTCTATGTTGTCAACCTTGTGTCAATCTTTTGTCTATGTCAGTCTTGTGTAAGACAAACAGTGACATAAAATGTATCATCTATGTGATTTTGTGTCAGAAGCTTCTGTCGCCCCCATCCGAGGCCTGAGACACAGGGTAATGCCCCCATCCGAGGCCTGAGACACAGGGTAATGCCCCCATCCGGGGCCTGAGACACAGGGTAATGCCCCCATCCGAGGCCTGAGACACAGGGTAATGCCCCCATCCGAGGCCTGAGACACAGGGTAATGTGTAAGACACTCTCAGCAACTGTGTCTAAGTGTTTATGTTTGTGTGGCCCCTGGTGTCTTCCTGTAAGCGAAGCCCTTGCCACCGGGGGAGTCATTATGCACAGTAGGGGTCTTCCTATTGGTGTGAATTACGGGGGGAGGGAGGGGGGGGGGGGTGTGCGGAGAGGGAGCATAGGCACAGCCTTCTTTCCTTTCTCTGTTGATAGTGTTGTATTGTTGTGTAGCCTGTTATCTAACACAATGAGCATTACCAATTGTTATAATGTGACATCGTCTTCCTACGCTGTTCAGCATTCTGCACTGTGACAGTTTGCTGCACTAAGGACGTAGTCCCGTAGATCAGTAACGACTGGGGACCAGGACGGGGACCCTAAGACATCATCCTTTGGGGTACATTAATAACCGGCCCAATCAACAGATGGGGAATTGTATCAAGCCTTGGAGAGAGAGATAAAGCAGAGACGTTGCCCATAGCAACCGATGAGTGCCTCTCATTTTTCTAGCCCAGTCTATGAAATGACAGATAGATGCAGTGGTTGCTATGGGAACACCTATACTTCATTTGAGGCTTGATATATCTCCCCCGTGATAGAGAACTATTCATCCTCTCTGGGCCCAATCAGACCTGATCGCTAGGGGACAATTTCGGCCCAGTTCCGATGGTGGGGGAGGGTCTGCGCATGTGCAATGCCCAGGAGCAACCACCCGCCGAGCTGTTCCCTCCAGGAGGGGCGGGAAGGGGCGGTGCCTGCTCAGGGCGTGTGGCTAATGTCACGTGATGTCAGCGCCCACCCCGTATTATCACTGACTTTCATTTCCAAGGGGGAGGGAAATCATTCCACGGCCGGTGACAAATCAAATTATTTCTGTCACCTACGACTGCATGTGTGGGGAGATGGGCGGCGCCTTCCCGGTTGCTAGGCAGAAAATACACACTGCCTAGCATTGTCATGAATCAGGCCCTCTGCTGACAGTCCTGGACCAAGTATGCGGGCGATGAATCACTGCTGATTATTAATAATACCCCACTGAGTGACTACTGTGTAATTGGGGGTTTATGGTGTAAGTTGCCCCGGAGCGGCCATGTCTGTTACTGTAACGCATGTAGGGATAGCGCCGGCGCACTGGGCCATTCACCACTCACACATACATGAAATCTTTTCCAGCTCAGCGGCCTGACTCTGCATTGTGTTACCAGCAAGTGTACATTCCGGGAGACAGAGGGGTGGGTGGGGGGGAGGGCACCCGGCCTGCAAAATAGAGATGTCTTTGTTCTGAAAGTAGAAAAAAAACACAACAAAAGTTCTGTTTGTTTTGTGAATTGCAAAAATAACACAATGACGGCTTATTATCTGCCCCGGAGTACAAAGCGGCTCCGCTTGTGCAAGAAAAAGTCTCATATATTTTTTTACTATAGTAGGAAAAGTTTTTTTGTGTGCACTGTGTGAGAGTGCGTGACTTTATGTGTGTGCGTGTGAGAGTGCGTGACTTTGTGTGTGTGTGTGTGTGAGAGAGTGTGTGAGTTTATGTGTGTGTGTGTGTGTGTGTGTGAGAGTGCGTGACTGTGTGTGTGTGTGTGTGTGTGTGTGTGTGAGAGTGCGTGACTTTGTGTGTGTGTGTGTGAGAGTGTGTGAGTTTATGTGTGTGTGTGTGTGTGAGAGAGTGCGTGACTGTGTGTGTGTGTGTGTGTGTGTGAGAGTGCGTGACTTTGTGTGTGTGTGAGAGTGTGAGTTTATGTGTGTGTGTGTGTGTGAGAGTGCGTGACTGTGTGTGTGTGTGTGTGTGTGTGTGAGAGTGCGTGACTTTGTGTGTGTGTGTTTGTGTGTGTGTGTGTGAGAGTGTGAGTTTATGTGTGTGTGTGTGTGTGTGTGTGTGTGTGAGAGTGCGTGAGTTTGCTTACTTAGGATGAGTAATGCCAACTTGTTACATCTTAATACAAGTGGTAGTTTACTGAATGTGTGTCTGTGTGTGTGTGTGTGTGTGTGTGTGTGTGTGTGTGTGTGTGTGTGTGTGTGTGTGTGTGTGTGTGAGTGAGTGTGTGTATATGTGTGTGTCTATCTGCATGTGTGTGTGTCTGTCTATGTGTGCACACGCATACTTGTCACTAATGAAAAAACAACAGCAATAAATATATTATATTTATTATTATTATTATTATTATTATTATTATTATTATTATTATTATTATTATTATTGTTATTGTTATTGTTATTATTATTGTTATTATTATATTTATTATTATTATTGTTATTATTATTATTATTATTATTATTATTATTATTATTGTTATTATTATATTTATTATTATTATTATTATTATTATTATTATTATTATTATTATTATTATTATTATTATTAGTGTTATTATTATTATTGTTATTATTATATTTATTATTATTATTGTTATTATTATTATTATATTTATTATTATTATTGTTATTATTATTATATTTATTATTATTATTATTATTGTTGTTGTTATTATTATTATAGGAAGTGTTTAGGGCCACATTTATCAAGTAATATTTGCGGCTAAATCGGGGGTTAACCGCAAATATTAAGTATCCCCCTAATGTATCACAGGGGACCCCAGCAGGAATCTCCGATCCCTGCTGCGATCCTCCCTGCAGCGCCGCCGGTCGCATCCCCCATAGGTTTCTATGGGGGATGCGAAGCTGCCCGATGTATCAACATCGGGCAGCCCGGCATCGTACCCCTGGGCTATCGCCATTGTAATGTGGCGATAGCCCATTGTAGCCTATGGCTACACAACGAGGTCACGGGGGGGGGGGGTCAGCGCGTAACCGCGCATGTGCAGACCCCCCGGCTTCCGGCTCCGGGCATCGCAGGGCCCTGGCAGTTGATACATTGGGGCGAAATTATCGCATTTTACAATTCGATCCTGGGCGGTAATATTCCGATCGGTAAATGCGATCAATGACAAATGGGCCCTTGGTGACTACACAAACAGCTATGTATATATCACAGTAACATAGATTGAGTGGGGCTTATTTACTAAGATGGGAATTCTATTGAAGATGTGATGTTGCTATGGGCAACCAATCAGATTCTATCTATTATCTTCTAGAAGGTGCTAAATAAATAAGTAGAATCTGATTGATTGGTTGCTATGGGCAACATCCCATCTCCAATATTACTCCCATCTCAGTAAATGTACCCCATGGAGCTTGGACAATATGACATGATGCATTAGTACAGTATTATGTCAGTGCTAGGAGATGGGCCACCATGTTTTCTGGATTTACCAGGACAGGATCTGTTTTCCCTCAAAAGTTTTAACATAATTTGACCCTTTTCCTGAGATTTATGGGCAAAGCTTTATTTACAATGGGATTGTAATGTGAGAGTATTGGCAGCGCTCGTACTGTGGTAATCCTGGCACAAGGTTGAGGCTCTTGGACAGAGCGAGTAAGAAGGCTCCGTCCTGCACAGAACGAGAAGCAGCGCGAAGGAGAACGGAGCCGGTGAGACTAATAGGCAACAGGCCCAATACATTCTGGTGGGGTGGTGCTGTGAGGGCGCAGCCGGGTGGGAGGTGTGTGTGTGTGTGGGGGGGGGGGGGGGGTAATGCAGGCAGGTGTAAGGTGTGTGTGTGCAGTCAGGAGGTAGGTGTATGTATGTGGGGGGGGGGAAATGCAGGCAGGTGTGTGTGTGTGTGTGCAGTCAGGAGGTAGGTGTGTGTATGTGGGGGGGGTAATGCAGGCAGGTGGGAGGTGTGTGTGTGGGGGGGCAGTTAAGAGGTAGGTGTGTGTATGCGGGGGGGGGGGGGGTGAAGGCAGGTGGGAGGTGTGTGTATGTGGGGGGGGGGGTTACAGGCAGGTGGGAGGTGTGTGGGGGGGTAGTGCAGGCAGGTGGGAGGTGTGTGTATGTGGGGGGGGGTAATGCAGGCAGGTGGGAGGTGTGTGGGGGCAGTTAGGAGGTAAGTGTGTGTATGTGGGGGGTGCAGTCAGGAGGTAGGTGTGTGTGTATGTGGTGGGTGCAGTCAGGAGGTAGGTGTGTGTATGTGGGGGGGGAGTAATGCAGGTAGGTGGGAGGTGTGTGTGTGGGGGCAGTTAGGAGGTAGGTGTGTGTATGGGGGGGTGCAGGCAGGTGGGAGTTGTGTGTGTGTGGGGGGGTAGTGCAGGCAGGTGGGAGGTGTGTGTGGGGGGGGCAGTTAGGAGGTAGGTGTGTGTATGTGGGGGGTGTGCAGGCAGGTGGGAGGTGTGTGTGTGGGGGGGTGCAGGCAGGTGGGAGGTGTGTCTGTGTGCGTGTGTGTGGGGGGTAGTGCAGGCAGGTGGAAGGTGTGTGGGGGGGGTAATGCAGGAAGGTGTGTGTGTGTGTGTGTGGGGGGGTAATGCAGGAAGGTGTGTGTGTGTGGGAGGGGGGGGGTAATGCAGGCAGGTGGGAGCTGTGTGTGTGGGGGGGCAGTTAGGAGGTAGGTGTGTGTATGTGGGGGGGTGGGGTGCAGGCAGGTGGAAGGTGTGTGTGTGTGTGTGTGGGAGGGGGGTAGTGCAGGCAGGTGGGAGGTGTGTGTGTGGGGGGGTAGTTGAGGCAGGTGGGAGGTGTGTGTAGGGAGGGTTGAAGGCAGGTGGGAGGTGTGTGTATGTGTGGGGGGTGCAGGCAGGAGGTAGGTGTGTGTATGTGGGGGGGTGCAGGCAGGTGGGAGGTGTGTGTATGTGGGGGGGGGGTATTGCAGGCAGGTGGGAGGTGTATGTGTGGGGGGTGCAGGCAGGAGGTAGGTGTGTGTATATGGGGGGGGTTCAGTCAGGAGGTAGGTGTGTGTATGTATGTGGGGGGGGGTGCAGTCAGGAGGTAGGTGTGTGTGTATGTGGTGGGGGGGGGTGCAGGCAGGTGGGTGTTCCAGGGTGCGTGGCACAGCCAGGTAGGACATGTGGGGAGTGAGGCACTGTGGGCCTATTCCAGTCCCGAGCGCAGAGGTACGGAAATCGTTATTTGGCACTTCCTGCCGTCCTGCACAGGCGTGAGCACTGAAAAATCTTTAGTTTCAGAGCTTGGTGCTGGGGACCTTCGTGGGGGTGTCCTGTCTTCGTTTTGTGCTAGCTGTCCAGATGTCGCAGGGGTGTACGTACCACATGGGGGGGGGGGGGGGGGCTGCGACAGCTGATATCACACGCAGACACTGCGACCCAAAACATCTCCAGCCTGTGCCTGGCTTCACAGCCAGGGGGAAGATGGGAATGTGCACACACAAAATGTTACGGGCCTATCGCAGGCCCTGTGCTATGAAAGGTCCATATGAGTTTTGGTGTAAAAGTTGACACCTATCCGCAAGGACGGCCAAATAGTGTAGTGCGTAACCTGGTCCCCATTGCTTTGGGTCCTGTGCCTCACTTTACCGTGGATGGTAAAGTATATTTTAAAAAATTTGGAAAAACTCATGTGGGCCTCTTCATGTTTGACCATTTTCATTTTGACACTTTACTTGTGTCGACCTTTTGTCAATGTTGCCCTAGTGTATGTCGAACCTTTTGTCTGCTGACCTTTTGGTGTCGACTTATTGACTGTCTACCTAGACTCTTAGTTTGGAATGGCAGTTGGTGGCAGTGGGTGCGGATCCCCTATTTGAATCTTGAACTTTATTGCAGCCCCCCCTCTGGCGCCGCCCTGCCCACTATAACCCTGGTCTGTATCACGGACTACACATGTCCAAGCTAATAAGCCAGGGTCCAGGAGGGACGCGGCCTAACTGTGTATGATTGGTAACAGTCTATAGGAGCAGGATACTTATTATAATGTCTGTGCACCTCCCCCTGGGACAGATTCTGCATGACCTGCCAGAGTATAAGATGTGCCAGGCCCACCCAAGACCTCTGCAATGTGGGGCCTGTCTGGATGTTTAAGTGCTCCTACAGCAGCTGATGATGCCAGACTTCAGTAAACCAATGTACACTTATGGGGGCTCTGAAGACCTCTTACATTCCAGAATAAGACTTTTGTCATACCGAGCGGGTTATTGATTGGCTAGGAAACGTACGTGTAGCACTTGGCGACTCCCTGCGCAGACCGCACTCTGACATAAGCAGGGCAGTCTCTGTAAGAGGTAACTATCCCTGCTGCAACATACTGGGGCATTGTCAGCTTGTCTCATCCAAGGCCTTCCCTCAAATCAAAAAGGCAGAGAGACAAAAACATCACAAACAGGATAAAACGCTTCTTGATATAAGATGTAAACAAATGTGCAAAGAAACAAAACAATGTGTCTGCGCCGTAATGTAGCACAGATTGGGGTTTGCGGGTGAAGACATCTTCATGGGAACATGAGACGCAGACATGAGGCTATTGCCAAGGACAGCACCCTGGTTCCAGCCGCTTCCCTGCAGCCACATTTCCCCCTGAATGTAAACATTTGCGAGGAGCGCGGGTCAAGTATCTGAACTCCAAACAAATGAGGGAATTCAGGATTCCTTGCTGATGCATGGGAGGATAATGAAAGGTAGGGCTCCATGTACCCTGTGTCCCAGGACAGTCCCTGCTTTCCACTAAGAATATAAGCACGGGTGGTGCAGGGGTTAGCAGTACTGTGGCCTTGGGTTCCATTCCCACCACTACTTTACCGTTCCCAATAGTAGTCCACGTAGGAAAAAGTTCCAAACATGTAAAAAAAAAAACCCCATGAAAACAGACGTTGCTCATATGTTGTGTTTCCCATTATCACGTTAACCTGTCGACCTAATGCATGTTGACAAATGGGATGTGGACAGCATTCAGAATGCCAACGTTCCGTATACTGACACCGGAATCCTGACTGGTAAGTATATGGGGAGCACTAGTGTGCGGCCGGGGAACAGGGGTTAGGTTTCGGCACTATTGGGGGGACTAAAGGTAAGGATGTTGGGAAGGTTAGGGTGAGGCTGTGGGGCTGGGGGGTTACTGTGAGGAACTGGGTTAGGCTGTGGGGTGGGGAGGTTAGGGTTAGGCTGTTGGAGGGGAGGATAGGGTTCGGTTGTGGGGAGGGGTGGTTAGGCTGTGGGAGGGGCGGATAGGGTTAGGCTGTGAGATGGGAGGTTAGGGTTAGGCTGTGGGGTGGGGAGGTTAGGGTTAGGCTGTGGGAGGGGAGGTTAGGGTTAGTCTTTAGAAGAGGGGAAGTTAGGCGTTAGGAGCAGTGGTTCCCAAACTGTGTGCTGTTGCACTCCGGGTGCCTTGGGACACTTGTAGTAGTACCCTGAGTTGGTGGTTCAGGACTAATTTGAGTTATCTATGGTCAATGTAATAGAAAAAACAATCATAAAATATGTGGACAAAGAGAAGCAAATACTGTCCCTCACTACATAACTGACACTAGAAATGTCATATAAAAACTATTTACTTAATTCAATATTATTTTTAGAGACTTTTGGACTTGGGGTGCCACCCAAAAAAAATGTTATTCTCTAGGGTGCCCTGATTCAATTTGATTTACTGGTCCTCATAGGTAGCAAAAATAAAATACATTGTCCCTCACATAAAAACAAGAGACCAGTGAATAACAGATGAACTGGTGGTGGCGGCTGTAAACTGGTGTGGACATCTCTAGCTTTGGTGGCACACTGCCGTACCAAGGCACAGTGGTTGCGAACAGGGCAGCCGAGTGTGGGGGGGGGGGGGGTACTAATTACCCGGGCTTGCTGGAGGAAGCTGAGCCTGCTGTCAACACAGCACATGATGTACTGTAGGTGTGCGCTGCTGCTGCTGAGTTCAGAGTTTTTAGTTTCCTTTCACCCCCTCTAAACCTTTTGGGGCGTGGCCCAAGTGCAGGAGGTGGCCACACCTCCCACACTTAGACCACGCCCCAAACATTTTACTATCGGCTGCCCTGGTGACAAAACACTGGGTTATGGTCAGGCTGTGGTGGTGGTGATGGGTGGCAGGGTCGGTTTAGGCTGCTGAAAGGGAGGAGTAGGGGGAGAGGGTTTAGGGTACTATGATATGGGTATATTTTATTTCATTTTCCAGCTCTCAGACAATCCCTGCCTTTTGTGCCCGTTTTAGCATCATTTCATTGTTTTCCCCAATACATTCCCTACATGGTGCAGTATAACACCCACCTCCATTTGTTTTATGTTAGATCAACATATAACCACTCAAAGTGATTTCAAAGAAAACACCAGGAACACATTAGCCCTGTGGTCGGGGAGATTGATGGCCTTCAAACATGTGTAAGCCGGGATAGTCCTTCCCCGCTCTGCACAACTCATGCTTTTAATTTAAACAAGCCCGAAGAAAACTTGGAGCACCGGCGCGGCCTGGCTCGCTGCGCTTGTTATATCTGGAACCAAAGTTACAATAAACATATTTGCATTATTTATTTCATTTTTGGATTTTTTTCTGTTTTTTTTTTTGTGTGTGCTTAAAAACAACTAAAAGGTATTTGGCAAGTTAGGGAAAAAAAAAAACCCTGAATGAAGTAACGTGCGGTAAAAATCTCCTTTTAGCCAGGCTAAAGATATACATAAAACATCGACTTTGTCCCAGGCTTACTCTGGACTTCAAAAGCTTTAAAAATGTATAAAAATATTATCCCTGTCATTATAGGTATGGTTTATAAATTAGATTAAGGCCCCGGTAGTAGGCAGGTCTATATATCATGTGTAAGCGCTCAGTGGATTAACCCCCAGCACCTTTCCTGACGCTTTGTGTGTGTGTGTGTGTCTCTCTGTTAGTAATTATTGTTCCCCAACTGTACGCCACCGCCGCTGCCACCGCCGAATGCTTCAGAAATGAATTATAACAATGTATTGTGCCGTACAGAGAGAGGAGGAAAATAACTGTTACACCGTTCAGTTCTGCGATGGAGATGTCAAAGTTCTGCAGAAACATCAATAATTGAAATATATTTGTCCCTTAATCCATATTAATGCAGCTATTGAATGACCAGGACAGATACTCGCATGAATACAGCAATCAATTCATTAGGAGCAAAGCACAGCTCTGAGGCAAGAGGCACTGTGTACCTCACACCTCAGTGTCATAGCTAGTTGAATAGAAACTACTCAAATTACTCTTTTGTGTGCTAAAATATGTCATAACAGAAAGTGAAAGCAATTTTTTGCAGGGACACTGATCTGTTTTAAACTTACTGGATATGGAGAGAGGGAGCTGGGAGGACAGATATTGAAGCAGATAGGGACAGAGGGTGGAGTGCAGAGTTTGTGGGCTAAAAACTGTCACAGCTCAAAGCATGAGCCGTCATTGTGATAATGACATTCCGGTATGATACAGGAATTCCGCTCGGTGCTAGATTTATGTTTCCTGTGGTCTTCCATAATATAAGCAGAGATTTTTATTTTGTAAATATTACATTTGACATGTACAGCAGCAGGTTAGATACGTCCTATAGCAGAGTGTATCTAACATCATCACATACAGGGATTGTAGGCCTTCCGCTGCTTACATCTGCCTCCAGCTGCTGTGTCGCCTGGCTGACAGTGGTCCTTGTATATTTATTCTATAATTACACTAATCATTCATTATAAGGTTGATTAGGAAAGCTGAGATCACATGACTACCTAGTGCAATGTGTGATTACAACTATTATACACATGTTCTGCGGTATAAAGAGTTATTTTTGCAAAGTACATATTAGTATAATAATATAACTTGCTCCCGGGTTTGTCTGGGTGTCAATTTATATATATTTGTTATCTCTTTCTCTCGTTCACTACCCCCCCTCTCTTCTCTCTCTCTCTCTCTCTCTCTCTCTCTCTCTCTCTCTCTCTCTCTCTCTCAAGCTCACTACCCCCCTTTCTTTCTCTCTCTCTCTCTCTCTAGCTCACTATACCCCCCCTCTCTCTCTCTTTCTTTCGACTCACCACCCGCAGAATTTAAATCACTGTCTCTTTGCTCAGCCTCCACCAGCTTTACTCACTACCTGTTTGCTCATCCCTGCCAGCTCTCACTCACTGCCTGTTGGCTCATCCCTGCCAGCTCTCACTCACTGCCTGTTGGCTCATCCCTGCCAGCTCTCACTCACTGCCTGTTGGCTCGTCCCTGCCAGCTCTCACTCACTGCCTGTTGGCTCATCCCTGCCAGCTCTCACTCACTGCCTGTTGGCTCATCCCTGCCAGCTCTCACTCACTGCCTGTTTGATCATCCCCACCAGTTCTCACTCACTGCCTGTTGGCTCATCCCTGCCAGCTCTCACTCACTGCCTGTTGGCTCATCCCTGCCAGCTCTCACTCACTGCCTGTTTGATCATCCCAGCCAGCTTTCACTCACTGCCTGTTGGCTCATCTCCACCAGCTCTCACTCACTGCCTGTTGGCTCATCCCTGCCAGCTCTCACTCACTGCCTGTTGGCTCATCCCTGCCAGCTCTCACTCACTGCCTGTTGGTCCATCCTCTTCAGCTCTCACTCACTGCCTGTTGGCTCATCCCTGCCAGCTCTCACTCACTGCCTGTTTGATCATCCCAGCCAGCTCTCACTCACTGCCTGTTGGCTCATCCCCACCAGCTCTCACTCACTGCCTGTTTGCTCATCCCTGCCAGCTCTCACTCACTGCCTGTGTGCTCATCCCCACCAGCTCTCGCTCACTGCCTGTTGGCTCATCCCTGTAAGCTCTCACTCCCTGCCTGTTTGATCATCCCCACCAGTTCTCACTCACTGCCTGTTGGCTCATCCTCACCAGCTCTCACTCACTGCCTGTTGGCTCATCCCCACCAGCTCTCACTCACTGCCTGTTTGATCATCCCCACCAGTTCTCACTCACTGCCTGTTGGCTCATCCCCACCAGCTCTCACTCACTGCCTGTTGGCTCATCCCCACCAGCTCTCACTCACTGCCTGTTGGCTCATCCCTGCCAGCTCGCACTCACTGCCTGTTGGCTCATCCATGTAAGCTCTCACTCACTGCCCCTTGGCTCATCCCTGCCAGCTCTCACTCACTGCCTGTTTGCTCATCCCTGCCAGCTCTCACTCACTGCCTGTTGGCTCATCCCTGTAAGCTCTCACTCACTGCCTGTTGCTTCATCCCCTTCAGCTCTCACTCACTGCCTATTGGCTCATCCCTGTAAGCTCTCACTCACTGCCTGTTGGCTCATCCCTGCCAGCTCTCACTCACTGCCTGTTTGTTCATCCCAGCCAGCTCTCACTCACTGCCCCTTGGCTCATCCCTGCCAGCTCTCACTCACTGCCTGTTTGCTCATCCCTGCCAGCTCTCACTCACTGCCTGTTGGCTCATCCCTGTAAGCTCTCACTCACTGCCTGTTGCTTCATCCCCTTCAGCTCTCACTCACTGCCTATTGGCTCATCCCTGTAAGCTCTCACTCACTGCCTGTTGGCTCATCCCTGCCAGCTCTCACTCACTGCCTGTTGGCTCATCCCCACCAGCTCTCACTCACTGCCTGTTGGCTCATCCCTGCCAGCTCTCACTCACTGCCTGTTGGCTCATCCCTGTAAGCTCTCACTTACTGCCTGTTGGCTCATCCCCGCCAGCTCTCACTCACTGCCTGTTGGCTCATCCCCACCAGCTCTCACTCACTGCCTGTTGGCTCATCGCTGCCAGCTCTCACTCACTACCTGTTGGCTCATCCCTGTAAGCTCTCACTCACTGCCTGTTGGCTCATCCCTGCCAGCTCTCACTCACTGCCTGTTTGATCATCCCAGCCAGCTCTCACTCACTGCCTGTTGGCTCATCCCCACCAGCTCTCACTCACTGCCTGTTGGCTCATCCCTGCCAGCTCTCACTCACTGCCTGTTTGATCATCCCAGCCAGCTCTCACTCACTGCCTGTTGGCTCATCCCCTTCAGCTCTCACTCACTGCCTGTTGGCTCATCCCTGCCAGCTCTCACTCACTGCCTGTTGGCTCATCCCTGTAAGCCCATGTGCAGCTTTCTATGTCCAGGCCAGAGTGCATTTACAGCTGACTCCCCTGTTACAGCTTTGACAAACAACAAATAGATTTTCTTTCAAATACTAGAATACTAAAAGTCACAGCTTGAGAGTCAACTTTATGTCCGTTATTCCTGGATACAGCCAGAGCAAGATTAATAAACACCCCAACAGCTGATGACCCTTTGTGACAATGATATGTTCCACCTGGACCTAAAACAACAATAATTCTATAATAACTGAAAGTGAAAATATTAGGCAATTATATTGGAATAAAGTATGGTCACATTTATTTAGACAATAATTACAATTAAGGGGTGATGGAGGAATCAAGTAATGGCAGGAGATAACCTATAAGCCTTGGTGCTCACCTGTTACCTATGAAAGAGTTTGTAGCCTCTACTCAAATAACAATCGTTATAATCCACATTGATGTCGACAATTTATTGTGAGGCCTCAAAGTTGCAACGTAATTCCCTGATTCCTCTGTGCCTCATTTTCCCCATTGGTGACCCTCACTGACGGAATGTGGGCATTCTTCATCCCAGGGTCAGTCTTGTTAGTGAAATCGCACCTGACTGTATTTATAAAAACAAGGCCCAAGAGAGGCGCACTTGTCCTGCTGACCGCGGTCACTCGAGAACTGAACTGGGACCATTAACTGTTTCCAAAGATCATCAGAAGCCATCAAATATTAAAACCTTCTCAGTCAATAGCCGCCACTGTCTAATTTCAACCAATGACCTAGGGGTGAAACGTTGAAGTAACCCTTAGGTAATGTTGGAAACCAAACCAGTTTTACCTTCCAAATGGGTTTTTAATAAGTATAAATCATGACGGGTTGGAACCACATGCATGTATTAATAAATCATGGCTGAGTTGAGGCGGCTTACAGCCATAAATCATAAATAGATTCTTTTCCCGTTCCTTTTTTTCCACCAGAAAATCTTATTATGGAGAGAAGAAAGTTAGCAGGAGAGAAGCCCCTTTGTCTGCCCCAGATGCACCTCTACTTGTTAACGTAGGAAGATGTTTGCAGCAGCGTTGCAATTTTAGAATGAGGATCCTATTCTATTGTTGGCTTCTACATCTTGGGATGGTCATTGAGACGCGGAACTGCAGCATAACGAGACATTTATGAACATTATTGTAAAAGCTGTAAAATAATTTCTTTATTCTACGGCGACAGAGTATAATTGAAGTTGCTCTCCCTCTCTAGCGGCGTGTGGGCAGAAGGGGGTGCTAGCAAAGGTGAAAAAGAGTAGAAGCTGCCAGGTATTGGGGAGTTCCCCGATTTCTTCCGAGTATTCGGTAATAAACAGAGACAGGACTGTAGGTATCTTGAAGCCATAATAACACTTTGCCGAGATGGAAATGGTATCTTAGTAGGGATGGCCATCGATGATTAGAAATCATTGATGGTTTATGGCCAATGTCAAATAGTTTTGCCATTGATGGGGGGAGAACCAGATGGTTTCCCACCATCGGTCAAGCTTAAACGAATAGTTTTGTTTTTGCTTTTTCATCAAGGAGCCAAGACACGGAGCTTAGCTCCGCCCCCAACACCCGGGAAGCCCTGCCCCCCCCGTATTTTGATTGGCCCACAGCCCAATAAATCAGAGAAAATGGATGACCATCGATATGCAAAAACATTGATGCTCATCCATTGAATATAAATACACTATGTCATTGGGATAATCGCATGTCTCCCAAGCATATAGTTGGGCCTGGCCAATCTCTGGGATGACATCATCAATTACATCATCATGGTAGTGTCATTCCACAGCGAGGGCAGACTTGCCAACCTCCGGGAGGTGTCTGCCAGGTTGGCATTTCTGGGGGCATACAAGCTGGGCTGGCATGCTTTCAGGGTGGGGCTTTAGGTGATGGCACATTTATGGAATTATAAATAGGGGTAGTGCCACGATGAGATAAGTGAAGTGGGAGGCCATGGTCACTGTTCTGGGCATTCCTAGAATGCCATCCAATATACGGGTATCTGTGGGTGAGTAAGCAGCAATGAGAAGAGGTGAGAACCTTAATAATGTCATTTGTGGAGTCCCCCGTCCCCCCCCACAAACACATACACTGTCAATGGCGTCAACAGTCAATAGGTCGACACCAGGTTGACATGCACAAGGTCTAAATTGACAAAACATCAACACAAGCAAAATGATGACACATTAAACAGTCGACATATGTTTTTTGTGCATTTTTTGGTATCAATGTTGACACCTGAGCATGTTATACACCAACTACTGTACTGTGCCCCCTGTGCCACGTCTCTCCGCTTGCCACTTTATCGTTCCTGATTGAAGTCCTCGTGGATATTTAAGGATGATCACTCATATGTGACAAACTCTTGCTGACCATCGCCATGGCGACCTTTTTCTTTTGTCAACTTTTTTTGTCAATGCCGACCTTTTGGTGCTGTTCGAGACATTGTTGACCTATCACCCGGATCCCCTGTCGCAGTAGGCGAGCTCCATGCACCCCCATCACATCTGCCAATATCAGACCTGAGTTAAATACAAAATGTTTTTCTAATGGACAAAACCATGCTGTGCTGCAGGTGGGGCAGATGTAACGTGCAGAGAGAGTTACACTTGGCTGGGTTATATTGTTTCTGTGCACGGTAAATATTGCCTGCTTTATTGTTAAGGCCCCCATACACTGTACATGTGATTTGGGCTCGATTTCACCTGATTCCGGCAGATCGGGCCCTTGCGCATTGGGACGGATTCGGACATCGGACCTGCAGAACATAAGATAAATTAGAATCAGACCCATCCATGGTACATGGAGGGTGATTTTTAACACCCACGATGTATGGCATCCGATTCTGTCCGTAGGTGTGTGCCAGTGTTTTTTTGAGCCCCCACCTCTGCTGCTGCAGCTCCCTGACACTCTTTACATGCGATAAATCGTGGGATGCTGCTGAGCGGCTCACAGGGCGGATTGGAGGCGTCTTCTCCCCTCTTAACACCCTCCCCCCACCCAAATCTAACTCTCTGCCCGTTACGTCTGCCCCACCTGCAGCGCAGCATAGCTTTGTCCATTTGAGAAAGATTTAGCATTTGAGAAAAACTCTGAATCAGGCCTTATAAACAGAAATATCTTCTGGGCAAACCTGTGTATCTGTCGGAAAGGCCGATCTTCCATTAGGAACCGGCCCACTGTGCTGACATAATGTTCTGATTCTACTCATCGTTACTAACGATTGGCTGTAAACCGCTGGTTCTGGTCCTATATAAAAGGTGAATAACACCTTAAAATGAACAATACCGGACCTGATAGAAACCGGAACTGTATCTTGCGCTCTACCCATTGCTGCAAAGCTTAAGCAGCCCAATTAAAAAGTCAGGTCACAGCGTATGTGCCGCGTCTGCATTCTGTAGTAAACACAATCATTTACCCCCAAAACACCCCGAGGGCAGAATCAGTACATATTGCAGATATGTTTGTTACAGACGAAGACAATGCCCGCATGGAAATGTGACAGCTTGGCAGGTGCCAGGCAAGAACCGGTCTCTATTTGGCGGTCTTCTGCAACCTTTCCCCCCCCCATGCTATTTGGGTTGTTTGTGCTCCTGAGAACCATAGCAGTGATGTAGGGCTGCAGGAGAAGACCCTTCAGCAAATACAATGTATTTAAATCATCTGTTTGGGAAATTACATGTTACTTAAAGGAAGCCTTAGTAAATTGCATAAACCAACAGTTACAATTAAATCTTAATTATAAGCTGAACAATCACTCGACTTGAAACACATCAACAGTAGAAAACTCTTTATTAAACATCAAACACAAACTGTAGGCTTCTGTGTGCAGCTTTCCTGTTTATGAGGCCCCCGCCGCAGATGACCCCCTACTTCCACTCAGTCATTTCTGACACTGGGCTTTGTGCAAATGGAAAAAGGGTTTTGTTGGCACCTTATGCACCTAAATACAATTGTATTGAATCTGGCAACAAGCTTCTTATGTAAATTATGACCACAATAACTCTGGTATATAATAGGATTACTAGTGCTGCCGCCAAATCATGCCATGTACGGGACAGAGCGAAGTGGCTGCACATGCCCAGTGTACCAGCTTCTTCTACCACATTTACTGTATGTGTGGATCTGAGCCCTCAATCAGTGCACTGGACCAGAGAGCAGCTACCAGGAGGAAGAGACAGGAGCCTTACCATGAAGTGGGAGAATGTGAGCTTAGAAAGTCCAGAAAATCATATGACCCTCCCAGTACCCCATGGGACAGCAGGCAAGTCTCTGCATTGCAGCTCCCCCAGCACCCCCTTCCCCCCACAAAGTAAGCAACTATGATATGTACTGTCACTGTAAAGGGTAACACGAAAATATGCTGCTAGTGAGTTTATGAGAGGTGTATACTGTAAATTTCACAAATGTGAGCATGTAATACAGTGAATGGGCGTGCATGGGTGTGGTCATGTTAAACAGATATTCTTCTGTTCCTCCCATAAGCAGATAACCAGTGGTACAGAGGTGGGTAGGAGGAGCACAACCACCTGCCAGCCCCACTGTCTATGTCATGTTACAGTACGGGTGCCGGACGGCTCCCCGACAGTCATTACTCCGACGTCGGAATCCTGAGAGGGAGAATAAAATAGGTGGCGAGCAAAGCTCGCCACCGTGCCCGCAAGGGGCTTCATTGCGCTCCCCCCGCCGTGCAGTCGGGATTCCGACATCTGAGTAATGACTGTCGGAATCCAGACTGTCGGTGAAATATACCACACCCTACAGTACTGTATGCTATGCATGTGTCATGCTACAGTTCTGTATATGCAATGTCTGTGTCATGCTACAGTTCTGTATGCTGCCTGAGTCATGCTACAGATCTGTATGCTGCCTGAGTCATGCTACAGTTCTGTATGCTGCCTGTGTCATGCTACAGTTCTGTATGCTGTGCCTGTGTCATGCTACAGTTCTGTATAAGCAATGTCTGTGTCATGCTACAGTTCTGTATGCTGTCGAAGTCATGCTACAGTTCTGTATGCTGTCTGAGTCATGCTACAGTTCTGTATGCTGTGTCTGTGTCATGCTATAGTTCTGTATGCTGTGTCTGTGTGTCTACAGGTCTGTATGCTGTCTGTGTCTTGATACAGTTCTGTATATGCTGTGTCTGTGTCATGCTACAGTTCTGTATGCTGTGCCTGTGTCATGATACAGTTCTGTATGCTGTCTGTGTCATGCTACAGTTCTGTATGCTGTGCCTGTGTCATGCTACAGATCTGTATGCTGTGTCTGTGTCATGCTACAGTTCTGTATGCTGTGTCTGTGTCACGTTGCAGTTCGTATGCTGTGCCTGTGTCATGCTACAGTTCTGTATGCTGTATCTGTGTCATGCTACAGATCTGTATGATGTGTCTGTGTCATGCTACAGTTTTGTATGCTGTGTCTGTGTCATGCTACAGTTCTGTATGCTGTGTCTGTGTCAGGATACAGTTCTGTATGCTGTGTC
The DNA here is from genome assembly GCF_055691185.1 of Crinia signifera. Lineage (NCBI taxonomy): Eukaryota > Metazoa > Chordata > Amphibia > Anura > Myobatrachidae > Crinia > Crinia signifera. Next base: position 175,109,260 of record NC_139224.1, on the reverse strand, counting down.
TGTGTCATGCTACAGTTCTGTATGCTGCCTGTGTCATGCTACAGTTCTGTATGCTGTCTGTGTCACGTTACAGTTCTGTATATGCTGTGTCTGTGTCACGCTACCATTCTAAATGCTGTGTCTGTGTCATGCTACAGTTCTGTATGCTGTGTCTGTGTCATGATACAGTTCTGTATGCTGTGTCTGTGTCATGCTGCAGCTCTGTATGCTGTGTCTGTGTCATGATACAGTTCTCTATGCTGTGCCTGTGTCATGCTACAGTTCTGTATGCTGTGTCTGTGTCATGCTACAGTTCTGTATGCTGTGTCTGTGTCACGTTACAGTTCGTATGCTGTGCCTGTGTCATGCTACAGTTCTGTATGCTGTGTCTGTGTCATGCTACAGATCTGTATAATGTGTCTGTGTCATGCTACAGTTCTGTATGCTGTGTCATGCTACAGTTTTGTATGCTGTGTCTGTGTCATGCTACAGTTCTGTATGCTGTGTCTGTGTCAGGATACAGTTCTGTATGCTGTGTCTGTGTCATGCTACAGTTCTGTACGCTGCCTGTGTCATGCTACAGTTCTGTATGCTGTCTGTGTCACGTTACAGTTCTGTATATGCTGTGTCTGTGTCACGCTACCATTCTAAATGCTGTGTCTGTGTCATGCTACAGTTCTGTATGCTGTGTCTGTGTCATGATACAGTTCTGTATGCTGTGTCTGTGTCATGCTGCAGCTCTGTATGCTGTGTCTGTGTCATGATACAGTTCTCTATGCTGTGCCTGTGTCATGCTACAGTTCTGTATGCTGTCTGTGTCAGGATACAGTTATGTATGATGTGCCTGTGTCATGATACAGTTCTGTATGCAATGTCTGTGTCATGATACAGTTCTGTATGCTGTGCCTGTGTCATGATACAGTCCTGTATGCTGTGTCTGTGTCATGCTACAGTTCTGTATGCTGTGTCTGTGTCATGCTATAGTTCTGTATGCTGTCTGTGTCATGCTACAGTTCTGTATATGCTGTGCCTGTGTCATGCTACAGTTCTGTATATGCTGTGTCTGTGTTATGATACAGTTATGTATGCTGTCTGTGTCATGATACAGTTCTGTATGCTGTCTGTTTCATGATACAGTTCTGTATGCTGTGTCTGAGTCATGCTACAGTTTTGTATGCTGCCTGTGTCATGATACCGTTCTGTATGCTGTGCCTGTGTCATGCTACAGGTCTGTATGCTGTGTCTGTGTCATGCTACAGTTCTGTATGCTGTCTGTGTCATGCTGCAGTTCTGTATGCTGTGTCTGTGTCAAGATAAAGTTGTGTATGCTGTGTCTGTGTCATGCTACAGTTCTGTATGCTGTGTCTGTGTCATGATACAGTTCTGTATGCTGTGTCTGTGTCATGATACTGTTCTGTATGCTGTGTCTGTGTCATGATACCGTTCCGTATGCTGTGTCTGTGTCATGCTACAGGTCTGTATGCTGTCTGTGTCATACTACAGTTCTGTATGCTGTGTCTGTGTCAAGATAAAGTTGTGTATGCTGTGTCTGTGTCATGCTACAGTTCTGTATGCTGTGTCTGTGTCATGCTACAGTTCTGTATATGTTGTGCCTGTGTCATGATACAGTACTGTATGCTGTGTCTGTGTCATGATACTGTTCTGTATGCTGTTACTGGGTCATGCTGCAGTTCTGTATGTTGTGTCTGTGTCATGCTACAGTTTTGTATGCTGTCTGTGTCTTGATACAGTTCTGTATATGCTGTGCCTGTGTCATGCTACAGTTCTGTATGCTGTGTCTGTGTCATGCTACAGTTCTGTATATGCTGTGTCTGTGTCATGCTACAGTTCTGTATGCTGTGCCTGTGTCATGCTACAGTTCTGTATATGCTGTGCCTGTGTTATGATACAGTTCTGTATGCTGTGCCTGTGTCATGCTACAGTTCTGTATATGCTGTTACTGGGTCATGCTGCAGTTCTGTATGCTGTGTGTGTCATGCTACAGTTCTGTATATGCTGTTACTGGGTCATGCTGCAGTTCTGTATGCTGTGTGTGTCATGATACAGTTCTGTATATTCTGTGCCTGTGTTATGATACAGTTCTGTATGCTGTGCCTGTGTTATGATACAGTTCTGTATATTCTGTGCCTGTGTCTTGATACAGTTCTGTATATGCTGTGTCTGTATCATGCTACAGTTCTGTATGCTGTGTCTGTGTTATGATACAGTTATGTATATGCTGTGCCTGTGTTATGATACAGTTATGTATGCTGTGTCTGTGTCATGCTACAGTTCTGTATGCTGTTTCATGTTACAGTTCTGTATGCTGTGTCTGTGTCATGCTACAGTTCTGTATGCTGTGTCATGCTACAGTTCTGTATATGCTGTGCCTGTGTCATGCTACAGTTCTGTATATGCTGTGTCTGTGTCATGCTACAGTTCTGTATGCTGTTTCATGTTACAGTTCTGTATGCTGTGTCTGTGTCATGCTACAGTTCTGTATGCTGTGCCTGTGTCATGCTACAGTTCTGTATATGCTGTGCCTGTGTCATGCTACAGTTCTGTATGCTGTCTGTGTCATGCTACAGTTCTGTATGCTGTGTCTGTGTCAAGATAAAGTTGTGTATGCTGTGTCTGTGTCATGCTACAGTTCTGTATGCTGTGTCTGTGTCATGATACAGTACTGTATGCTGTGTCTGTGTCATGATACTGTTCTGTATGCTGTTACTGGGTCATGCTGCAGTTCTGTATGTTGTGTCTGTGTCATGCTACAGTTTTGTATGCTGTCTGTGTCTTGATACAGTTCTGTATATGCTGTGCCTGTGTCATGCTACAGTTCTGTATGCTGTGTCTGTGTCATGCTACAGTTCTGTATATGCTGTGTCTGTGTCATGCTACAGTTCTGTATGCTGTGCCTGTGTCATGCTACAGTTCTGTATATGCTGTGCCTGTGTTATGATACAGTTCTGTATGCTGTGCCTGTGTCATGCTACAGTTCTGTATATGCTGTTACTGGGTCATGCTGCAGTTCTGTATGCTGTGTGTGTCATGCTACAGTTCTGTATATGCTGTTACTGGGTCATGCTGCAGTTCTGTATGCTGTGTGTGTCATGATACAGTTCTGTATATTCTGTGCCTGTGTTATGATACAGTTCTGTATGCTGTGCCTGTGTTATGATACAGTTCTGTATATTCTGTGCCTGTGTCTTGATACAGTTCTGTATATGCTGTGTCTGTATCATGCTACAGTTCTGTATGCTGTGTCTGTGTTATGATACAGTTATGTATATGCTGTGCCTGTGTTATGATACAGTTATGTATGCTGTGTCTGTGTCATGCTACAGTTCTGTATGCTGTTTCATGTTACAGTTCTGTATGCTGTGTCTGTGTCATGCTACAGTTCTGTATGCTGTGTCATGCTACAGTTCTGTATATGCTGTGCCTGTGTCATGCTACAGTTCTGTATATGCTGTGTCTGTGTCATGCTACAGTTCTGTATGCTGTTTCATGTTACAGTTCTGTATGCTGTGTCTGTGTCATGCTACAGTTCTGTATGCTGTGCCTGTGTCATGCTACAGTTCTGTATATGCTGTGCCTGTGTCATGCTACAGTTCTGTATGCTGTCTGTGTCATGCTACAGTTCTGTATGTTGTGTCTGTGTCAAGATAAAGTTGTGTATGCTGTGTCTGTGTCATGCTACAGTTCTGTATGCTGTCTGTGTCATGCTGCAGTTCTGTATGCTGTGTCTGTGTCATGCTGCAGTTCTGTATGCTGTCTGTGTCATCATATAGTTCTGTATATGTTGTGCCTGTGTCATGCTACAGTTCTGTATATGCTGTGTCTGTATCATGCTACAGTTCTGTATGCTGTGTCTGTGTCATGCTACAGTTCTGTATGCTGTGTCTGTGTCATGCTACAGTTCTGTATATGCTGTGCCTGTGTCATGCTACAGTTCTGTATATGCTGTGTCTGTGTCATGAGACAGTTCTGTATGCTGTGTCTGTGTCATGTTACAGTTCTGTATATGCTGTGCCTGTGTCATGATACAGTTCTGTATGCCTCTGATCCAGGCCAGGGCTCGCTGTGTATCTCGGGGGAGCCATGCACCCAGTTACGATGGAGCTGAGCAGTGAGCATTGCTGGCATGGAGGTGATTGATCCGGTACTAGCAGGCAGCAGATGGCAGATGTGTATTTGCAGGGGATCAGTCAGATTTGCGCAGACTAAACTCTGACCTGTGATTTTATTCTCCTGTGCACGCTGCCATAATTAGGATGCTATCAAATCATCTCCAGCAAATACAGGAATAAACCTCTATGGGGGAGTAGCCTGGCATCTGCAGATGGCACCTTGTCACCCAGAACTGTACCTCGGTATAGGTGCATGACATAATGCCCAGCAAGGGTTCTCTCTGCTTATAATGACATTTATTTTATTTTTGTTTTTCTCCCAATTGGGCAAAAAACACTTGATATCATTGCATAGGATGAGGCCCAATGTGATCCTCGATGCAATACTTTTTTCCTTTGATAGCCACTCTCTAGGTGATTGACAGGAAGCTGATATTTGGGGGTAGTAACCGGCTGCTTCATGGTAGTGCATAGAAACACGCAGGCATGCCAAGCATTTTAGGGGAAGGCGTGTGAAGTCACCCCCAGCATTGATCAGTCCGCATTCATTGCAGTCGCAGAGTAAGTCCCTAGTCAGCAGCTCTGAGCCTGCGATGATTGGTACCCAGTGGAAAAATCATTTGATGGGGAGTGGGGACAAATTTGCATGGCTGCAATGTCTGCACCATTGTTGCCTTCCTCTGCACCATTGTTGCCTTCCTCTGCACCATTACTGCCTTCCTCTGCACGATTGCTGCCTGCCTCTGCACCATTGTTGCCTTCCTCTGCACCATTGTTGCCTTTCTCTGCATCATTGCTGACTGCCTTTGCACCATTGCTGCCTGCCTCTGCACCATTGCTGCCTTCCTCTGCACCATTGCTGCCTTCCTCTGCACCATTGCTGCCTGTCTCGGCACCATTGCTGCCTGCCTCTACACCATTGCTGCCTTCCTCTGCACCATTGCTGCCTGCCTCTGCACCATTGCTGCCTTCCTCTACACGATTGCTGCCTGTCTCGGCACCATTGCTGCCTTCCTCTGCAGCATTGCTGCCTACCTCTGCACCATAGCTGCCTACCTCAGCACCATCGCTGCCTACCTCTGCACCATTGCTGCCTGCCTCTGCACCGTTGCTGCCTTCCTCTACACGATTGCTGCCTGTCTCTGCACCATTGCTGCCTTCCTCTGCACCATAGCTGCCTACCTCTGCACCATTGCTGCCTTCCTCTGCACGATTGCTGCCTGTCTCGGCACCATTGCTGTCTTCCTCTGCACCATTGCTGCCTACCTCTGCACCATTGCTGCCTACCTCAGCACCATCGCTGCCTACCTCTGCACCATTGCTGCCTGCCTCTGCACCGTTGCTGCCTTCCTCTGCAGCATTGCTGCCTACCTCTGCACCATAGCTGCCTACCTCTGCACCATTGCTGCCTACCTCTGCACCATTGCTGCCTACCTCTGCACCATTGCTGCCTGCCTCTGCACCGTTGCTCTCTCCGCTATGTTGCTGCCTGCACTCTGGTTTACCGAATTCACAACTCACTAGAATTAGAGCAATTCCTTGTGACCTTGATACCGGTGCCAGCACAATTTATCTTCTCACGTGCATCTTATAGCTGCTATAACCACTTTCCAGACACGGGGACCGATTCATCATCACTAATGGGCCCGTTTCTGAATGTTTTATGTAACAGGCCCAATCAGTATTAGGAGCCTGATTCCGCGAACTGAAGTCACCCCAGGTCATGTATATGTGCAGTGAGACGCATCGTCTCTGATAAGTGTCACCGCTGCTTCTGTATCAGTGGATTTGAGGAGCAGGACAGAATGCTCTGGTAAATAAGTATCCGGCGTTGCAACTCAGATAGGCCTCCGATGCTGAATACAGAAGCAAAAGAAAAATCTATTTGATCAGTGATGTCATGATGTAAGTGATGTCACCTCTGCAATGCTCTGCATTAATTGCAATCAACCAATAAACATCGGCTGTTCAGCAGATACCCCCCAGTGCTGTGTTCCACTATAATAAATGCTTCCGGCCCATTCTATCACATCGCCTTCTGTAAAGCTATTTGTAAGGTGACAGGTTATGCCACACACTGCATCACCATCCTGCCACCGCCGCGCTACTGGTTTTATCGCTCTTGAAATCTGTTTGATAACTCCTGGTCCCTCGCACGTTGAAGGCAGCAGAAATACAAGAGGATTAAAATGATAAAGTACACAGATCACATTTATTTGCCCGTCTTCTCCTCGTCCGGGAATGTGTTTGTGACACACCAGAAGGAATGTGACAGGTATCTTATTGTCTGGCGTGAAGCTGCAGTCCCGCCTTTCTAACAACTCTGTCGTTAACAATGATATGAGCAAGAATGGATTTGGCCAGAAGATCTCGGCTGCTGGGAGCCGCAGTCTAACCATGATGGACGCCTTAAACACGTGTGCATGCTGCAACGCACGCTGGGCCTCATGCAGAGCTGGGCGCAAGTACCGCGGCCGTCCCAGCTGCCTACTTTTAAGGAATTTCTCGTGAATTTAGGGAGTATTCCCAACTTTAGGGGAAAATGGAACCCTCCCACTTCACGCGCACTTCTCCTGTGAGGCAGTCAGGAGGCACGATGGTGCAGTTCCGCCCCCGAGACCTAAGCCCCTGTTCTGCCTTTACATAGCGAATAGACGCAGTGCGAATAGCTGCAAGATACAATGCAAGTATGAGGGCACCTTCTTCTCTGCATCAGCCCCATTCTGGGCGCGATTCGCTCGCTAGGACTGGTCAGGATGATTTAGGAGTCAATCAGAATAAGGTCCATAGGGGGAAATGTAATAGGATGAGAGATTCAAAAAGTGAGAGATTTGGCAAGAAATCTCCAGGTTGTTTTTTAAAGCGGCATTCATTTACACTGCATCATCAAACTGGTTTTGCAGTGCAAATGATTGCCGCTTTAAAAAAAAAAAAAAAGCTAGAGATTTCTTTCCAAAACTCTAACTTATATTTTTTTACAATAACCCACAAGGGAACAATCAGGGGGGTTACAAAACTTCCCCAAGCAAATCCATCTGATATTCATTAGTGACCATTCTAATCATTGTACATGAGAGAATAACCTTTTGTACATCAATCTGAAAGCCAGTAATCTCTCTATGAAAATACAGAAGGTAATTAGAAGCCCGAATATTAATTGCACTGAAAGACATTGATTTTTGTAAAGGTCATAAACTGGATTTTTATGATTTCTAAAATATATTTGAAATGTAACCCTGTAAAACTCAGATTTCTGTAAACCTCGTACAATGCGTCCGATGCGAACTCATTCATTGCGGATACACAAAAGCGCTGCAAAATATTTCGGGTGACATTCTATGGAGTGAGATAAATGCGCATGTTTTTATATCGCACCACATCGCACTTTTGAAAATCGCAAGATTGGCCCGTTTTTCGCATATTTAATGAGATGCGAAAAACGGGCCAAATAGTGCGAATAGGTGCGATTTGGTGCGATTTCTTTAGTCCTGAAAATGTGCGATTTTCATGTCTGAAAATCGCACGTTTGCAGGAAATCGCAATTTAAAATAAAAAAAAACCAGTGTGGGGTCCCCCGCCAGAGCATTGAGCCGGTGCTGGTGACATAAAATCAGGGTCCCCGACAAATAGGGGTCCCCTTGATTTAATGAAACCAGCACCAGGCTCAAGGTCCGGCGCTGGTTCCCGAAATACGGGGGACAAAATGACTAGGGGTCCCCCGTATTTTAAGAACCAGCACCAGACCCAACCAGCCAGCAGGGTAATGCCACAGCTGGGGGACACTTATTATATAAGGTCCCGCGGCCAAAGCATTATCCCCCTGGCTGGTCAGCATGGGCAGGGGTCCTGGGGAAGTGGGGACCCGCCCAATGAAGGGGTCCCCCCCCTCCAGGACTTACCAGCCCATGCTGAAAGTCCGGGGCTGTCCCCGATGCCCCTGGGCGGTGGGCATCGGGCTGATGCAAAGTGTAAAAAATAGAATAAAAACTATTGTTTTCTACTGTAGAAACTATGAGTCCCAGCAAGCCTACCCCGCATGCTGGGACTTGGAGAACCACAAGTCCTTACAGGTGACAGCCAAGGAATTAAATGAAGGGCTTATTCCATGCTATCACCCATCACGATGTACTGTTGGGGGTAACTTAAGGTGACTGCCAGAAAAGGGGGGGGGGGGGGGGTTGCAGCACTTGGAGCTGACGCTGCCTCCTCCTTATAGTGTGACCGGGGCCCCGGTCACTCGACACGGGAACCATTACTGTATGTACATTGTGCTACAGCACCAGCCGGCAGCCTAACGCCAAAGTCTCCATCACACGCCACCAGTATTACATCCTACACACCACAGTATAACATCCTACACGCCAACCGGTATTACATCCTACACGCCAGTATTACGTCCTACACACCACCAGTATTACATCCTACACGCCACCAGTATTACATCCTACACGCCACCAGTATTACATCCTACACGCCACCAGTATTACATCCTACACGCCACCAGTATTACATCCTACATGCCACCAGTATTACATCCTACACGCCAGTATTACATCCTACACGCCAGTATTACATCCTACACGCCGCCAGTATTACATCCTACACGCCACCAGTATTACATCCCACACGCCACCAGTATTACATCCTACATGCCACCAGTATTACATCCTACACGCCAGTATTACATCCTACACGCCACCAGTATTACATCCTACATGCCAGTATTACATCCTACACGCCAGTATTACATCCTACACGCCAGTATTACATCCTACATGCCACCAGTATTACATCCTACACGCCACCAGTATTACATCCTACACGCCACCAGTATTACATCCTACACGCCACCAGTATTACATCCTACACGCCAGTATTACATCCTACACGCCACCAGTATTACATCCTACATGCCACCAGTATTACATCCTACACGCCACCAGTATTACATCCTACACGCCACCAGTATTACATCCTACACGCCACCAGTATTACATACTACATGCCACCAGTATTACATCCTACACGCCAGTATTACATCCTACACGCCACCAGTATTACATCCTACATGCCACCAGTATTACATCCTACACGCCAGTATTACATCCTACACGCCACCAGTATTACATCCTACACGCCACCAGTATTACATCCTACACGCCACCAGTATTACATCCTACACGCCAGTATTACATCCTACATGCCACCAGTATTACATCCTACACGCACGGGAACATAAATGCATCGGAACTGTACTGGGCGCTCCTCTGCGGCGACTAAGAGGTTTGCGGTTCAGACCCAGGGACATGTGCGCTCTCACGTGCCCCTTATAGATAAGATGTAATAATTATTATACGGTGCTCCTTCTCTAACGGGGGCGATCTTAGCTCCTGCGATACCCTTGGACACATAACACATGAAGCCATTGATTTATCTGCTTTTATGTTATGCAGGCCAGTCCATATCTGTCCTGTAATAAACCCATGTGTGCCAGGGACGTGCGGGGAGGTAACCTGGTGTGTGCCAGGGACGTGCGGGGAGGTAACCTGGTGTGTGCCAGGGACGTGCGGGGAGGTAACCTGTGTGTGCCAGGGACGTGCGGGGAGGTAACCTGTGTGTGCCAGGGACGTGCGGGGAGGTAACCTGGTGTGTGCCAGGGACGTGCGGGGAGGTGTGGTGTTTTGCTGGACCCCACTGGAGAGAGATTATAACCAAGTCCCCTAATGAAGTGCTGACCACCTGCTCAATCTACATCTGATCCTGTCCTAAAGTTTGCTCCGATACCACCGTGCAGATCCTAAATCCTGATTGCCAAATTTGACTGGAAGGAAATCCCGGGCTGGCTATCATCTACCATCTTTGCCAACGGGCACACCTCCTAGGCATTAACCAGGACATAACATCAAAAGGCCTTTAATCACACGGACACTATTCTGGACTCTAATGGACATAAAGTTCCTGGATCAGTGCAGGTCCCATCAACACCACACGGGTGACTATATAAAATCTCAACTCTCCCAATAGGTCCATTGTTATTTATTGCTTTTAGATTATTTATTATTTTTCTTATGTTTACTGTATACATGTGTATGTGATTATTGATTAAATAATTTTTTATTGAATTGATGCCGGCACTTGTAATAGCATCTTTTTGAGCGCCGATTCCCCCTTTTTGTTTTCTGTTGTTCAATATTTAATTGGGGAACTGACCATCCCCTGAATCGGCTGCTCTTTTAAGGAATAGACTCATACACAAGCGCTCTATTAGATTGACCTAGGTCAGTCTTTCCTCCTTCCAACGTACGGAGAGGTAACCTGTGTGTGCCAGGGACGTGCGGGGAGGTAACCTGTGTGTGCCAGGGATGTGCGGGGAGGTAACCTGTGTGTGCCAGTGACGTGCGGGGAGGTAACCTGTGTGTGCCAGGGATGTGCGGGGAGGTAACCTGTGTGTGCCAGGGACGTGCTGGGAGGTAACCTGGTGTGTGCCAGGGACGTGCGGGGAGGTAACCTGTGTGTGCCGGGGACGTGCGGGGAGGTAACCTGTGTGTGTCCGTCCCCCCCCCCCCCCATAAGCTAAAATTATGTACACCTGTACACCTGAAGGTTGGGACTCCTTCAACTTAGAGTAGCACCTCGCCCACCTGATCTGAATATTATTTCACCAGCTTGGTCCCTGGTAGCCACAGACTGCAAACTGTAGGCACAATGAAGGTAAGACCTAAAAATTGACACTTATTGTTAGTCTTGGGAATGGATTTGGGGCGCGGCTCCCCTCGGGTTGGTGTAACCGAGTTGCTTTCGGGGTGGCACACCCTAACATTTATTTAGCACTATTTAAATTTCACTAATATTATACTGTCTCTAGCACTACACATTTTAACCTCTAGCTTCTGCTACTTTCTTATTAACACACTTCTAGCTTAGTTTTTCACTTGTGTGCTGCCCTGGGGTGACTTGCTTATGCTGGCCTTTTTGGGGTTCCGCGCCCCAGATCCAAACTTAGTATTAGGGACCCACCAGAAATGAGGTTACAGTGAAGCTGGTTGGTGGGCAAATATTTCTTGGCCAATTGATATACCAAGAACCTCTGTTATTGATTGATTAATAATATGGAGTCTGCATCTGCACCACATGTTTTTCTTTGCAGAACTACAAGTCCCAGCATGATAGCACCTCATGTATATTGGGTGTGCATTCTAAGATTCCCCCCCCCCCCCCATAAGCTTTAGGCAGCTGCCTAGGGCGCCGGGATCTGGGGGGCGCCACCAAGTCTGCAAATCAAAAAATCAAGGGTGTCTATGAGGATCCTTGTTGTACCTAATACAGTTGGCGGCTGTGGAACTTAATACAGTTGGCGGCTGTGGAACTTAATACAGTTGGCGGGCTGGTCCATTAGCATATGGGAACATAAAATACACCTTCCTGATCTGAGTACAGAATGCTCACTGCACGAGGGGGAAGGGTGATGACCTGTAGGGGGCACTACGTCAGTCTCCCCAAAAACTATTCTAAATTCCCAAAACCTCTGTGTTGAAGCTGTTTATGTTTGTCGCTGCGGCCTGCGGGTATATAACCATATGGACCCATCACTACTAGGCCCAGTGTTTTTGCCTACAGACCCCTGGTACAAAGGGGCATATTCATTCATTACCAGAGCCACGCCGGGGCCTCGAGCGAGGAGACTACGCAGGATATCGCTGCTGAGACTCTGATTATTTTTGCTCTCTCCCCGTAGAGGTGCAAGTAAAAATAAACAATGTTTTTTGTACTGACTGTTATACCCATAAGTACACACCACACATTGAATCTTACCCTATTGGGGGAAAGTCTACGAGATTCAAGCATCAGCGAAATTCTGTCATTTCTTTTAAGGCAGCAATCATTTAAAAGGCAAAAATCAACCTGGTTTTGCGTTTAAATGATTGCTGCTTTAAAGAAACAAAACAAAACAAAAAAAACCCCAAGAAAAACATGAAGACTCGTCGGAATCTCATAGGCTTTCCCTCTATTCTCCTGTGTCAATGCTGGATTTAATCATTGGGAGATGCCTGCACATTTATGGGTCAATGTACTAAGTGTTGGAGAGAGATGTACACATGCCCAGTCTATCGATTATCGCCCGGCCTGCAAATTTGGGCTATAACCTGTGTGTGCTCAGACCTGACACACCAGAAGTGTGCGAGCACGCGGAATGGACGGGCTCCGTGTGGGATGGCGATGGCATTTTATCGTGGTCAAGTGGTGGTCCGGCATATTTTGTAATCCTACATATGTTCTCATTCTTGTTGCTCCCTGAGAAATTATACACATGGCTTACTGTCACATCTACACACACACACACACACACACACACACACACACACACACACACACACACACACACACACACACACACACACACACACACACACACACACACACAGTCTAAAAGTTTACTTAGTTGTAACCAGTGGCGGATCCAGGGGTGGGGGCTGCAGCTCAGTCCAAAATTCAAACAGGGGAGCTACACCAACTACCACCCAAAACACTGCCAAATGTCTCCAGCCAGGACTCACAGGCACTAGATGTGGCTCCCCTATTTGAATTTTGGATTGGGCTGCAGCCCCACCCTTGGAGCTGCCGGTGGTTGTAACATTATTTTATTGTATATCAGGGCATATCATTGTCACCTCTATAAGTAGACATGTACAACAAATTGTCACTTTTTCTGGAACAAATACGTGTGTCTGCCGGCCATAACACAGGCCCTATAATAATACGCTCTCCGTCTAAAATTCAGGAGTTAAAAACCGAGAGTGAGGAGACTGTCAGAGATTTGCCTACAATATGTTAATCCTGGACATTCTCTCGGCTTAGTGAATAGCAAAATATAAACACATTACACCCGGAATGAATTGTCTGCTCTGTTTGTGTTCTGATCAGCAAAACAAATCATCTCAGTCCTGTGGCTGATAAGTAACTCTACCCGGATTACCCCCAGCGAGCAGTGACGGATGCTGCAGATCCCCCCTCTGCTCCGACTCACCTGCTCTAAGTACTTGAACCTAGAAAATAATACCTAAAAGATCTTTTCATTCTATTTAAGCTTGAAATACTCAACAATCCATTCGTATTCTTCCCTAGAATGATGGGTCACAGAAAAGCTCAGGGGTCTGGCGACCACAAAGAGCCCCCAGGATGTCTGAGGATTTAAAGCATTTAGGAGATTGTTAGCAACAAAGAAATGGTACCGTATAAGAACATAGAATTAACTTCTGTTTGAAGTTAAATACCAATCGCAGGGACAGGACTTTCAGACAATTTACTGTGTCATTGCCCAAAATAATGCTCCCATTTTGGTGGTAAAACCATTAATTTGGGAGCTGTGGAAATGTTGGGTTTGTCAAACATTTCATCAATCGGAGGATCATATTACAGAGAGTGATATTCATTATGCTCAGTGTTCTGAACTGTATGGACTACTTGTTCAGTTTCCGAAGTTCAATATATACCTAGGACAGTGTAGAGGCCGCCTGCTGTTCATGAAATGTGTTGGGTCAATTCACTAGTAATCGGTGGCATTAGACAAAAGCAATTGATGAATGAATTCTTAGCTATTGATCAGGCCTCCAGTAGACCAGAGGTACCATTTAAGCACTATTTCTGGTATAATGTTTTTGTTCTATCCTTCAATAACTGCACAATAAGCGAGATACATATAACAGCACTGAAATGTGCACGATTGATGTTGTATTTGATTGGCGCAGCATGGTACGAGATAGATACAGTCATTTCACTAAACCGTGCATTTAAAAGTTCCCTGAAAACTTGCAAGTGATTGAGGTCAACTCAAGTCGACCTTTTCCCATATCAGGCTTATTTTCATGTCGACCTTTTATCCACGTAGCCCTAAGGCAAGTCGACCTACTGCCTGTTGACCAATAGCGGTGGAACTACTGACTGTTGACGGAGACACTGTCGACTTACCGATCCACACCCATAACTACACAGGTATTTTTTTTACTCTTCCAAATAAAATATAAAAAGTTATATCAAAAGAGGTCGCTAATTTTATAATTTACGCCCGCAGACGGATGGCACCTTACGCAGGATGAGCAGACTTTAGTGCTCAGGAAAATTAATTTCCCCCAAAAATATATTTATTTAAAATTCTAACTTCTTTTTTTTTTTTGCAGCGAGTGAGTGAAGCGATTTCCCAGCTGGGAAACACCGAAAATCTTTACCAGCGCCTGAAATACACTGGGCACAGTCTGTAGTGCAATCAGCCGGAAGAGACACTTCACAAACGTAGAGCAGTGGGGTGTCACAGGCCGAAGAGAATGTCAGCCACTGCGTCCGTGCCTGACGCCATATCGTGTAATCAGTTCACATCACGTGCTGCCCTCATCAGCCCAGGGACGCCTGGCGCGCAGTATTGTTACATAAGCCGGTCAGATCTGTAATGCACATGGTGGTAAAGCCTCGTTAACCTTTTGCGGCTGTTCTTATAGAAAATTAGAAATAGATCATTTATTTCAAAGGCAATAGAAAAATAAATACAAAATTATATAATAATAATAATAATAATAATAATAATAATTGTAAATTATTCCGTGGTTACTTTAATGCACTTGAACTGTGCAGTGATATACACTCTGGTCATTTCCCACGTAGGATTACAGAATGTCTGCCCATTCCAGAGCCGTCGCAGTTACAGCGCAGAACCAACAGATACTGCTGCCCAGTGATGACCGCAGCTCCCATCCCTGGACCCCACCTGACAATGTGACGCGGACAAGCAGCACCGTGACTCCCCAGGTATATAAATATCATATTCCAAACTGGTGCAGATTCTTATATTATTATTATTATTATGATGATGAAAAGGCCCTTATATATATATATATAAAATGGGGCGGCTTCAGACCTTCCAGCATCCTGTGTGACAATTTTGGCTGTGGAGGGGTGTTATTTGCACCCTTCAGCAAGTGGGCGTGGTCTTGCAAATGGGGTGTGGTCTCTCCACAAGTGGCATGTCCTCAAAAGGAATGCCATATCCGTATGATGGGAAGAGGGAGTTGCATTGGAAAGGCAGAGGGTGACCAGAGAGAGAGAGAGAGAGAGAGAATGATGAGGAAATAGTGATGCAGATGAGAGGTAGTGGTTAAGGCCATTTAATCCTTAAGACCCTTTAACATAACACCCAAACAATAGTAGTAGTTCCCCTTCCACATTACACCCACACAGTAGTCGTGCTTCTTACACATTACTTACATACAATAATAGTGCCCCTTACACATTATGCCCACACAGTTGTAGTGCCCCTTACACATTACACCCAAACAGTATAAGTGCCCCTCACACATTACACTCATAAAATAATACTGCCCCTTACACTTTATGCCCACATACACTAGCAGTGCCCCTTACACATTATGACCACATAGTAATGGTGACCCTTACATAATATGCCCACACAATAGAATTGTCCCTTACATATTATTTTCAAACAGCAGTAATGACCATTACACATTATGACAACACAGTCATGCCCCTTACACAATATGCATACACAGTAGTAGTGCCCCTTACACATTACTTCCATAAAATAACAGCGCCCCTACACATTATGCCACCACAGTAGTAGTAGTGCCCATGGTACTCTTTACCTAGCACGGCGCCCATCGCGGCCATCGCGGGCATTGAATGCACTAAAAAATCGGGTGCGACGCGACCGACGCGATGCCCGCGATTTCCCATAGGGATCAATGTTAAATTTCTCAATTGACCCAATTTTTCTGTTCAATGCCTCAATTGACCCGATTTTTCCATAGGAAACAATGTTAAATGGCCCACAGAGGCCAAATAGGCACCCTAAAGTGAGAAATGGCCCCCACAATTGTTAACGCCACCCCACGATCAACGTGAACCCGAAGCGTGGCGAGCGCATCCTACCACCTTTTCATACCCCCACTATCCACGTCGGCGTGGAGTTGAGAATAGAATAGTGTGGCGAGCGCAGCGAGCCACCGAGCCCGAAGCGTGGCGAGCGCTGCGTGCCCCGCGAGGGGACGCGGATACCTGTGAAGCCCGCGAAGGGACGCGTTTACCTGTGAAGGTATCCGCGTCCCCTCGCGGGGCACGCTGCGCTCGCCACGCTTCGGGCTCGGCGGCTCGCTGCGCTCGCCACACTATTCTATTCTCAACTCCACGCCGACGTGGATAGTGGGGGTATGAAAAGGTCGTAGGACGCGTACCGCCGCCCCTCGCGGGCTCGCTGCGCTCGCCACGCTTTGGGTTCACGTTGATCGTGGGGTGGCGTTAACAATTGTGGGGGCCATTTCTCACTTTAGGGTGCCTATTTGGCCTCTGTGGGCCATTTAACATTGTTTCCTATGGAAAAATCGGGTCAAGTGAGGCATTGAACAGTAAAATCGGGTCAATTGAGAAATTTAACATTGATCCCTATGGGAAATCGCGGGCATCGCGTCGGTCGCGTCGCACTCGATTTTTAGTGCATTCAATGGCCGCGATGCCCGCGATTTTTTTACCTGCGATGCCCACGATCAATATCGTGGGCGCCGTGCTAGGTAAAGAGTACCGTGCCCATTACCCATTACACCCAAGCAGTATTTGTGCCCATCACACATTACACTCACCCACTTATACTACCCCTTAGACTTTATGCCCACATACACTAGCAGTGCCCCTTACACATTATGACCTCATAGTAATAGTGAACCTCAGATAATATGCTAACACAATAGTATTGTCCCTTACACTTTATTCCCATACAGTAGTAATGGCCCTTACACATTATGACAACACAGTAATGCTCATTACACATTATGACCACACAGTAATAGTGCCACTTACACAATATGTCCACAGAATAGTAGTGTCCCTGACACATTATGCCCAAACAGCAGTAATGCATGTTCATTTAACCGAGGGTCATAACTAGAACGTTCCCCCAGAATTTGTTGCTACAATTCTATTTAGGGACAGGAGAGAGAGGGAACTGAGGTGTATGAAGCAGTGATAAAGGAGAAGTGATAAAGTGCCTGGTACTTTATCACCAGCCAATCAACTGTTCCTTTTTAAACCCAACCTGTAACTTAACAGTCAGCTGATTGGCTGATGATAAAGTACCGGGCACTTTATAACTTCTCCTCCCTTATCACAGCTTCAAACATCTACCCCTGTGAGAGAAAGAGTGTATCAGATGAAGAGAGAGTAAACAAGAGAGACATAGAAGTGAGTATAGGGGGAGATAAAGAGAAATAGAAGGGGTTAGAGAGGAGAGAGAAAAACAGAGAGAGGGTTTTCATGAAAAAATCTCCCATAATTCATCTTGGGGTGAGCTTTTAGCCGCTTCACCTCTGTTGAACGCTCTTCCCAGCACAACACTTTCTTGTTACTCATGCGTTTCACTATTGTCCCTTTAACATCTCTGTGCTAGCTGTATTGCATGAAAATCTTTTCTGTACTCCGTTGGTTCTACACTGTATGATGGTAATTCTGTTAAGCGCCTTGAGTCCTATTGGAGAAAGAGCGCTGTATACATAAAATGATTATTTTTAACCAGATTCATGGAGTTCTGCTAATTCCCCATAATCTGAATGTGCTTCATGTACTACAACCCTCTACTATCTACCCTTCAACCAACATCTTGTCCATTCAATCAACTCTGATTTCAATCCTAATCTTCATAATTTATTAGGAGCGCTATCCCATCTCCGATGAGCACACGAACATTCCGCCCAATGGCTCATTGGTGGACTCCATGAATAAAATGGCGCAGAAGCATGCTGAAACCCAGAGACCAATCATTTGCTGCCTTCATTCTAGTGTAGTTTAAAAATGAAAGCCAACATCTGTCCGATTGCTACAACATTGTGTATACCGGGCCAATATCTACGGTGACCATTTATAGAGACCCCTTGCAAGTTCCTGGCGTAATATAAGTCTACTGTTTGTGTTGATGTAAAACGGCGCAACCCAAATCATCCTTGCTCCGCCGCTGTTAACGCCCAGCATTAGGTATCTGAAAGTTAAACCAATTAAAGTTCACATGCGTCTCCTTGTGCGGATTTTGTGGCTACATTAGCTCGAGGCAAACATGCAGCGTATCTGGCACAGAGCCCCGGGCGCTGCGTAACGACACTGAAATACTGTGGGTCTCTGCAGTGCCTCATGTTACGTCAGATTTATTCACATCATTAAAGCCATATGCGACTGATTATTTTCCCCATATTGCTCTCTCTCAATATTTGTCAAATTTAAACATTTTACAACGGAGTTAGCACTAAAATAAATAAAGGGCAACAGTCCGGATGGAAGAACTCAGTTTAGATTCCAGGAGATCTCCGAAATTTCTTCCTCTTGGATTTCCAAAGCATTAGCGACTAAAACCCCAGATTAGGACGTGAAAAATGCAGGTGTGAGCGCGGCGCTGTAATCCCCCTTCTGTTTGTTTAAGACAAACTTTGCAAGTTGAAGAAAGAGGCAGCTCAGGGTCAAACCATAGACAGCGAGGGGGAAGTCTCCGAGAGGTCTCTTACTGCTCAGACTAACAGTTCATCAAGCGATATCCTCGCTTCGAAAATGCAACACCTTGTGACTTATGGCCGCCGCCTGCCCGCCCCGGCTTGCCAGTTAACGAAAGTAGTGTTTAAATTTTGCTAGTTATATTATTAAGTTCTAGAAAACAGAAACAGATGTGTTTGGTTACTGTGCTATTAAATCCATGATTTACATAGTCCTCCATGATTCGACTTGAGCTGAGCTGAGGCCAAACTTTCTAATTTGCTGTCGGTTTACAAAAGGCCTGATCTGGTTTTTGTAAGGGCTGAAACACTTTAAACAAAATTAGGAAGACGTTGTATTCGGTGATTAGAGATGGAATTCCCGCTTGGATAATGGCAAAACATTGGAGCCCCCCCTCCCCTCTCTCTCAGCCGGAGAGTCAAAGTGGGGCTGAGCGTGTATTTGGGGGCTGCAGCTGATTCACCTACATAAGATAAGTTCTCTCCCGAGGAATTTTGGACGCAGGGAATGCCAGCACATTAGCGTGGAATGTAATCTGAGGCCTGAAGTGAGAGGTGGAAAGAAAAAAAGTTTTGCAAAGTGTTCTTCAAAGTCTTCGCACGGTGTGTAGACTCAATAGGTGCTCAAATTAGGGGTGATAAAAGGTGATCAATGGCTTCATTACTCTGCGATAAAAATGTGGAATTTTAAAGCAAACTTATTTTGGGGGGGGGGGGGATGTTCTGTAATGAGCGCCAGTGATGCTCCCTTGGCTGGTGCTTCAGCTAAAAATGTAGATTTTCCAGCATTGGACCAGCAGTTATTACCGAGAAGTGAAAATCTGTCGTTACCTTGATTTATGCTGGTTTTTCATTTAACCGACTATATTTTTTACTTAATAAGTCACTGAGGCACAAAGAGGGGAAAGTCAGGCTGCAGAATATAAAAGTGTTTATGGAAGAACTAAATCTATTTTTATTTTTCACAACCTAAAGAGCCGGCCTAGAACCCGGTTACGGAGTCTGCACTGCAGCATAAAAAAGTGAAAAAAAAAAAACAGGTTTTCAACTTGTAAAACCTCAGTGGATTTCATATCTTACTTTCCACATGAATCTTATTAGTTCCTACAGAAAAGACGAATATCTTCTTGACTTAGCCGCGGGTGCACGGAGCTGACGATTGGGTCCACAAACCGCTGAAGAAGTTGCACTGTTAGCTGCAAAACTTTTAGAGTCCAGAGGTGACATTTTAAATAAAAAAAAATAAATAAAAAAAGTTTGAATATTCCTCATGACTAAATGATGCTTCTGATTTGCATAATTTTTGCAGCCCGGCTCCGGATAGTTCCATGAGAATTACTGGCCAGCGTTTTATACAGTAATATCTTTTCTCAATTGCTGATTATTTTATAAATGTTGGTCATTGTGATTTACGTTACAGCGCTGAGTGCAGAGGTCTCCGAAGTACAGTATCCTGGAGAAATGACCGACTCTTTCATTGCAACATTTTCCTGCCTTCAGATTAGCCGGACTCGTAATGCGAGAATATTAATATAACTGATAGAACTTAATATTGCACTAGAGGTCTAATAGGTCGACAGTGTCTAAATAGACACTCAATATGTTGACGCCAAAAGGTCGACATGACAATGTTTGACAGGTGAAAAGGACCACATGCATTATTCATACATTTTATTTTTGGAATTTTTCATATTTTTACATCCACGTGGACTCCAATTGGTACAGCGGTAGCGGAGAGCGGCACCTGACCTAAAGCATGGCAAGTGAAGCAAAATATTGAAGGGTACACGCTACGTTAATTGGGGTTCCGCGTGCTCAGGTGTCGTCATTCACACCAGAAAAAAAAAAACAACAAAAAAAAAACATGTCAACATTTTTATTGGTCGACCTTTTCAAATTCAACCTTTGTTAATGTCAAACTTAATCGTGTTGACCTTTTGTCAATGTCGTCCTTTTCTAACTGTCAACCATGGGCATGTCGACCTATTGAACCACTACAAAGATGAAAGATGACTTTTGCCATTATTTATTATTATTTATTTCAAGTTTCTTATATAGCACACCCATATACCGCAGCGTTGTACAGAGTATAACTGAACATTCACATCAGTCCCTGCCCCAGTGGAGCTTACACTCTATATTCCCTACCACATATACACGCACACACAGACATTCTACGAGTTAATTTGTTTGGAGCCAATTAACCTACCAGTATATAATTTGATTGTGGGAGGAAACCGGAGTACCCGGAGGAAACCCACGCAAGTACGGGGAGAATATACAAACTCTGCACAGTTACGGCCATGGTTGGTATCGAACCCATGACCTCAGTGCTGTGAGGCGGTAATGCCAACCATTACACCATCCGTTATGGATTAGAATGGTTTATTTCAAATAAAGTAGTTTTTACTATAGATGTCTATGGACCCATTTGTTTGTAGACCTCTAGAACCTTTTCGATTCTATTCCTACCGTCTTTTTGTTTTGACAAGACCACCCTCATGTGTTTTGGTTCAGATATCAGTTTGGTGAAATAAAAAAAAAAAAACATTAAAATCGCTAATCATTGATTTCATAATATCAATAAAGATCAATATAAACAGCTAAAATCATGTACATTTTGCCATTCAAATCCCAAAAGTTAGATTAAAAATCCAAATTAGATACCATGGGGAGAACCAAACTGTGGCTTGGTTCAGATCGGATCCCCTGGGGGTGTTTTGGATTTAGTTTCAGGTCGGTGTTGCTCCAAAATTTTTTGGTAGATTCGGATTTATGGAGTACTGAACTGTAAGTATTTTTCTTTTTTTACAATGTTTTTGTTGATGTGTTATGCATTTAGATTAGCAGTTTTGTACAACTATAGTGTTAGCTGAATTCTATAATATAATATTATAATATAATATTATATGTTCACAACAAAAACAATAATCTAAAGACCACTAAAAAAAGGCGCAAATATATATATATATATATATATATATATATATATATGCGAGGGGGGGTTTAGCGGCACTCCAAGCTCCTTGGCAGAATGTACAGATGAAATACAATAATGCGGTGCCCGTCCTGGGTCAGCGCTAGGCTGGCGATGTACACAGGGGGGGTTGCGGCGGCACTCGCGAAGAAAAAAGAAACCACACCAGGCGGATAACTTCACCAACGTTTCGAGGCTGAGTTGCCTCTTTATCAAGGTGCTCACAAAAACTTCAAACAAGGTGTTTGAAGTTTTTGTGAGCACCTTGATAAAGAGGCAACTCAGCCTCGAAACGTTGGTGAAGTTATCCGCCTGGTGTGGTTTCTTTTTTCTTCGCGAGTGCCGCCGCAACCCCCCCTGTATATATATATATATATATATATATATATATATATATACAGACACACACATTGAGCATATGAAACAATGGACTCATTAAATTGATTCCATGCCCGTCGCGTGGTTGGCAGGGGGGCGCACTTGTTGATTCTCTCCCACCTCCTCACAACAACTTCCTGTGGTTTCTGCAGCTTAATTAGAGAATTTCAAGGAGCAGGCTTTGGGGACCATTGTATCTGTTTATTCAGAGGAGCTGCCCAGGGGAATATTGGGCAGAGATGCAACTTCTCCTTGGTTTTATGGAGAATGGGGACAGTTGCAGAGGCAGCAGGGTTAACGGACCAATAAACAAGCTCCAATTTGCATCTATGATCTTTATATTTGCAAATTGCATGTTCTAATGCACACAATTTCCCCCTCTGTTTTAGTTACTAGGAAATGAGTTTACTTGTTCCTTAAGTAACTGAATCCACAAAGGACATGAGATAAGCAGAAGTACAGAACCTCCTAATGTCATTTCCTTCACTTCCCCATTCCCCGGAGCTATGCGGTGTCCTCGCTGCCTAGCTGGGTTCCAAGGAGGAGAAGGGATTTTTTTCCTCCTTACTGTAAATATGACTTCTCTAAAGAATAGATTCGCAAAGAAACATGACACAGATGGGATTAGTTTCTAGTATCTAAAGCAAGAAACCATATGGGTTTAAAACAAACGATATAATAAAAAGTCACAGCAGGGAATATCATTCCGACTTGTGTATTCTCTTGTCTAGAAGACAGAAAAAGAGGCTGTTTTCTTTTTGGGGTCATCACATTTTAGTTACACAGGAAACCGACTTGTTTTGCAAAGAAAGCTTTTCTCTTTATGGAACCACAACCACAACGGTAATAAATACAAGGGGGAAACAAAGTTACCCCTTGGAAACAGTGCAATAAATTGACAAAAATCTCTTCTAAGCTTATTAGCACAGTGACACAACGCCAAGCTCAGCATTTGTACAGTGCACCTGCTCTGCAGAGACCGGGGGGATGACATTAGGAAGATGCCACAACAGCCAGTGACCTCACTGAACAATTGGTGACATCACTGATGCACAACATGATTGGCTGAACAGCGATGCTACATAGTTTCTGCATGTTTAAAGTAACTGCCCCATTTAACAGCAATGACTCAAGGTAGCTGCTGCATAGTCAAATGATTCTGGGAGCTGATGTCATCTTTAGATCATACTTACCTACAACTAGGAGGGGGCACAAAAGAGGGAGCGGCATCATGCCGGGTGGGTGGTATGGAGTATGGCTGCTTAATCAAATCATCAGCGCTCTTGCTCTTCAAAACCGAAATTACAGGCATTGCAGAGTTGGAGGCGGGGGTATATTGACATGATTACGAGTAAAGGGCCCCAAAGGCTACAACGATTTTGCACGATTTCATCCGATTTCGATGTTTCTGGAAGATATTTTGCTTGAAAAGTGTCAAATCATTTGTGTTTTCCATCCAATCCAATGCGTGGTCCCATGAGTGCCGGATAGGAGCCCCTAGATCGGTCATACGTCATGTATCGGAATTGGATGGAATCAGCGCATGCTATATATCGCAGGAAGTTTTCCAGTCCCTCTAGCCCCCAATCCAGCCCATCAGATGTATCTCGGCTTTATCAATCGCAGGCGATATATCTTATGGAAAAATTACACCAACGTACAAAATAGGATGGAATCCCTCCCAGGAAGGTTCCGGGGGAGTTCAAGGGAAATTCTATCCAACTTCAGGGTCAGGCATAGCTTTGTAGTGTATGGGGCCCTTTAATCACGTCATCGGCCCCAGATCACTCACTTATGCGGTGCTGGCTGGTGCATGTGGTGGACATAGGATCCGGGAGGATTGCCTATTTTCCCGGTGGACCAGGTTCTGGAACATTAGGTGGGTCTGCTTTAGCTTCCATTCCATTCCAGAAAGCAACGGTGGACCCACGGGGAACTCATTCATGTGCCCCTACACCTCCTGTAAGATTCTTGCCACTACTTAGGTCTGGGGGGGACGGGGGCTTTTACTTTTGTTTACTCTGTACTTTGGCATCCAATCATGCAACTTTCAGCAAGTTGGAGACCTAACTAATGGGGGGGCATCAGGGCTAGACCATGAACAGGCCGCTTATCAAAAATACATCAACATATAATAGAGACACACATGTATATAATACATTTTTTTGGAAATCATTGTTTATATGGCGCCACAAGGGTCCGGCAGCGCCTAACAGAATACATAAACAAGCTAAATAAGAAAATAATTGCTCACAGTACAAGTACAAGTATTTGGGAAATAAAGATAGTTGCATATACCTAGGGTTAGGTGCTGTTGAAAGGAGTACAAGATAGTGAAATAGTGAAAGCAGCACATGAGGGGAGAGGGCCCTGCTCGTCCTCTTGTGTGAGCTTACATTCTAAAGTTGTTTGTTTTAGCGCTTCTATATGAAATAATCTCACTGAATACTTGATAGATCCTTTGTGTATATCAGGCGTTCTATCCCGGAAATTCCGTCTTCAGAGATCCCTCCAGCCCCCCCATAATTTAACCGCCTTGCCGCCATGCTGCTGTCCTTTTCTCCTTAGAAACTTCATGTATATGTTTGTGCGGCTGCTTACATCTCTTTTTATATACAGCGACTTACATTTTAGGCTTAGTGATCCCTTAACTGAAAAATTATTGTAAACTGAGAATCCTTCACTCGAGCGTTGCAGACGAGCCTGAAATTGGCACTAGCCGGGTCCCCTGATTGCAGCGCCGCACATTACAGCGTGTTCTAGAATTCCTCCCATGTACAAACCAGAAATCTGACTCTCAGGCACAAACACTCTGCAAACTTTTTATGGAAAATCATTTCAGGCCGCTCTCTAAGAGCGCCAAACGCAAGCTGCTACCTGCGAGCCGGAACAGACATTTTTAGCAAATGCTTTTGCTTTGTGTGGGATAGGTTTTATTCACTGGTAGCTAATGGAGTTATGTCCAGGACCCAGAATTCACCTCTCCCTTGATATTTGGAAGAAGCTTGAAACTCAATTATATCCATCCTTCAGAAATCAGCTTATTTCTGCAGAAAAAAACGCCTTTGTTCTTTACAAGTCCGGGAAAGCAGGCCACAAAGAGGCAGCCTTCTCGTGGGTTAATATCGAGGAGTTGTTATTTGGGATTTCTCTGGCTGCGGAGGATAACGTTAATGCATACCATGTGTTCGCTGATTCTGCAGAGAGGGCAATAGAAGGGAGGCTGGGGATAGTCACAGACGTGGAATAAGTGGACTGAAAAACAAAGTATTTATCCTCTAGGATTTATCCTTCAAAATGTCTTAGTTTGTAATTGAATGTTCCCTAATACTATAAGTACGGACATTGGGCTTCTTATAGAGGTGAAGGCAAACGGTGCTATGGGCTCGGTATGAAGAACAAAGTCTTCTGCAAAAAAACAAATTGTGCGCTTGTGTTGTGAAGGTTACGTTTCAATAGATACGTAAATGGTTCCACCAATATAATGTCGTTTCTGGGTTTTCTCACTTAGCTGTGACGTATTAGAGCTACTTGTATCTGAGAGAAGCATCCGGAAGCTCCAAAGTTTCAGCATCACCATAGACAAATGCAGGGGCGGGTTACAGTTGCCTAGAAACCCCCCTACTTTTGGTAAGTGGTTCAAATTCTGACCACAATAGCACTGGCGTATAATACTATTACCAGTGCTGCCACCACATCATGCCGTGTACGGGACAGAGCGGAGCTGCCGCACATGCCCAGTGGAAGCAGCTTCTTCTGCCAAGTTTGCTGTATGTGTGGGTCTGAGTCCTGAATCAGTGCACTGGACCTGAGAGCAGCTGTCAGATTGGCTGGGTACCCATATTGTCTAGTACGTTCCCAGCGTATGGGCATTATCCCCCCTGACCGGTAGCCCCAGACAGGGCCGCGTAGCCCCAGACAGGGCCGCGTAGCCCCAGACAGGGCCGATTATCCCCAGACAGGGCCGGCCGCATAGCCCCAGGCAGGGCCGAATAGCCCCAGACAGGGCCGAATAGCCCCAGACAGGGCCGCGTAGCCCCAGACAGGGTCGAATAGCCCCAGACAGGGCCGGCCAGATTGGCCTAGGCAGGGCCGCATAGCCCCAGACAGGGCCGGCCGCATAGCCCCAGACAGGGCCGCGTAGCACCAGACAGGGCCGAATATCCCCAGACAGGGCCGCATAGCCCCAGGCAGGGCCGCGTGGCCCCAGACAGGGCCGAATATCCCCAGACAGGGCCGCATAGCCCCAGGCAGGGCCGCATAGCCCCAGACAGGGCCGCATAGCCCCAGGCAGGGCCGCATAGCCCCAGACAGGGCCGCATAGCCCCAGGCAGGGCCGCATAGCCCCAGGCAGGGCCGCGTAGCCCCAGACAGGTCAGGAAGTTTGTGTATAAGAAGGAGCTGAACGGTTCCTGACATAAAATATGATGATAGAAAACATTTGTCAGGCAACCGGGACTAAGATGAGAACGGCGTTAATGTTATTTCCTGGTATTCAACAGCTCGCTCGCTGTTTACAGCCGGCAATATGAGTGGCTGGCGTCTGACCCCACCCATCAGTCAGCTCCGAGATACAGCAACTGAGTGATCTTATCACAGGCTCAGCATCTACAAGTGTTTGTGATTCACTCAGCACTATTCTGCTGTGGTGTGGTGTGTGTGTGTATATGTGTGTGTGTGTATATATGTGTGTGTGTGTGTGTGTGTATATATGTGTGAGTGTATAAGTGTGTATGTATGTGTGTGTGTATGTGGTGTGTGTGTGTATGTGTAGTAAGTGTGAGTCTATGAGCCTTATTCTGGTTGACTTGCAAAGCTGCGAATTTCACAGGGCTGCCCACCCCCTCCTCGCATAAACATCCATTCGCAACTTGCGCGCAGGGAGGAAATCATCATCGATGGTCGCTGGGCTTTCCCAAGGGTACAGCCCGTCGCCGCCGCCTCGCGCCTGCACTGCTAGGTGCGAATGGGGCAGCAAACAAGAAGTGCGCAGTCGCAGAACATCACTCCCCAAAATAAGTTCCTATATGTGTGTGTGTGTGTGTGTGTGTGTGTGTGTGTGTGTGGGGAAGGGGGGGAAGGGGGGTGATGCTGTCTGTTGCTGAAAAGAAGAACTAAATACCTAGTAATATATAGGGTGGGATTGTTGTTATGATATTGGGTTTGCGCAGAGTGACGCGGTGGCCATGAGGGGTGTGGGGAGGGATCAGGTTGGATCCCTCACTAGGTAAATGTATAAAGAAGCCTATAGGGTTCTATAGTATATACACTAATGGAATCACTCAGTTATCAGCAGGCCCCTATGATTAGGCCCCCAGTGAGTAGACCCCCTATGAGCAGGCCACCTATGATCAGGTCCCCTGTGAACAGGCCCCCAGTGAGCGGGCCCCCTATGAGCGGGCCCCCTATGATCAGGCTTCCTATGACCAGGCCCCCTATGAGCAGGTCCCCAGTGAGCAGGCCCCTTATGAGCAGGTCCCCAGTGAGCAGGCCCCTATGAGCAGTCCCCAAGTGAGCAGGCTCCCAGTGAGCAGGCCCCCAGTGAGCAGGCCCCCTATGGGCAGGGCCCCTATGAGCAGGTCCCCAGTGAACAGGCCCCCAGTAAGCAGGCCCCCTATGAGCAGGCCCCCAGTGAGCAGGCCCCCTATGAGCAGGCCCCCTATGATCAGGCCCCCAGTGAGTAGGCCCTCTATGAGCAGGTCCCCTATGAGCAGGCCCACAGTGAGCAGGTCCCCTATGAGCAGGCCCACAGTGAGCAGGTCCCCTATGAGCAGGCCCACAGTGAGCAGGTCCCCTATGAGTAGGCCCACAGTGAGCAGGTCCCCAGTGAGCAGGTCCCCTATGATCAGGCCTCTTATGAGCAGGTTCCCAGTGAGCAGGCCCCCTATGAGCAGGTCCCCAGTGAGCAGCCCCCCTATGATCAGGCCCCCAGTTAGCAGGCCCTCTATGAGCAGGTCCCCTATTAGCGGGCCCCCAGTGAGCAGGTCCCCAGTGAGCAGGCCCCCTATGATCAGGCCCCCAGTGAGGAGGCCCCCAGTGAACAGGTCCCCAGTGAGGAGGCCCCCAGTGAGCAGGTCCCCAGTGAGCAGGCCCTCTATGATCAGGTCCCCAGTGAGGAGGCCCCCAGTGAACAGGTCCCCAGTGAGGAGGCCCCCAGTGAGCAGGTCCCCAGTGAGCAGGCCCTCTATGATCAGGTCCCCAGTGAGGAGGCCCCCAGTGAACAGGTCCCCAGTGAGGAGGCCCCCAGTGAGCAGACCGCCTATGAGCAGGTCCCCAGTGAGCAGGCCCTTTATGAGCAGGTTCGCAGTGAGCAGGCCCCCTATGAGCAGGCCCCCTATGAGCAGGCCTCCTATGAGCAGGCCCCCTATGAGCAGGCCCGCAGTGAGCAGGTCCCCAGTGAGCAGGCCCCCTATGATTAGGCCCCCTATGAGCAGGTCCTCTATGAGCAGGCCCCCTATGAGCAGGCCCCCTATGAGCAGGTCCTCTATGATCAGGCTCCCTATGAGCAGGTCCCCAGTGAGCAGTCCCCCTATGATCAGTCCCCCTATGAGCAGGCCCGCAGTGAGCAGGTCCCCAGTGAGCATGCCCCCTATGATTGGGTCCCCTATGAGCGGGCCCCCTATGATCGGGTCCCCTATGAGCGGGCCCCCTATGATCGGGTCCCCTATGAGCGGGCCCCCTATGATCGGGTCCCCTATGAGCGGGCCCCCTATGAGCGGACCCCTACGAGCAGGCTTCTTATGAGAAGTTTGTTCCAGGTTTAGGAATATACGAATTACCCCGCACACCACATGGGACCAGCGAATGTGATTTGCATCCTCCATGATAACAGGAATGCAGAGATCTCCGTTACAGACATTTGCAAACATACGGTAACTGGCACCAGTCACGGCGACATGTCTCTGCGCTGCCGGGCCTACA
This sequence comes from Crinia signifera, assembly GCF_055691185.1. Taxonomy (NCBI): domain Eukaryota; kingdom Metazoa; phylum Chordata; class Amphibia; order Anura; family Myobatrachidae; genus Crinia; species Crinia signifera. The sequence goes on along the minus strand of NC_139224.1, from coordinate 175,080,347 downwards.
CTACATAATAACAGCACTTGTATATCTGTGTTACTCTCTGTATTGTACTGTATGTCTGTATGAAAGTATGTACGGCTGGAGGCCGGGCTCCCGGCGTTACCTGCCGGTGTCACCGCTGTAATATGCAGCACGCACTCCGTGGGTTGTGGATTATGTCACACTGATATAATACACTAGCTGCATTACAGAAGCCAGGCCGCTGTTAGACTTGTACTGACGGAAAGCTATAAAGTGGCCAATTACTTAGTCACCTGCTTGCATTCAGGTGGTGTCCTGCTGTATGCCAATAATTGTATAATGCCCCTTCTAGCAGGTTTCCTACGCACTGCATCGCCACTAGGATGACTGGTTATCTGTGCTTGTGTCTCATCTTGGTTGTCAGTTGGATTCATTTCTCCTATATAGCAATGTATTGCAGATGTCGCTATAGGAACCCTCACATTGCTATAGCCTGTGATTACCGGGCCTGGTAGGAAGGCTGCAGGTCTCTAACCGCATCATATTACACCCTGATTCCTGCAGCGAGCAGAAGGATGAAGATAAATAGCTGGCAATGCACAGCGCCATCGCCACACAGGGAGTCCGCACAGCGGCGCACCTCATCTAGCCGCAATTCCAGGAATGGCACAGGAAAGCCAGACAGCTATGGATGCGTTACCTAACCACTCCTCACCTCTATGAGGGGAAATACCACCGCTGACCACTAGAGGCCGCTCGATGGACCCAATTACTCCTTTGTGTGCTAAAAGATGTCATGACAGAAAGTGAAAGCAATTTTTGCAGGGACACTGATCTGCTTCAAACTTGCTGGATATGGAGAGAGGGAGCTGGGAAGACAGAGATTGGAGGTAGGGAGCAGATAGGGACTGGGGGTGGGTTGGAGAGTTTGTGGGTTAAAAACTGTCACAGCTCAAAATGAAAGTCAAAACGATCACAGCTTAAAGTGAAAGTACATCGCAGAAGCCGTCGAGGCTTTTAACTAGTGTAATAATAAATAATACTCATTTGATTTATATAGTGCTCTTTCGCTAACACTTTAAAGAAGCTTTACAGCTGCTAACTGTCATGCTTCAGGCTGTGTTTGAAAAATGTCAGGAGCTGACTGGTTGGTACTTTATCTCTCGCCAATGCTTGTTACAGCCCACCCTTAGAGCCAGATGTATCAAGCTTCAAAAAGTGCAAAAAGTGAGTGATAAGCAGCCAGCCAATCAGCTCCTAACTGACATGCCACAGCAGCTGATTGGCTCTCCATTTATCAATTTTTGAAGCTTGATACATCTGGCCCTTAGTGATTTTGCCATACAATGCTATGGTCCTGTTGGAAATAAAGTGTCTCCTACATTTTGACCACACGATATTCCTTTAGGAATAAAGAAGAGTGTTACCCGGTAGAGGAGTCGGCATACACACTTGCCGATCCCACCAGCAACGGACCAGGGGCTGCACTTGCGATCTCCTCCGTCGTCCTGCATTCACAGATGACGGAGGATGTCGCGGTCGACGTCTGCGCAGACATTATGAAGATTTAGTTGTTCTGATCCATCAGAAGAATCTTTCATATTATCATCTAGTGTGTACCCATCTTATCGCTTATCATCCATCATCTATTCCGTCATCTTGATCTTTACAGTTTATTTTTCCTCTCCCGTCTTTAATTCATTGATGTTTTTATTTTATTGTATGATCTTTTTGTCCATAAAACTTCTTAAAAAAACAGGAATTGGTTTAAAAAAGAAAACAAATAAACAAAACAACAACAACGAAAACGATCTAAGACAAACAGAATATTGCAAATGTTCACGGAACTAATGTCAGAATTGGAGAGTTTATCTGCAATAGCCAATGGGAGGATTCAATGTGCCGGAGGCAAGGATTCAGCCGTCTTGGGGAAGACGGTATCAACTCTGGGCACCAAGTAATAATTAAGGTATTAATTTGGTCATCACACCACTATTTGTGCTTAGACAGATTCATTTAGCGCCTGTCTGTGTACATGAGAATAATTTCTTGTTAGTATCTGTATACTGTTCCGTGGGTGTTCACAACCTTTCTAGCGCTGACAGCCCTTTGTACCATTTCATAAATGTCAAGTCACTTGAAGTGCGGTTTTCGCAGCCTGATGAATATAATTTTATACTTTTACATAACTTTTCTTCAGTTAATAGAAGGAAAAGCTGAAATCAATTATTTTCTGAAAAGGAGGGGAAAGAAGTGTTCACTTTCTTGTCATTATTCCAATTATCTTTTGATTCAATAATTTGTGACACACATGACTAAAGACCGGTTTTATTGCTGGTAAATTATGTGAGGTGGGAACCGGTGACATTAATTGTTGTGTTTTTCTTTGTGTTGCAAAACACGAAGTTCTTCGCTGACGAAATTCTACCTCTGGGGAAAATAAGACATTTTCTAGGGGAATTAAATATAGTAATTGCTGTCCAAAGTACACAAAATTGCGTACATTTGTTTTTGGCGTCTTTGGAACCAAACACCTTATTTAGTCAACAATTGATTAGCTCTGAACTCCTGCTTTCTAGGACTTTTCTTTAGGTTTTAAAAATTCTCAACAGTGAAGGCAGATATATTGTGGAATTAGAGTTCTATACTTGTATAATGCGTATTTTCAGTTCTCTGTGAACCAGGGGTGTTGTGATAAAGCTGTGAATAAAGTACAATAACCATTGTCTGTCTTTTAAAACTATTAATATAGGTCCCATCCTTTCGTTGTACAGTATAAAAAAAAAAAAAAAAAACAATACAAATAATCTTTCAGTATAGTTTCTCCGGACAGTTTTATAGTGACAAATGGTGGTTTTGATGGCGGTTCCCAGGAGCCAGTCATTTGACTGTGGCAGTGATCAGAGACATGATGCCACTGACCAAACCATCTAGGCCTAAGAGTATGAATCACAGGGGGACACAAAAGGGGTTGAGATTGTGCCCTTAATGTGTGAGGCCAAAGTTAATTGGTTGAAGAAGGTAGTGGGTCGTGAGGGACAAAATCAAAGTCAGTGTATTAAAGAAAGTGGAATTTTAAGGAATTATACTAAAAATCAATGTTACAGAAGGTTTAATCATGGGGGACAAAGTTGAAGCCAATGGGTAAAAAATTTAAATAACGAAGATGAAGTCAAAGTAATTGGATTAGATAATATAGAATTGTAAGGTATGATGAAGATTAGTTACATAATGTGGAATAGTGAGGAATGAAGGAGAAGTCAATGAATTAGAGAAGGTAGAATAACGAGGGATGAAGGTGAAGTCTTTAGGTTAGAGAAGATAGAATAGCGAGAGATGAAGGTGAAGTCTTTAGGTTAGAGAAGATAGAATAGCGAGAGATGAAGGCAAAATCTTTGGGTTAGAGAAGGTAGAATAGTGAGGAATGAAGGAGAAGTCATTGAGTTAGAGAAGGTAGAATAGTGAGGGATGAAGCTGAAGTCATTGGTTTAGAGAAGGTAGAATAGTGAGGGATGAAGGTGAAGTCATTGGTTTAGAGAAGGTAGAATAGTGAGGGATGAAGGTGAAGTCATTGGTTTAGAGAAGGTAGAATAGTGAGGGATGAAGGTGAAGTCATTGGTTTAGAGAAGGTAGAATAGTGAGGGATGAAGCTGAAGTCATTGGTTTAGAGAAGGTAGAATAGCTAGAGATGAAGGAGAAGTCAATGTATTAGAGAAGGTAGAATAGCGATAGATGAAAGCAAAATCTTTGTGTTAAAGAAGTTAGAAGAGCGAGGGATGAAGGTGATGTCATTGAGTTAGAGAAGTAAGAATAGGGAGGGATGAAGGTGATGTCATTGAGTTAGAGAAGTAAGAATAGGGAGGGATGAAGGTGATGTCATTAAGTTAGAGAAGTTAGAATAGCGAGGGATGAAGGTGACGTCATTGTATTAGAGAAGGTAGAATAACGTGGGATGAAGGTGAAGTCATTGTATTAGAGAAGGTAGAATAGCGACGAATGAAGGTGACGTCATTGAGTTAGAGAAGGTAGAATAGTGAGGGATGAAGGTGACATCATTGTGTTAGAGAAGGTAGAATAGCGAGGGATGAAGGTGAAGTCATTGTATTAGAGAAGGTAGAATAGCGAGGGATGAAGGTGACGTAATTGAGTTAGAGAAGGTAGAATAGCGAGGGATGAAGGTGATGTCATTGAGTTAGAGAAGGTAGAATAGTGAGGGATGAAGGTGACGTCATTGAGTTAGAGAAGGTAGAATAGCGAGGGATGAAGGTGACGTCATTGAGTAAGAGAAGTGAGAATAGCGCGGGATGAAGGTGACGTCATTGAGGGATGAAGGTGACGTCATTGTATTAGAGGAGGTAGAATAGAGAGGGATGAAGGTGACGTCATTGAGTTAGAGAAGAGAGAATAGCGAGGGATGAAGGTGACGTCATTGAGTAAGAGAAGTGAGAATAGCGCGGGATGAAGGTGACGTCATTGAGGGATGAAGGTGAAGTCATTAGATTGGAGAAGGTAGAATAGCGCGGGATGAAGGTGAAGTCATTGAGGGATGAAGGTGACGTCATTGAGGGATGAAGGTGACGTCATTGAGGGATGAAGGTGAAGTCATTGAGTTAGAGAAGGTAGAATAGAGAGGGATAAAGAAGAGGTCATTGGGTTAGAGCAGATTCGAGTTTGATCAATGTAAAACCCCACACACACTAGGTGATATCGTGAACACAATCCCTTAGAAAGGGATTTCTGAGCAATATTGTTCACAATATAATTCACAATGCGTTCTCCGGCACATCAATAACGACCCCCTCGTCCTTTATGTTCAGGCAAGGGAGGACCGCGTTAATGACGGCCATGCTGCAGTGTATTTATTTATTTATTAACAGTTTCTTATATAGCGCAGCATATTCCGTTGCGCTTTACAATAGCAGACAGTGAAACAACAAAACAGGGTATTTACAGACAGTCAAAATGTAGGAGGGCCCTGCTCGCAAGCTTACAATCTATAGGGAAATATGTACTTGCCATTGCCGGCACTCCACTGCCACCAATATTGACGTCGGCAGGGACTTATTTCGTGTGTACGGGGCTTGAGAAACCTAAAACAAACAACTCATCCTATATACATAGCATTCTAGATAATTATATTCTGGAAATACCCCACAAGTATCTTAATATCTACCCTGTTTAAATCCACAGCCTGACGAGTTCAGTTTATTTAGGGTAGGCACACACAGCGTCAGCTACTAATGTTATTACACTGCTTTAATCATTATATAAGGGGCATTTCCTTCCTCTTCCCGCTCCTGATTGCATTAGGGCTGCACACTAATCACTTTATAAACAACCTCAATGACGCTGAACATCTCAAATAAATCCCATTGGTGTCTGATAACAATAAAACATAAACCAATAGGAGATTCCTGTAGTGTTTTTGTTCTCTATTTTGGGTACTTCTTATCTCTGTCTTTATCTGGTCCTTATCCTTCAGACTGTCACACATCCAGCTGGAAAGTGTCCTGGTTCTCTGATGTTTATATTACAGCCACCTTTCAATTTCCAACAAACACATCTAGTTTTAGCAGTAATTAGTATCCAGGAGCTGATGCACCTGACGGGTACCTGTGGAAAGACGAAATTACTAACTCTCTATTCACATTGTTCCACTCGGCTGCACCCTGTTCTCCCTGATTTATCTTGTAGGTGAGGCAGCACTTTAGCAGCACATGATAAAGTGCCTGCAAATTACAGCACCAGGAAATGGGGAGAACGCTTCATCCTGCCCAGAGCAATCGTTCCTTAGTGTTTATCAGACAGAAAGTTTGTGTGTATGTCATTATAGATTGTGGATCGCACACGCTGGCACTGTGTAGTGACATATTATGTGCACTGTACATACAAGCAGAAAATGCTTCTTTATAGTTATACTTTACAGTTACATTTTACAAAAACAGAATTTATATAGAAATAAAATAATAATAATAATAATAATAATAACAACCTACCACCATGGCTTATTGGGAAATATGTTTCATCCGCCTCAAACAGGCAAAGCCAAATCCCTGAAAGTATATTAGGAGTATGGTTAGGCAGAGGATAAGGTCAGGGGTAGGTGGTATGGGAGTAAGTTAGGAGTAGGGTTAGGCAGGGGGAGGTGATTAGGGGGTAGGTGCTAGAGTGGTATGGGAGTAAATTGGTATGGTGAGGCAGTAGGGGATATTAGGGGTAGGTGGCATTGGAGTAAGGTAGGAGTAGGGTTAGGCAGTGGGGAAATTAGGGGTAGGTGATGATGGAATAAGGTGGGAATAGGGTTAGGCAGTGGGGGATTAGGGGTAGGTGGTGTTGGATTTAGGTAGGGTTAGGCAGTGGGGCGATTAGGGGTAGGTGGTGTTGGATTTAGGTAGGGTTAGGCAGTGGGAGGATAAGGAGTAGGTGGCATTGGAGTAAGGTAGGAGTAGGGTAAGGCAGTGGGGGATTAGGGGTAGGTGGTGTTGGAGTAAGGTAGGAGTAAGGTTAGGCAGTGGGGGGATTAGGGGTAGGTGGTGTTGGAGTAAGGTAGGAGTAGGGTTAGGCAGTGTGGGGATTAGGGGTAGGTGGTGTTGGATTTAGGTAGGGTTAGGCAGTGGGGGGATTAGGGGTAGGTGGTGTTGGATTTAGGTAGGGTTAGGCAATGGGAGGATAAGGAGTAGGTGGCATTGGAGTAAGGTAGGAGTAGGGTAAGGCAGTGGGGGATTAGGGGTAGGTGGTGTTGGAGTAAGGTAGGAGTAGGGTTAGGCAGTGGGGGGATTAGGGGTAGGTGGTGTTGGAGTAAGGTAGAAGTAGGGTTAGGCAGTGGGGGGATTAGAGGTAGGTGGTGTTGGAGTAAGGTAGAAGTAGGGTTAGGCAGTGGGGGGATTAGAGGTAGGTGGTGTTGGATTAAGGTAGAAGTAGGGTTAGGCAGTGGGGGGGATTAGAGGTAGGTGGTGTTGGAGTAAGGTAGGAGTAGGGTTAGGCAGTGGGGGGATTAGGGGTAGGTGATGTTGGAGTAAGGTAGAAGTAGGGTTAGGCAGTGGGGGGATTAGAGGTAGGTGGTGTTGGAGTAAGGTAGAAGTAGGGTTAGGCAGTGGGGGGATTAGAGGTAGGTGGTGTTGGAGTAAGGTAGAAGTAGGGTTAGGCAGTGGGGGGATTAGAGTTAGGTGGTGTTGGAGTAAGGTAGGAGTAGGGTTAGGCAGTGGGGGGGATTAGGGGTAGGTGATGTTGGAGTAAGGTAGAAGTAGGGTTAGGCAGTGGGGGGATTAGGGGTAGGTGATGATGGAGTAAGGTAGGAGTAGGGTTAGGCAGTGTGGGGATTAGGGGTAGGTGGTGTTGGATTTAGGTAGGGTTACGCAGTGGGGGGATTAGGGGTAGGTGGTGTTGGATTTAGGTAGGGTTAGGCAGTGGGGGATTAGGGGTAGGTGGTGTTGGATTTAGGTAGGGTTAGGCAGTGGGGGGATTAGTGGTAGGTGGAGTTGGATTTAGGTAGGGTTAGGCAGTGGGGGGATTAGGGGTAGGTGGTGTTGGATTTAGGTAGGGTTAGGCAGTGGGGGGATTAGGGGTAGGTGGTGTTGGATTTAGGTAGGGTTAGGCAGTGGGAGGATTAGGGGTAGGTGGTGTTGGATTTAGGTAGGGTTAGGAAGTGGGGGGATTAGGGGTAGGTGGCGTTGGAGTAAGGTAGAAGGGGTTGGGATCGTTTGGTCTACAGCAAGTTGGTCTACAGTCATTAGGTCGACACTGTTAGGTCGACATGGGGAAAGGTCAACAAGGTTCTAGGTCGACATGGGACAAGGTCGACATGGGTCTAGGTCAATAGGTCGACACGGGTCTAGGTCAATAGGTCGACACAAACATTAAGTGGACAGTCAAAAGGTTGGCAGTGGGGTTAGGCAGTGGGGGAGATTAGGGGTAGGTGGTGTAGAAGTGTATTCAGAGTCTGCTTCAGGTACTTTATTGGAATCTACAAGGATAGTAAAGTATGAAAAACGTTAAAAGTGTGTGTGCGTGTGTGTGTGCGTGTGTGTGTGTGCGTGTGTGTGCGTGTGTGTAGAGTCGACCATTGCCTTTGCATTCTTTTGCTTGTGTTGACCTTTTGTCTATCTCGACCATGCCCATATCCGCCATACGGTGTCAGCCTACTGTCGACCTAAACACAACCAGACACCCTTGCAAATGAGGGCACCATGAGCCAATCACGACGTTCCCTCCTTCGCTCTTTTATTAGAAAAAAACAGGCAGCAATAAAAACGAAACAAACCAATGAAGTCAATGGGGGGAAAAAAAGCAAATACAATTAGCACAGAATAATTTGTCGTCTGTGGCACCCGGCGCTCGCTTGGGTGGACTGTGCGATAGATCAGCCCTGGGAGCCACTGGGATAAATGGCGCAACACTGCGTCTTACTCTGCTAATATCTATCTCACCGCACCGTGGAAACAGCGGCCCCTCTTTTTTAAGAGTAAATTAATAAATTGGGAGAAAGGGGGATCGAAATAACAGGTTCCCCTCCAGAGGTAACATAAACACACTCTTTTTCCACTCAACTGGAGGTGCTGCCATCCGCGGAGGGCTGTGAGCGCCGCTTATAATGGAACATATTCAGTCAGATGTCTCTTATAAAGCAGCATATTATTACATCATAAAATGTAAGTGCATATTTGTGCACCTCTGTACTGTGGGGTAATGAAGCAAAGGAACTTTCTTAATGATGTGACGAGTGCATTAAATCTTAGAAATATACTGCAGGTATTTAGGGTTGTAGCTCAGTCGGATACACCCATCCTTTATACCTTGGTTCATAGACTTTCATTCTTTGTAGCATTTGGTGATATATACTGTACCCTGCTGCTCCTACTTCAGTCTGTAGAACTGTGCTGTGAATGGGATTTTATCTGCATTTTACTAAGGTTTAGTACATAGGTATGACTATAACCCCTGCTCCCTGCTGCCTAAACATAACCCCCTGCCCCTCAGCCTAACCGTTACCCCACATGTAAGCACCACGCAGCCAAACCTTCAGTCCACCCCCATGGCGACTAAACCTAACACCCCCCCCCCCCCCTCCTTCCATTCATTGCTGGCATTTCTGATCTCATTACGGATGTATCAAGCATCAAAAAGTGATAAAACAGAGAGTGATAAACAGCCAGCCAATCAGCTCCTACGTGTCAAGTTATAGGCTGGGTTTGAAAAATAAGAGGTAGGATCTGATTGGTTGGCTGTTTTTCACTCTCAGTTTTATCACTTTTGAAGCTTGATACATCTGGCCGTAAAGGGTTTGGCAGCGGTCTTCTGACGGCAGTTGGGATGCCGGTGCCTCTATATTAAATGCCGGCGTCCTGCTGACTGCATCCCGTAAGAGAATAGGACTCGTAGAGGGATGGGAGTGTCCTAAGGCCCCCAGTTATCATTGATCACATTTACAATGCGATCTGGGCGGAATATTACCGCCCAGGATCGCATTGTAAAATGCGATCATTTCGGCCGAATGTATGACCTGGCAGGGCGCAGGGAAAGGAGCCCGTCCCTGCGATGCCTGTAGCCGGAAGCCGGGGGGGTCTGCGCATGCGCGTCTATGGGCTGACCCCCCCCGCGACCCCGCTGACCGCACTGCCGCTCGGGCAGTGCGATATGTAGCCATAGGCTACAATGGGCTATCGCCATATCAGAATGGCGATAGCCCAGGGGTGCGAAGCCGGGCTGCCCGATGTTAATACATCGGGCAGCTTCGCATCCCCCATAGAAACCTAGGGGGGGATTGCAGCAGGGATCGGAAATTCCTGCTGCGGTCCCCCTTAATACATCTCAGTGCTACTTAATATTTGCGGTTAACCCCCGAAAACAGTTTTCGGGGATTTAACCGCAAATATTACTTGATAAATGGGCCCCTTAGGCTGAGTATAGTGAGATAATGTTTGCGCAATTCGGGACAGGACAACGCTCATCCGCCTTATATACAGGGCCGTCAGAGCCAGATGGTGGATGACGACACACTTACTGTCCACGAATACTCAGCCGCCAGTGAGGTTTATCGAGCGCACTATGAAGAAAATGTTTTACATTTTTGTTTCTGTTTTGTAGACAAGACGGGAAGTGCTGAGGCCTAACAGAGAATGAGATGGACAAAAATATTGCTGGGTACACACTACGCAATGTGAGTACCCAGCACGACATCGCAGCGTCGACAAGTGCCTACACACCTGACAATGTCAGTAGCAACACAGCAGGAGCATTCCGCAGCCTGGCCCTCGCTTGTATTGTTCTGTCGATATCGCTGACAACACGTCGCAGTAAAGCGCATCCTCAGTGACGTAGTGCGTACACACTGGGCGATATGAAGATTTCGATGTTCCAACGCGTTGTCTTTCATTTTATCACCTAGTTAGTAGGTACCCAGTGTAAGGGTGGAACGGGGATCTAAGTGTTTGTGATGTTTGCTACGCGCATTGACCCCTGAATTACTATTGGGGGAGTGAAATGCACCCGCCTGACGTCCTATATTATGTCACTGTATTCCTAGGTAGTGTTTGGTGATGTAACATAGAAGCGTAGAAAGTGGCAGAAGATAACAACCACTTGGCCCATTCAGTCGGCCCGTCCCCAGTCTGCTATTTGGGGCATTCAATTTGGCATCGAGATAAAAGAATTCAGTGGCTTAGAGATATTTCCGGGGACGGCGTTACTATGGCAAAGTGTCGCAGGCACAGTACTTACCCAGGGAAGGGATTACTAAACTTAGCTCAGGGAATTAGAAAAATGGAATTTATGTGTATCATAAATCTGCACTATGTAAAATTGGGCTTAATCATAAATAGGATTATGTTGCATTTGGATGATAGTGGCTCAGTAAGGCCGGCAGAAGGGCACGCGCCCAGTCACCTCCAACGCTGGCATGGCATTGGTTGCTGCCCGGTGTTTATGTTCAGGTCTCCACAGGACCCAGAGGCTGCGCATCTAGCTCTGGTCCATGACATATTGGGTGTAGGGGGAGTAGGGATGGGGGGGGGGTTGTTATTAGTAATACCCAGTCCTGTTCTCCTCCCAAACTATTGTGCAGAAGTTCAATGCAAATGAATAAAAAACATTTATGTTATTTATATCCCTATGAAAGAGGAGATAAATAACGACGTTGTTAAATGTAGTTTTCATAATAACCAAAACTTTAATGTCTTATCCCCATTGGTGTTTGGCATTAACAACCGCAGGGGAAACTGTATGAGGGGTAATTGTACCAAACATGGGGCCAGGCGGCCGGCAGGTAACTTTCTACTTATTCTCATGACTTTGTCTTTCTGTAACTGACTGGGATTAAAGAATAAGTGTTAGGGATACAGGGGGACAATTCTCAATGCTCGGAGAGAGATAAAGTAGCATCCAATCAGCTCCTAACTGTCATGATACAGGCTGTGATTAGGAAATGACAGAAGCTGATAGGTTGGTGCTTTATCTCTCTCCAAGCCTTGATAACTCTCCCCCACGCTGGGCTGTAGAGCGATGCGAGCAAACACGTTACCATCTGTATTAATATTGGAAACAAATCGTGAGCCCAGGGCTGCCGGGGAGTTCAAGAAATACCCAGAAAGCCACAGAGCCGGATTAACAATGGGCCTGATGGAGCTATAGCTCCAGGCCCTCTCTCCAAATAGGCCCATTTAGACCTTAATCTGGCTCTGGAAAGCCACCATGTTGGATATATTATGCACTGAAAAATTATGCATTCCAAGACTATGGGTTTTTTGCAAATCCCTCTGGAGGATTACGCTGGTCGGGAAGGAGGGACACGCTTCCTCCTGATCACGTAAGGTAGGAAGTGGGTGCCCTCCCACATGCCCGCTCTCTGTCCTCCTGCCCCCTTGTATTAAAAAGCCCCCCCATCCCATGTAGCACAATTACATTAATGTTACCTAATTTTATATAAGTTGTCATCAAGCCCACTTTTTCAAGCCACACCACGCCCCCATACCGGATACATACACACACACACACACACACATATACATACATGCACACATTTACACAAACACACACATACATACACATATACATACATACATGAATACACAAAACTACATACATACACATACATATACACACGTAAACACATACATATGTACATACACACACATGCATACATACATACATACATACATACATACATACATGAATACATACAGAACACACACACACATGCATACATACATACATACATATAAACACATACCATATACATACATACACATACACACAGTACACACACACACACACATGCATACATACATATAGACACATACCATACACAAACATACATACATACACACATGCATACATACATACATACATACATACATACATACATACATACATATAACACATACCATATACATACATACACATACACACACATGCATACATACATATAGACACATACCATACACAAACATACATACAAACACACACACACACACACACACACACACACACACATGCATACATACATACATACATATAAACACATACCATATACATACATACACATACACACAGTACACACACACATGCATACATACATACATATAGACACATACCATACACAAACATACATACATACACACACACACGCACACATTTTGAATGTGTAAACGGCTCCCTGTTTTTGTAGAGAAGTTTTGGAAGCCTCCTCCCGTCTCACATGTTATATATTGTGTAAGATTCCGCTGATGTCCTCATTGTACTGATTTACATCCAAACTCTCATTAAACTCCGGCAAAGTTTGGGAACAGAATTCTTCACCGAGAACAACAACAAATTCATGAAAATCTCCTGCTATGGAATCAAATGAGGTATTCCAGTAATGCCGCCATACCCCAGAGGGATCGGGGAGAAATCTCCCCAGCTCCTGCTTTATTAACTGGAGAGAAACGTCTTTGTGTATCCAGACCAAATATCATCCTGGCACAATGCACCGGGTGTACAGTGTGTGTGCAGTGTGTGTAAATGGCTGCACAATACACAGTACACAATACAGCTGGGATGTAAGGAAGCAGAGGAGGTGTCCGTGTACTACCAGGGGCAGCGCTGTACATAGGGCACACATTAGTACAATACAGGGGACACAGAACATTACAGTGACTGAGACACTACAACAGCACAATGCTCATTACACAATACAGCTGGGATGTAGGGAAGCAGAGGAGGTGTCCGTGTACTACCAGGGGCTGCGCTTCCCCCTGAGCGCTGATATCAGTGTAGATTAATAACAGCAATGTCTATACCCCCCCTTACAATATATATCTTGTGTCTAGCAGTAAAATGACCATTTCTTATGGTCTTTGCTTACTGGGAAAGTAGACAAAACTTTCTGGCCGCTTTCTGCCAATTCTCACTTAAGAAAACCCAAACATTTATTGCCAGACTGTAAAATTCTTCTGTTAGTGAATGCCAGTGATTCAGCTTCAGCTTATTTCTGTTTTCCACAAGAACACATTGAATGAGTTCCCTTTAATCTGGGTCTGGACGGATTTTACCCTGTTCCTCCCTTGGAGCAGATAACACAGTCAGGAAAGAACTTCACCAATGGCTGCGAATCAAAGCCACAAATCCATCCACAAGGTATACGGATACAATACACAGACTCAGGATACAGGGAACTAGGTAATGTGACCCTGACTGACTCGGACCCTACTGATCTGTGTTCTACAATCTCCTTCCCTAATGCACTATGGGGGTTATTCAGACCTGAGTGGCTCTCTGCTAATTTACAGAACCCAGCAAACAGGTATTCGCCGCCTGCCAGACCCTGCCTACCCTGTGTAAGTCTGCAAATTGCTTAGCGTGGTTTGTGAATATTAGCTGTAAATCCCGATCACTGGCTATCGAATGATTCCCCAGTGTGTGCAGTGTGTGCAGTGTGTGCGTAGCCCAGGACTCAGCGGCTGTGATAGAACCAGGCTGATCGGGGGCGGAGCTGACATCACATGACTTCCCCTCACACACCTGGCCACACCTGGGTATTACCTGACACTCCCAGATAACAGCCGCTCACCATGTAATGATTCCCCAGTGTGTGCAGTGTGTGTGTAGCCCAGGACTTACTCAGCAGCTGTGATAGAATCAGGCTGATCGGGGGCGGAGCTGACATCACATGACTTACCCTCATACACCTGGCCACACCTGCGTATTGCCTGACACTCCCAGATAACAGCCACTCACCATGTAATGATTCCTCAGTGTGTGCAGTGTGTGCGTAGCCCAGGACTTACTCAGCGGCTGTGATAGAATCAGGCTGATCGCGGGCGGAGCTGATGTCACATGACTTCCCCTCATACACCCACAGCCTTTCCCTAGTCACCCTCTGCCACCCTCTTTCACTCTTCCATCCACTGTTACCCTCTGCCACCGTCTGACTATCCCTGTCACTCACTGCCTCTCCCTAGTCACTCTCTGACACCCACTTTTTTTCTGACATCTGTTGCCCTCTGTCATCCTCTGCCTTTCCCTGCCACCCTCTGCATCACTCTGCCATCCCCTGCCTTATCCTCTCTCCCTGAGTCACCATCTGCCTCCTCCTGTCATCCACCAGTCTCCATCTGTCTCTCCCTGCCACCCTCTGCATCTCTATGCCATCCCCTGCCTCATCCTCTCTCCCACTGTCACTCTGCCTCCCCAGTCTCCCACTGCCTCTCCCCGCCACCCTCTGCATCACTCTGCCATCCCCTGCCTCGTCCTCTCTCCCTGTGTCACCATCTGCCTCCTCCTGTCATCCATTGCCTCTCCCTAGTCTCCATCTGCCTCTCCCTGCCACCCTGTGCATCTCTATGCCATCCCGTGCCTCATCCACTCTCCCACTGCCAGTTCTGCCACCCTCTGCCAAACCATCAACCTCTATTACTCACTGCCTCCCCTACATCATGTGGATCAAGTTAGAAAGCATCAGTCAAATCAGAAGTTTTTTTGTTTATTAAACATGATATTTCCAGTATTGGAAGAAATTGCTGCAAATAGCTAGGAATCTACAAAAATTTCCATCAATAGTTCAAAAGGTTTTTTTTGTTTGTTTGTTTTTGGTAATTAAATTGATTGTTATTCTTGTGGCAAATAAAGAACATTTCATGACTCTGCAGATTCCTGGAGGATTGTACAATTTGCAAAAAAAAATAAAAAAAATTGTTTTAAGTTTTAGCCAAAGATAAAAAGAGCAAAATTTTGGAGCCAAGATTTGAGCATCAGAGACGACGAGACACGTTGGATACTTGGCTTGTATTCTGAGACATCTCGGTTATTGTTTACTGACCTATAATCCCATATCTTGCAGACAACGCTGCTGCTAAACACTAAACTTGTTTTAATGAGTACACATCATATAAACTGCTTTATTAGGTGCAAGGTTCAGGAAGATTGCGGCTGATAGATATTTATACAATAATAGCATTTAAAGGTGTATTTATCTTCTATGTAAGGTATGTAAGCGTTCATTCTTACAAAAGTAGAATTTACTGTATGCACATACTTGTATGTGGTGCTCATATAAGCACTAATACTGAGCCCACATTATGGGGCTATGCGAGGGGGGATCGGCATACTAAGCCTGGAGAGTGGTAAGGGGACAGAGATAAAGTTAGCTCCTATCATTTCTCAAACATAGCCTGTAACATGGACGTAATGATATCGTTGCCTAACCTCTCGCATCCTGAAGGAGGCTCCTGTTTAAGTCACAAATCTCCTGCTTCTCTGCATTGTACTTCTAATCGCCTGCATTTGTTAGATTTTACAACTAAGGAGTTTCTTTTTCGAAAGGACTATGATTTGCTGTAATCACAGCGATTTGCTGAAGCTGCTTCAGGAGTCACTGCTGACAACTCTCATCACCCCTTGTGGGAACCCCTAACAGGCTAGAGAAATAGAGAGACAGAAGCACATGATCACACAGGGTCTTCTTATCTGTGCCAGTGTGCACTTATCCATAGCATACTGCTGCTCTTAGTCTATGACTCACGGTAATAATTTTTGTTTGTAGCCTTTTTTTCTTTGAACACAATTGTTTAATTAGAGTTTCTGGTGTCTATGAAGATTTGGCTATTACTACAATGGTATGAAAAACAGTGCGTCCAATAAATATAGGTAGTGCCTACAAGAGGCAATTGGTCCATTGTTCACGATAAAATAAGGTTTACTACACTGAAAACATACTTCTATGCTTAGGGATGAATTCACATAAGGTCAAACTGCATTTGGAATTAATTGCATAGGCATCACATTAATCATGTGCACTGTGCTGCTGAGTGAGAAGAAAATAAATATCACAGTGAATATATATAGTTGCAGTGTTAGTATCAATACTTCAAACTTCCCAAATGATATTGTTTTACTAATATTATGCAGAAACACTTTGCAACAAACAAACATTTAAGCATAGACACGCCCATATGTGGAGCTAGACATGCCCACATGTGGAGCTAGACACGCCCACATGTGGAGCTAGACATACCCACATGTGGAGCTAGACACGCCCATATGGGGAGCTAGATTCTACTTTAATCTCCCTGATTCTAGTTTTCAATAGTAGGCAAGTATGCGTTAAGAGCTGGTTGGCACTTTATCTCCCTTCACTTTATCTCCCTTCATGGTTTAGTACATAGACCGCTGTGAACTGTTGACCATTCCGAAGATGCCAGCCATGTTGTCAGGGTTGCACCTGAGCGGCCTCTAAACGGCCATAGTCTGAGATTAGGATTTGTTGCTGCTTAATTGACTCAGTTAAGGCCCCACCCACTAGTGCGATATGTCTTTGTGCAGTTCGGACGCATTGCTACGATTGATTGCATGCAAACTGGCACTTCCCATGTCCTTTTCCTGCGATTACGATGACAGGTGGGCTCCTGTGCCCCTCACATCTCACTCAGAGATCAGACGGCTGCCATGATTATTTGTCGCAGTAGGAATAGGTGCACATGGCAGTGCCTTTGTATACCTGCGATGCGATAACTCGAAAGTAAAAAATAATGTCCTTTCAGATTTATCACATGATCTTGTCACAGTGGGATAGATAGCTGGTGATAAATCTGTTATAAGTAGCAAATCGCAATCGCAGACCTCCCAGGAAGGTCCCGCCCCCACATTGCAGGGAAAACGCATCCCACTTGTTGCCCAGAGAGATCTCACTAGGGGGTGGGGGCCTTTACACCTGTGCCGACTTGGGCTTGGACGTTTCTTAATGACCAGCTGTGGGCAATGACCTGTTAACACCTGATTTCTGTTACATCAACCCCGGACCCTTTATAAAGCAGCTGTCTCTCCGCAAACTCTGCCAAGTGCCTTGAACTTGAGGGTGGCAGCAGCTTCCCTTAAACTTGAGCTCCTGACACATTACTGTTCGGACAGGTTCTCTGAGTATGACCTTGGCTTGTGTGTCAATCCTCCTGGCTCCTGTGCAACCAGCCAGCCTGCAGACGGGACTACACCTCCTAGTTATATATCGGTACATAGATCCTTATTCAGATCTGATCGCAGTACAAACTTGTTCTCAAAATGGGCAAAACCATGTGCACTGCAGGTGGGGCAGATGTAACATGTGCAGAGAGAGTTAAATCTGGGTGGGGTGTGTTGAAACTGAAATCTAAATAGCATTTTACAAATAATGCAGCCAGTATTTACCCTGCACAGAAACAAAATAACTCACCCAAATCTAACTCTCTCTATACATGTTACATCTGCCCCTTCTGCAGTGCACATGGTTTTGCCCATTTTGAGAACAAATCTGTACTACGATCAGATCTGAATAAGGGCCATAGACCTTTCTGCTCATATATATATATGCTGTGGATACTATTATATTATACTAATATAAAGATGGAATTTAAACACCCAAAATATCAACTTTTTCCGCCGACATCTTGAAATCCCCCATAAATACCACAGGGAACTGACAAGATAATTTATTCTATTATCCCCGAAGCCGCTTCTTTCCAAAAGGGGATGAGACATCCAGCACATTGAATGGGTTCAAAGATGTAATAAACGTTGTGATATCGTCCCACTTCCATCGGATGAGGCTACTGCTAAGGGTGGGCTGTTACGATGACATCATGCATTCTTTCTAATGACCTCATGCAATGCTCCAGATCAGCAGATCGTTATATGAAATTGATGCCAAAATGAAGTATTTCGGGAGGACACCGGGCAGATTGCATGAGTCAAATCGTTTATTTTCACTAATTTTGTAGCTGGCTGGATCACTCGCGGTTAAACTAGACCAGACGTTTCATTGACTTCACTATTCGAAAAATCGAGGAACTTTGATAACATTATGTATTTGAAGTACGACTTTTCCTTTAATGTGGAAAGTAAAATAGTATGATTCAGGGTTGCTTAAGTTATGGCGTATCATAAAAAATACAATTAGCAAGCAGTTGTTTTAGGATTCCATTAAATTGCGTTAAAACAACCATAAAAATAGTTTATTTCTATCTCATAAAATTAGTTTTCTTCATAGTAATACTAGATGTTTTGCAGTTCATATGATTATTTTTTTGTAACATTGCTGATGTTAACCTATGTGGGCACTCCAACGTTGGAAAACTGAGAGTGCATGTAACGGGTTTTTAGCCGGATTTAATGGTTTGCTAAAAATATAAATTGCTAAAAATATTTAAAATATATCTACTGTACATCTGTTTCTGTCATGGTTGTCACATTCATTTTAGGGGCAGGGTTTATATATGTTGTCAAATTGGGGGCGGGGAGAGCTGTATCTGCACACCGAAAGCCGGTGTGTGTGTGAAAGGCCCCCATTCCCCTATGCACACACTGACCTGGGACGGCTATTGCTTGCCAATCGTTCTTTTTAGTGGATAGATCCAGCTGCTCCCCTGCGGCCAAGCCATGGCCGGCCCATGTGAAAGGACCCCCATTAATAGATTAGAAGCCCGGCCCAGCTTTCTTGCCATTCGATCTTAACCTGATAGTGTGAAATAGCCCTGGCGGGTTGTTGATATAACCACAAGGGTGATCACCATGGTAATGGAGATTGATGATATACAGTGTATATATATATATATATATATATATATATATATATATCTATCATCAACAGCATTCATTCAATCTTTATCCCAATGTGAGGGAATGATATGCATAGCAAAGAGGGAGAAGGAGAGAAGTGGTTGACATTTTAGTGAAGTTATCGAGTACAGAATGAAGGAAAATTATAGTTTTGGACATGAGGAAAATTAGGTAGCATTGATACATCTATGGTGAACCAGCATATAGGACATTGGTTATAATATATAGTACATAAGAGGGGAGATTAGGGAAGGAGAGGTAGACGTAGGTCTCCTCAGCCTAGATAAGAGTTCCCTAAGAGAAGAGTTGTTCTGTGAGAAAAGTCATTGACCAAGAACCAAACCCTGATGACCACACAGATGGTGGGAGCAGCTTGGTAGAAAGTGACCCAGGAAAGAGTAAGTGAGGCAGAAAGATACAGCGAAGAGAAGGATGGAGTTGGAGAGAGAGTCTTTTGGTCCAGAGATGGGGAGAGGACAGTGTGATAGAAGCAAGATGGCACTGTGCCAGATGAGAGGACAGTGTGATAGAAGCATGATGGCACTGTGCCAGATGAGAGGACAGTGTGATAGAAGCAAGATGGCACTGTGCCGGATGAGAGGACAGTGTGATAGAAGCAAGATGGCACTGTGCCAGATGAGAGGACAGTGTGATAGAAGCAAGATGGCACTGTGCCGGATGAGAGAGAGGGGTTGCAGAAGTAAGCTATAGGTGGTGGGGGAGAGGATGCAGAATAGATAGGATGGGTGAGGGGTGGTTTGCAGGGTGAGATGATGAGATTCATGCAAAGTGGATCGGGTGCTGTAGGAGAAGGTGGATTGAGTCTTTCACAAGGATACATCTAGTCATATAGAGTTGATGTTGTCTTTGAAGAAGGTGACTAGACCATGGTATGGAAATCATGGTATGGAGATCATGGTATGAAGATCATGGTATGGAGATCATGGAATGGAGATCATGGAATGGAGATCATAGTATGGAGATCATAGTATGCAGATCATGGTATGAAGATCATGGTATGGAGATCATGGTATGGAGATCATGGTATGAAGATCATGGTATGGAGATCATAGTATGGAGATCATGGTATGGAGAGCATGGTATGGGGAGCATGGTATGCAGATCATGGTATGGAGAGCATGGTATGGAGATCATGGTATGGAGATCATAGTATGGAGATCATGGTATGGAGAGCATGGTATGGAGAGCATGGTATGAAGATCATGGTATGGAGATCATGGAATGGAGATCATGGAATGGAGATCATAGTATGGAGATCATAGTATGCAGATCATGGTATGAAGATCATGGTATGGAGATCATGGTATGGAGATCATGGTATGAAGATCATGGTATGGAGATCATGGAATGGAGATCATAGTATGGAGATCATGGTAGGGAGAGCATGGTATGCAGATCATGGTATGGAGATCATAGTATGGAGATCATGGTATGCAGATCATGGTATGGAGAGCATGGTATGGAGATCATGGTATGGAGATCATAGTATGGAGATCATGGTATGGAGAGCATGGTATGGAGATCATGGAATGGAGATCATGGTATATAAATCATGGTATAGAGATCGTGGTATAGATATCATGGTATGGAGATCATGGTATGGAGATCATGGTATGGACCCCAAATAGCGCACTGTATGTCTGGGAATATTCTGGCACTGTGTAGATTGTTACATCCGCGTCCTGCGATGGGGGATCATTACGTCGAGGTTATACTGTATGTCTGGGAATATTCTGGCACTGTGTAGATTGTTAGATCCGCGTCCTGCGATGGGGGATCATTATGCTGAGGTTATACTGTATGTGACATTTTGTTACAATGTGTTTCCTATCTTTGCTGTTCCATCTGAGATATTTTGATGTTTAATAATATTTGAATGATGGACTTAATACTTAACGTTCTACATCTCTGAACATGTGTTTCTGCCTTGCAGTAGTCGCCGGCAACGCTCTGTGTCAGCTGTGTGTTTGAATGAACAATTCATCTGATTTATAAACCTCAATTTTGGCTAGGTAGATTGGTTTCACAGTAAGGGATCTATTCAGGGGAAATGACTACAGCAGAATGTCTTTGCATGCAGGCTGGATTGTATTGTATGAGATAAAAGCTAGGGAGACATGTATCAGATGTGATTGTACTTACCATCGTGCACAATGCCGCCTTCCTGCCCATCACATTCACTTAGGATCCTTATTCCAGAATGTATCAAAGCCGAGCAACAATAGATTTGTTTAAGAATGATAGATGTGGACATTGGAGCTGAGAATGTCCCAGTAGTTAGTAACTCTACTTTCCATACCTGTAACTAGTATAGTCCCGGGAACTAGTATAGTCCTGGTTACTAGCATAGTCCTGGTAACTAGCGTGGTCCTGGGAACCAGCATAGTCCTGGTAACTAGCGTGGTCCTGGTTACTAGCATAGTCCTGGTTACTAGCATAGTCCTGGGAACTAGTATAGTCCTGGTTACTAGCATAGTCTTGATAACTAGCGTGGTCCTGGTTACTAGCATAGTCCTGGTAACTAGTATGGTCCTGGTTACTAGCATAGTCCTGGTTACTAGCATAGTCCCGGTAACTAGTATAGTCCCGGGAACTAGTATAGTCCTGGTTACTAGCATAGTCCTGGTAACTAGCGTGGTCCTGGGAACTAGCGTGGTCCTGGTTACTAGCATAGTCCTGGTTAGTAGCATAGTCCTGGTTACTAGCATAGTCCTGGTAACTAGCGTGGTCCTGGGAACCAGCATAGTCCTGGTAACTAGCGTGGTCCTGGTTACTAGCATAGTCCTGGTTACTAGCATAGTCCTGGGAACTAGTATAGTCCTGGTTACTAGCATAGTCCTGGTTAATAGTATTGTTCTGGTAACTAGCATAGTCCTGGTAACTAGTATAGTCCTGGGAACAAGCATAGTCCTGGGAACTAGTATAATCCTGGTTACTAGCATAGTCCTGGTTACTAGCATAGTCCTGGGAACTAGCATTGTCCTGGTAACTAGCATAGTCCTGGTAACTAGCATAGTCCTGGTTACTAGTATTGTCCTGGTAACTAGCATAGTTCTGGTAACTAGTATAGTCCTGGGAACTAGTATAGTCCTGGTTACTAGCATAGTCCTGGGAACTAGTATAGTCCTGGTTACTAGCATAGTCCTGGGAACTAGCATAGTCCTGGTTACTAGCATAGTCCTGGTTACTAGCATAGTCCTGGTAACTACCAAAGTCCCAGTTACTAGTTTAGTCCTGGTTACTAATATAGTCCTGGTTACTGGTGTAGTCTTGGTTACTAGTTTAGTCCTGGTAACGGGTGTAGTCCCGGTTACCCGTTTAGTCCTGGTAACGGGCGTAGTCCCGGTTACCAGTTTAGTCCTGGTAAAGGGTGTAGTCCTGGTTACTAATATAGTCCTGGTAACAGGTGTAGTCCCAGTTACTAGTATAGTCCTGGTAACTGGTGTAGTCCTGGTTACTAGTTTAGTCCTGGTAACGGGTGTAGTCCCGGTTACTAGTATAGTCCTGGTAACTGGTGTAGTCCTGGTTACTAGTTTAGTCCTGGTAACGGGTGTAGTCTCGGTTACTAGTATAGTCCTGGTAACGGGTGTAGTCCCGGTTACTGGTTTAGTCCTGGTAACAGGTGTAGTCCCGGTTACTACTATAGTCCTATGAATGCTCCTACAATTTCCTGTGCCTATAACTAATATGATCAGGGTGAGGATAAATTGCCAGGATAGACTTAGAGCTGTAATTCTGCCAAAACCACCGGTACCAGGCACTAAAACATGGGCGTGAATACTTCTGTAATAAATTATTGTCTGCTTTATTTTATTATTAATTATGAAAATGCATTAGAGTTGTTGTTTTTTTTATTACTTTTGGCATTGGCATTACATGTTATTTTGTGTTGATTGTTTGTGGCAACTCCGGCAAATCAGCTCCGAACTGCCATGTTACAGGCCTGTGGACCTGATGTCATTAGCTTCAAAAAATTATAGTGGTGCTTGAGAAAGTACCAGCCAATCTCCTAACTGCCATGTTACAGGTTATGTAGGAGAAATGACAGGTCGGAGCTGATTGGAAGGGATCAGTTGTTATAACCCTTAATATGTCGGCATTGATGTAACTAAAGGAGTGATATAAAAAACACATTTTGGCTCGGTGTCACCGCGGCGTCCTCATACATTAAATAAACTCTCTCGGAGACAGAAAAGCGGATTCGGAATCTGAGCGTGAAACGCAGATGCAGATAGAACGGGGCAGTTCTGGACGGTTCCAAAGTCGATAATAATCTTTCTTGGTAGAAAGTTAAAGATTAGACACGGAACGCCTGTTTCCTGCTATAACGCAGCCGTAGTATAAATATAAATGTTTTATTTCATGGTCTAATGCATTAGGACAATCGTCTTTTGGAAGGAAAGGTTTAGTAAACATGGGGAGCTGAGCGGAGCTTGTGCACCGAATATAATTACTGTCCTCCATTTTTATAATCGGATACAATTTTGAATGAATTTACGCATTAAAATGCGCGTAGTTCGGCAACGCCATCCATCGCGTGGGGTGGGCCTCGTTCTGTCACAATGCAGCCAGTGGCGGAACTTGTGACTGGTTAGGTCATGTGCAAAAATATAATTTGGGCCCCCTTCCTCCCTCTCTAACCCTAGATCACAATATGTTACATAGCAGTGGGTGACAGGGAGAGGCATAGGGGGACAGTTTAAGGCAAGGTGAGACAGAGGGTGTCAGTGGTGTGGATTTAATTTGGGGTGCCATACAGTAGGTACATTAAAAAACCCTAGATAACAATAGTGTGTGCAAGTCACCGCAGGATTCTGGAGAGCTGCAGAAGTGTGTCTTTACTCACTGAACACTGGCTGCATGCACACTTCCTGCTTCACTAGTGGGTGACAGTGATGCCACCTCTTCAATCTACATACAGAGTACTGTACAGTTACATCCCTGCTTCATAACACAAAGATTGTAAGGGTGCACAGGATACCAGTGCTTGCTTAGCCGGTTCGGCGGTGTGACATGCCCCCCCCCCCTGTGTGCGCCACTAGGTTCACAATGTTCTGATCCAGACTCTCCTTGTCTATTCCTTTGTTTCTGCTTCCCCTCCACCACCCAAAGTAGTGCCCAGCTGAAGACAGATTGTCGGGCTACTGTCATTGGCTGATGCATGTGGAGCCTAATTGTCATCCACCTTTCTGAGACTTACCCCACTTTTTGCTCCAAGAGCCGCCTTGCACCACAAACACAGGCCGGGAACTGTCACGTGGTGAGGCTATACCTATAACGCTGTCATCTACACATAGTGTGTTCATCTATATTGGATATCACTGTCCTTCATCCTAAATGTCTGATTAATGAACCTTAATACATAATATGGTAATACCGTGACATCACTCTGTGATACATTTATTTACTTCCCTCTGACACAGTATCGCCTCCCTTCTGAGTCCCTGTCCAGACTGCAGGGGTGCAGGGAGCCCTCCCAAGTCTGCTCTGTGTGCAGTCTCCAAACAGGCAGACACTTCAGAGCAGGCCCTGTGTCTCTTCTGTATTTCCTATTATCTTTCAACACGTCAGCGGAGGAGCCCATTAGTGCGACACCAGACAAAACTCGCTACTAATTCGGTGGTGACTGCAATTTTTGGAATTCTTTAGTGCAGCTTCAGCGTGGAGAGCCTCTGAAAACAGAAGCCCGTCTTAACAATTATTACTGAATACACCACACAGTTATCAAATTTCCAGGGTCATTAGCAGAGAAATGCTGAGAATATTCCCCCATCTCCCATTGTGCTCAGGTCTATAGAAATAACAGAATGACATTTACTCTGCGTTTGTGGAGAGATGGAATTTACCAACGTGCAGCGATGTCCGCGGACGCTCTGGAGATGGAAGGGTTTATAATATTAATCCTTCCTCAGGATCCAAAGCACCTGATACAGTAGGTCCTCGGTCGGACTAAACGTGTGATGAATTATTGGGACTTCTGGAAGGATTACTCAGGACGCAGAAATCGGAATTGTGGAATTGTTTTTATTATGTCGCAAGTGAACGGTTATTAATCCGGCTCATCCTTAATTATACTATGGTTATTGTGCTGTATATGACAGTTATTAATGGTTATGGTATAGGGCAGGGGTGGGCAACCAATCAGAGGCAATGAGCCAAAAAATATGTTATGATAACATAAAAAGCTGATAACATGCAAATGGGTGTGGCCTAGCTGCCACAAGGCCACACCCCATTTTTATATTGGTTGTGGCCTAGCTACTAACAGCTCATTTACATACCTCCCAACTTTATTTTTTTATCGGGACCTGCCAAGCCAAAGATGAGGCTGGTCCGGGAAGGGGCGGAGCTACATGTCAGGTGGGCATGGCCTCGGACATAGGGGGCGTGGTCTAGTGATGCAACCTCCATTTTCATCAGTTTTGTAAGCGTTCCCAGTGCTGCCATTGCAGCTGTGCGGCCACCAGCTCCCTCCCTCCACTGAGGTGATGCCGCGCAGGAGCCGCAGCTCATTAAGGAAAGAGCCGCAGATTGGCCACCTCTGGAATAGGAGATCAACAATGATAGGTTGACAGTCATTAGGTCGACCATCATTGTCCATCTCCTATTTTGCTGGCGATACCTCATAAAAGCCTATGGGCTTCTTAACGCGACCCAGACCTCGTCCTCCCTGCACTGTACATCCTGTACGGGGATCGGCCGCGTAAGGCCATTCTTAGTAAATTTCTCCCTGAGGGCCAGATGTATTAAGCTTCATAGAGTGATAAACAGCCAGCCAATCCGCTTCTATCTGTTATGTTACAGGCTGGGTTTACAAAATGTCAGGTAGGGGCTGATTGGCTGGTAGTTTATCACTCTCCATTTTATCACTTTTTGCAGCTTGATACATCTGGCCCTCGTTCTCTGTTCTGCTTATACTATACTGTATGTTTCTGTACTCTGTAGCTGGGCGCTGCGGATCCCTTGTGACGCCCTATAAATACAGGATAATAATAACTGGTGTAGGTCGGCTGTTCCCAGCGATATAAGTCCCAGGCATCTCACTAGACGGAGCAGCATCAGATGTGACCTTCTGAGACTGAGAGGTTCCAGCCTGAGGACAGTGATGCGCTCACACCGGTATCGCCCCCTTAGGGGCACTCAGACACCATTTAGCAAAGCTTAGAAATCCGCTCTCATCATTTATCTCTCTGCTTCTTGCTCTGTCTGTGACATCTGTCATAGGGAAGATCTCGCAGCTGCCAGTCATGTGATATAAGGTTCTCTCCGCATCTTTTATCACCTTGATGCTGTTCCTCTCTATCCCTCATCTCTCACTGTCAGCTTCAATCACAGACCTCTCCGCCGTTCTTACACTAGGCAGCCATTTCTCAGAGGAGTCCTCTGCCCTCCGCCTCACCTGTGTGTCATGCCCTCACCGCTGCCTCCGCATCACCTGTGTGTCACGCCCTCACCGCCGCCTCCGCATCACCTGTGTGTCATGCCCTCACCGCTGCCTCCGCCTCACCTGTGTGTCACGCCCATACCGCCGCCTCCGCCTCACCTGTGTGTCACGCCCTCACCGACGCCACAGCCTCACCTGTGTGTCACGCCCTCACCGACGCCTCCGCATCACCTGTGTGTCATGCCCTCACCGCCGCCTCCGCCTCACCTGTGTGTCACGCCCTCACCGACGCCTCAGCCTCACCTGTGTGTCACGTCCTCACCGACGCCACAGCCTCACCTGTGTGTCACGCCCTCACCGACGCCTCCGCCTCACCTGTGTGTCACGCCCTCACCGCCGCCTCCGCATCACCTGTGTGTCATGCCCTCACCGCTGCCTCCGCATCACCTGTGTGTCACGCCCTCACCGCCGCCTCCGCATCACCTGTGTGTCACGCCCTCACCGATGCCTCTGCCTCACCTGTGTGTCACGCCCTCACCGCCGCCTCCGCATTACCTGTGTGTCACGCCCTCACCGCCGCCTCTGCCTCACCTGAGCGTCACACCCTCACCGCCGCCTCCGCATCACCTGTGTGTCATGCCCTCACCGCCGCCTCTGCATCACCTGTGTGTCACGCCCCCTCACCGCCGCCTCCGCATCACCTGTGTCACGCCCTCACCGACGCCTCCACCTCACCTGTGTGTCACGCCCTTACCAAGGCCTCCACCTCACCTGTGTGTCACGCCCTCACCGCCGCCTCTGCCTTACCTGTGTGTCACGCCCTCACCTCCGCCTCCGCCTCACCTGTGTGTCATGCCCTCACCGCCGCCTCCGCATCACCTGTGTGTCATGCCCTCACCGCTGCCTCCGCATCACCTGTGTGTCACGCCCTCACCGCCGCCTCCGCATTACCTGTGTGTCACGCCCTCACCGCCACCTCTGCCTCACCTGTGCGTCACGCCCTCACCGCCGCCTCCGCATCACCTGTGTGTCATGCCCTCACCGCCGCCTCTGCATCACCTGTGTGTCACGCCCCCTCACCGCCGCCTCCGCATCACCTGTGTGTCACGCCCTCACCGACGCCTCCCCCTCACCTGTGTGTCACGCCCTTACCAAGGCCTCCACCTCACCTGTGTGTCACGCCCTCACCGCCGCCTCTGCCTCACCTGTGTGTCACGCCCTCACCTCCGCCTCACCTGTGTGTCACGCCCTCACCGCCGCCTCTGCCTCACCTGTGTGTCACGCCCTCACCGCTGCATCCGCCTCACCTGTGTGTCACGCCCTCACCGACGCCTCCACCTCACCTGTGTGTCACGCCCTCACCACCGCCTCCGCATCACCTGTATGCCATGCCCTCACCGATGCCTCCACCTCACCTGTGTGTCACGCCCTCACCGACGCCTCTGCCTCACCTGTGTGTCACGCCCTCACCGACGCCTCTGCCTCACCTGTGTGTCACGCCCTCACCGCTGCCTCCGCATCACCTGTGTGTCACGCCCTCACCGACGCCTCCGCCTCACCTGTGTGTCACGCCCTCACCGACGCCTCCGCCTCACCTGTGTGTCACGCCCTCACCGACGCCTCTGCCTCACCTGTGTGTCACGCCCTCACCGACGCCTCCGCCTCACCTGTGTGTCACGCCCTCACCGCCGCCTCCGCCTCACCTGTGTGTCATGCCCTCACCGCCGCCTCCGCATCACCTGTGTGTCACGCCCTCACCGCCGCCTCACCTGTGTGTCACGCCCTCACCGACGCCTCCGCCTCACCTGTGTGTCACGCCCTCACCGCCGCCTCCGCCTCACCTGTGTGTCATGCCCTCACCGCCGCCTCCGCCTCACCTGTGTGTCACGCCCTCACCGCCGCCTCACCTGTGTGTCACGCCCTCACCGACGCCTCCGCCTCACCTGTGTGTCACGCCCTCACCACCGCCTCCGCATCACCTGTGTGTCATGCCCTCACCGCCGCCTCCGCCTCACCTGTGTGTCACGCCCTCACCGCCGCCTCACCTGTGTGTCACGCCCTCACCGACGCCTCCGCCTCACCTGTGTGTCACGCCCTCACCAACGCCTCCACCTCACCTGTGTGTCACGCCCACACCAAGGCCTCCACCTCACCTGTGTGTCACGTCCTCACCGACGCCTCCGCCTCACCTGTGTGTCACGCCCTCACCGAAGCCTTCTCTGCCCACACATGGGCTGACGGGGTGATACAGATATATGGGTAAAACATAGGTAGAGATGTAGCTGAAATGTCTATAATATCAATGTTGACGGTCATAACTACGGCACAGTTATGACGTGGGCATTGTTAAAATGTCGGTATGCAATGTGTCAGCATTATTAGAATGTTGACAGATGAAATCTCAACATTATCAGAATGTCGACATGAGGGTTAGGCACTAGGGGGAGGGTTAGGGAAGTTTGAGTCACAGGGCCGACACAAGTCGACAACTATTGGTCGGCAGGAAAAGGGTCGACGTGCATTATGTTGACATGGTCAACAGGTCGACACAAGCAAAATATCTACATGGAAATAGTCAACATGAGTTTATTGGTGTCTATGTCAACACTCAACATAGGTCGACATGGGGTTTGTACAGAGTAGTGAATGTCACACTCACACTTTAACATGTCATATGTCAGATCAAGTTCCGGGCTCCAGCTTCCGCTTCTAGGGGATTAAAGTCAAAGATATTCTTACTGCCCGCCCCTTGTCTAAATGTCACACAAAGGTAACAATCCATGCTGCGACTTGGGGTACTACATATCCCAGCATGGCACACATGAAGAACAAACAGTATCAGATGATTCTTACAATTGTTCTGTTCTAAACCTTCCCTACATAAGTGTGTCTACGCACAGTCGACATCGTGACTCATAATCCGACGCTTACTGGAATTTATGGAAAAACAGTTTTTTTCTTATGCAAATGATATAATAAGTAAAGCGATGGCTAATAATTAACATATTGATTTTATAATGATTTCCTTGTTGTGCTGAAGACGAGAAGCTGTTTACACGATAATCATTCTTGTGTTTTCTCACCGTGAGCCAAATATTTACATCGCCCACCGAGCCCCCGAATTTACGGGCGAGTGAAATAACTCACCCGACTTTTCATCATGAGACAAAAATAAAATGTGTTTGATCATCAGGAGGATGTAATCATTGACATCGCTGTTGTTAGGTAGATGTTGGAGGCAGTCGCACTCTGTGTGGGATCAGTATTGGCTCGTAACCCGGCCAGGAAGCCCTAGAAGACTGCGATGAGTAATGTGATACAGGACACTTGTATAACGTTGTGCGACTGAGTCTCTGAGCTGTACTCAGAGTGCTTCCATGTATCAGCTGCATCTTTTTCCAGTATCAGTTCCGCTGTGCGCTGTATACAAACAATATACAAGTGTCATATATCACATGACTCAGCAGCACAGTCTTCTTCCGTGCGTCCTCGTCATCTTGGGACTAATATGTATATTCAGGTAAAAATCCACAAAGTAGACACCCGGCACTAGCAGAACGGAACTGGGCCTGGCGCGGTGAGTGGCGTGCAGCAATGTCCAGTAATTAGATCTACAGTGTCTAGATCGACAGTCAAAAGATTGACATCTATTCGTCGACAGTCAAAAGGTTGACAGTGATAAGGTCGGTAAGAGTTTTTCACAGTTTTTTGTAAAAAAAAACAAACAAACTTGTTCACTCTTTACTTTCCAAGTAGGCATAGAGTTAGATTGTAATAATGTGGCGAGCGCAATAAGCACATCCAACGAGACGCGGTACACTTATACATTACTAATACATTAAATGCGTTCAAGGCAAAGTTGGACAAACATTTACTGGAGAAAAACATCCATGGGTACAAATAAGAAATATAATTTGTCTGTAAAATACCAGAACCTACCAAATCAGCAATGGATATCTATACCAGGTTGAACTAGATGGACGCAAGTCTTTTTTCAGCCTTACCTACTATGTAACTATGTAATACGGTGTCCATGTCGACTTATGTCGACAGAGAAACAAAAAACCAACGAAAACTCATTTGTGAGGATGGCTCTCAGCAGAGGCTGTAACGTGGCAGTTAGGAGCTGATTGGCTGGTACATTATCTCTCTCCAGGGCTTAGAACATAGGCCCCACAGCCTCTGACGTGGCAATTAGGAGCTGGTACTTTATCTTCATCCACTTTATTTCCCTCCAAGATTTAGTACATAGGCCCCACAGCCTGTGACATGACAGTTCGGAGCTGGTTCTTTATCTGCATCCACTTTATCTCTCTCCAAGCCCAAATACAACACTGCTGCCCTACACTGCCTAATGTAGGACATGTTGACACCTGTAGCGCGGTAATGTAATAACAATATTCACGTGCCGATGTTATTACACCGGCAAGACGCAGACCTACCACGCAGCGGGCCAGGGCGGCGGGTAAGCGGTTAGCCTCTTCCTTTCCAAGTGCGTGAAAACCGTCCTCTTCCTATCGGATTTTGAAATCTCCCGTCTAGAGACGAGAAGCGATCTGAAAGCAGAAACTGTTATGTTTTTATTCCTCCTTTACAAACCCAGTGGGTAATTTAATAACCACCTACAGAGAAGCGAATTAGACTATGAATACATTATAATTCCTAATGTAAAATGTCATGATACTTGGAAAATGCCTCTTAGACTTATGCAGAGCGATGTTTTATGTGCCCAGACGCGTTGTCCTCGCTGCAGCAGCGGTAACGCACGCGCCCGTAGCGTGGCAGGCTGACAAATCACACCGAGTCGCCTTATATTAACACCTCGTCCAACTCTCAGGGACCCATAAAGGTGAATTAGTCATTCATTTGCAAACCATTAACAAATTACAAGGTCACAAAGGGATTCTCTGCTACTTAACGGCCTCGGAATCCATATTGGACGCGGCCCAAATTAGTCAAGTGTTAGGATTATAATATAAAAACTTGAAAGAATTCTCTGTTAAAAGACGGGTTTGTTATTTTCCTGTAAGGAGAGCAGCGGCTAATTGTCACGGCTCATTTGCATATGCGCCAGCGCGGCTCTCTGGGAACTTTTGAATATAAGAGGTTCTTCGCTCGCTTGTTACAAAAGTCTATTATATTATATTACATTATAGTTGTTGCTGTTTTTCTTTCTTTCCTGTACTTACAAAATCAAATATTTTTTAATCAACAGTTTACGGAGAGGCCGTCAAGTTTTCTCGCAGTAATTGAATTGTAAGCTCAGACGTGACAGCATGAGATTTATTGTAATGTACATAACGCAGTAACCGAATTCCCTTATTTTGCATAGGCTTCGGATTGTTATTATGTATTTGTTGTACTCGTCGGAAACGCAGTTGGCTGCTGGCAGAGGTCGTCGACACGCGGAACATTGCCACTCTGCACCTAGAGCGATGTACTGTGGAACGGGAGAGGAAGAAGAAGAGGACAAGTCAATTTCTTGCAATATCTGTACAGACTTTTCTTTAACTTTAATAATGCAAATAACTTCTCCGCTGTCAGCGCGCACAGTGCGAAAATGCTAAAAGGGTTAGATATAATTACATCACTACTTGCTCATTTCATCTCAATCTCTATAGCAACATTCAATTGCTTCAGCAGAAATGCAAACTTTAATCAGATGCTCGCCTGGCTGGTGCCTGCAATCCAGCCGGGCGCCCACAGGTACAGGCGAAACTCTATCCTGTGACTCCTCGCCAGATGAAAGGGACGCTGTTACCATCGGTCGTTCGCAGGTCATTAACATAATGATAAAGGTGGGGTGTAGAGTAAACATGTGGGGTAACCCTTAGCAACCCAACATTTTTTTTGTTTGTTGTCATGGGGCTAAGTGCTCCTTGCCATGGTTTTTTTTTTGTACCCCAATACTTTATGCAGCGGTTCCAGGTTGGGGGGTGTACAGGGTTCTAGGCCTAGG
Organism: Crinia signifera; assembly: GCF_055691185.1. NCBI lineage: Eukaryota > Metazoa > Chordata > Amphibia > Anura > Myobatrachidae > Crinia > Crinia signifera. Next base: position 175,047,966 of record NC_139224.1, on the reverse strand, counting down.
CCCTAAAGATGCTACATCCCCATTCATGGCAAAAGCCAGGACTGGCAATTCAATGGCAGCCTGAGGTTGGCATGTGTCCTTCCGTTCCTCCCCAACAATGCAGCCGACTATGGAAGGAATGCTGCGGGAGACGCGCTGTACGCCCGGTCAGAGAGTCTGTAAAATACTCCCCATCCCCACCGCAGGCCGAATAATTGTTTTAAAAAATAAACTATTATTCCAAATAAAACACAAAAAGCGGCAGACGTTTGCTTTGTGCGTTATTTCCCCTGAGCGCCATCAGCCGCCGAGAGAACCTGGAACCTTCTCCTATAGATCTGTGACTGGTAGCACATTTATATAAGTAGTAGGTATTTCTCCATAAGGACATCTGTAGCTCAGGCTCAGTTTCTCATTAGAACGACCAGGTTATATTGATTTTACATATCCCCCTCCCGTATTTTACAAGGCTGCAAGCCATAACACAATGAAACCCAAGCCATCTCAGCAGGCTTTAGGTACGGCCGGTGTTAAGTACGGCTTTCAAGAAACAAAACATTCTGCAAACCTGGCATCTGTACAAGGCAAAGCCGCGCGCTGCCCAATGCGTCATAGCCGGGCGCTATACTTACACGGGGAGTTATTTACCTGCATTAAGGGCCTAATTCTGGTTCACTTCATACTTGCCTACTTTTATTGTCACCTCCCTGGGAGAAGCCTAGAGAGGCAGCACATCAGGAGGGCGGGGCCAAGGCTGACATCACTAGGCTAATCGCATCATGTTAGCCCTGCCCCCTCTCCACGGACGAGTAAATTCCAGTAATTGAATCAGCGGGAAAGGGGGTGCGCGGGCTCTGAGCAGCAAGCGGGAAACTTGCACACCTTCCCGGGGGGCTGGGAGGCGCACCCGATTTTCGAGATCCTCCTGGCCAATCCGGGAGGGTAGGGAACCCTGGTTCACTTGCAAAAGCAAATTCTCTTTTTAATGGACAAAACCATGCTGCACGGCAGGTGGGGCAGATGTAACATGTGCAGAGCTGCGAAAGGATGTGTACATATTCCAAAAAAAAATTGGGAAACACAGACTTATCCCGTTGTTATATTGTCCTCATCCCTCTGCTAAACCATAACAATAGTTCCGTGACCCTGTGTGTTGTTTGCCCCTAGAAACTTAAATATGGTCCTTCCTCATTCTGCACCGGATCACCGCGTATTAGAGCCTCCGCTGCCAATGGCCGTATCTCTGATAGTCAGAGCGCAGTGAGTCAGAGGGGATTTCATTAACCTTTGTGCGGTGACCTGTGTCGCTGGCGATGTGCGAGATTACCACCTGTGGAATGTGTGACCAATCCCTTCTGCTTCATGCCTGCGCATATATTACACTGCAAACATCAAACTGATAATAGGGTACAATTCCGGGCCAGCAGGAAATGAGGGCCTGACAGCTAATGTGTACGTTCAGTGTGTGTGTGTGTGCATATGTGTATGCTTATGCATGTGTGTATATGTGTGTGTGTATGTGTATGCTTATGCATGTGTGTATATGTGTGTGTGTGTCTATGTATATGTCTGCGTACAGTACGTATGTGCATGTGTGTGTATGTGTGTACTGTGTACAGTATGTGTGGGAGGTGGGCTTTGTAGTGAGACAGGTACCCAGAGTTGTTTAGTACATATGATGCAGTGAGAGTGGTGCCTATTGGGTCTTTGTACTAAACCTTGTACCGGACAATCAGCTCCTAAATTCAATGTTACAGGCTGTGATTGAAATTTGACATTGAGGAGCTGGCTGGTGATTACAGGAGCGTTGTGGAGTAAGAATGCCGGATTACAGAAGTGTTGTGGAGTAAAGGCCCCCATACACTAGCCGATTTTGGTCAGATTTCAGCCAGATCAGTCGGATCTGGCCGAAATCGGACCAAAATCGGCTAGTTTTGATGTCCCCTCAGATCCGATGCGCGGTCCCGTGCGCATCGGATCTGCGTCGGGTGGTCGGACCTGCTGCACGTCCGACCACCCGACTTGGGACCTAGTGGGGCGGCGCGGCGGTAGAGGGAGCAGGGGGGGCTGGGGACGCTGCGGGGGACACAGGCGGCATAGAGCCGGGCAGGGGGAGCCGGCGGGAGCTGTCAGTACGGAATAAAAAAAAAAGCCCATACAATGAATGGGCGGACTGTGATTGGCTGAGCGCTCTCTCAGCCAGTCAGCAATTGGCTGAGAGAGCGCTCAGCCAATTACAGGCTGCCCATTCATACATAGCAGCAGCGGGGACGGGCAGCGCAGTGGCGGCTATTATATTTTTAAAATACTTGTCAAATGACCGGCCGCTCTCTGATTGGCTGAGAGCTCTCCGGCCAATCAGAGAGCGGCCGGTCATTTGACAAATATTTTAAAAATCTAATAGCCGCCACTACGCGTCCCGTCCCCGCTGCTGCTATGTGTAAGTACACTGCCCGGCCAGGTCAGCAGCGCTCACCGCAACCGCCGCCCACCCCCACCACCGCTGGCCGCCGCTGCCCGCCCCCACCACCGCCGCCGCTGCCCGCCCCCACTACTCCTCACCGCCCTGCAGCTCCCCGGGGTTTTTTTTTACATGGGATAAATCGCATGCGATTTATCCCATGTAAAAAATGGCACATCAAGTGCCAAATTGTATGTGAGCCTCCCTGGGAGCTGCCGGGCGGCTCGCAGGTAAATTGGGTCCGACTTGTCCCTAGGACAAGTCGGCCTAATGTATGGGGGCCTTAAGAATGCCGGATTACAGGAGCGTTGTGGAGTAAGAATGCTGGATTTACAGGAGCATTGTGGAGTAAGAATGCCGGATTACAGGAGCGTTGTGGAGTAAGAATGCCAGATCACAGGAGCATTGTGGAGTAAGAATGCCGGATCACAGGAGCGTTGTGGAGTAAGAATGCCGGATCACAGGAGCGTTGTGGAGTAAGAATCCCAGATCACAGGAGCCTTGTGGAGTAAAAATGCTGGATCACAGGAGCGTTGTGGAGTAAGAATGCCGGATCACAGGAGCGTTGTGGAGTAAGAATGCCGGATCACAGGAGCATTGTGGAGTAAGAATGCCGGATCACAGGAGCGTTGTGGAGTAAGAATGCCGGATCACAGGAGAATTGTGGAGTAAGAATGCTGGATTACAGGAGCGTTGTGGAGTAAGAATGGCGGAACACAGATGTGTTGTGGAGTAAGAATGCCGGATCATCGGAGCGTTGTGGAGTAAGAATGCCGGATCACAGGAGCGTTGTGGAGTAACAATGCCGGATCACAGGAGCGTTGTGGAGTAAGAATGCCGGATCACAGGAGCGTTGTGGAGTAAGAATGCCGGATCACATGAGCATTGTGGAGTAAGAATGCTGGATTACAGGAGCGTTGTGGAGTAAGAATGCCGGAACACAGGTGTGTTGTGGAGTAAGAATGCCGGATCACAGGAGCGTTGTGGAGTAAGAATGCCGGATCACAGGAGCGTTGTGGAGTAAGAATGCCGGATCACAGGAGCGTTGTGGAGTAAGAATGCCGGATTACAGGAATCCTCATCTCCTGCTCAGCTGCGTTACCCGCTATATGACATGGGTGCAATCAGAACCATCCCTGGTAAGTAAATCAGCTACACGCTGGGGAAGATGTATAGAATGGGAAGAGTATATACTGCACTCAATCAGCAGCTGGATTTACAGAACGTTGGAGGAGATTGTAAAGTTGGAACTAGAGGACGGGTAGGTACAGGGGTTAATTCGGACTGGCTCGCTAGGCTGCACACCCTTTTTGTGGGCACACACATGAAACACTGGGCGGATCCCTGCCTGTCACTCATTTCGCAAACGCTCCTAAGCATGAAAAAACTCCCCAAAGGCGTTCGCTCCGGGGGTTTGCAGTTTGCTTGAGCGACTATGTTCAGGCGCAGACCCCCATCATTAGAGACGTGGCTGAATTCGGACCACAGCGAACAGATCGGAATCGCCCCCTTGTTGCCTAGTTACCTGTTAGCTGCTGAGTACAATATTTGTGCATAGCACTGATGTCGCTATATTGACCGCACGTTTATCGAGAAACTTTTAGAACAATGAATTATGTGACTGGATTGTCAATGACCATTTTCTGGTAGTTTCCACGCGCAGGTTACAGGCAGCGTTACTGTGGGAGGTTTTTCTGCATGATATTTATACGCTGGAGCGACATCTGTGAAACGAATTATCCGCCGCAGAAAGTGGATAGATCACAACGTGTTTGCGTAACAGCTTTGTTTGGACAATCGCAGTGACTAATGCGCTGCGTATAGAATCCACGTCTACAACATTAAAGTTCCCGGAGTCTGCTGAACGGCTGAGACCCGGCTGCTGTGCTCCAGACTCCGCTGCACGGGACGGACAGACTTGGTACCGTTCTCGCTGTGGTGCGCAAGGCGATTTAATATATATGAAAGGGCTGCAAATGTCTTTTAGAGCAACATTATATATTTAATCTCAGGAACGAGACCACATATCACCGTCAAATCGTTCCGCCATGGCAGCTCTTAAATTGAAGCGAATTGTAAAAATATTTCGGCAGTCACTTACAGTATATTTTATTAATTAAAAACCTACTTTTGTATCTGCTCCTTATTTCCCAGGCTGCTCCTTCCAGCTAATAATACTGTAGGTTTTGGCCTGGATCTGGGGAACACATGCCAGGGAAAACAAGGCTGATTAGTTTTGTTGGGGAAGATCCCCAGGAGTTTGAGATGTGTATTAAATGGGAAATTATAGTTGTGAATAGTCTCCCTGATGACTGGATTTTGGGGTAATGTGAGATTGGGGGGTCGCCTCGGAATAGAGGCGCTGGAACAGTTTGGGAAATTGGATCAACTGGGACCATGAGAGGCTCTGGAATTGTCTGCAGTTTGCTGGGGATTTGGGAAGGTTCTGGAGTTTGCTGTCACTTTTGGAGAGCAGTTAAAAAAAGATGTAACTGGACGTTAAATAATAATCAAAGTCAACAATGCTACACCCAGAGCACACGCGTGTTACACGTACTTAACGCCTGATTCATGTGTGTATATGTAATGCTGAAAAGTAACTTTGTATCTAGAACAAACCATGTAGCAACCCAAAGGGAGCAAATATTGTTTCTGTGCAGGGTAAATACTGGCTGCTTTTGCATGTAGACCACACATGAGACAGCTGTATTCTTACACTGCAATTTAGATGTCAGTTTGAACAAGCACCACCCAAATGTTACTCTCTGCACATGTTACATCTGCCGCCCTGCAGTGCAGTATGGTGTTACCAAGGTGCACATTACATCTGCCCCCTGCAGTGCAGCATGGTGTTACCCAGGTGCACATTACATCTGGCCCCTGCAGTGCAGCATGGTGTTACCTAGGTGCACATTACATCTGCCCCCTGCAGTGCAGCATGGTGTTACCCAGGTGCACATTACATCTGCCCCCTGCAGTGCAGCATGGTGTTACCCAGGTGCACATTACATCTGCCCCCTGCAGTGCAGTATGGTGTTACCCAGGTGCACATTACATCTGCCCCTGCAGTACAGCATGGTGTTACCCAGTGGCTCGCTTCTTTGCGTTACTTGCAAACACAATAATGAATTCCTTAGAACACACTCGATGGACATCAAATTATTATCAAACCTTGAACGGGTTTGATGAATGTGGAACAAGCCAGAACAGGACGGAGACTTTTCAAAATGTTTAAATTTGGGGAAGGGGGTGGGGGGTGTATGGACAATTGTGCAGAGCCTCAGGGGTAAGGGTGGAGGATCTGAAGACTGGAACACCTAAGCAGTTTGGGACTGTATATTTTGTTATGAACGTGTCATCAATGCCGACATGATAAATGATGACAATCATAATAAAAGTAGATGTTGCTCTGTGTTTACAGGAGTAGGTCTGCTTTATGTTTATGTAGAGTCTGCTAGGAGCCGGTGCTATAACTCTCTGCGTCAGGCCTGGAATTAAACTATTTTCTTTTTGGAAGAAAATAAATGAAGATTACAAATGAATGTTGACATGCAGCACATAGACAAGCTAAGCCTGCTGGCATTGGCCGAGGCAACATTCATCATGTCGACACCAGTGAAATGAACACATGATTAGAATGTCGACATAACGACTTGGGTGGTCTAGGGATGACTTAACAAGTATGGTGGTCCTGGCGGCTCCAGCTGTGTGTTCCCAGCCCAGCGGTGAGCTGATGTGAAGTGTCAGCCTTCTGTAGAGGAGGAGGTTGGTATATGTGTGTGGACAACTGGCTGTGGTATGGCAGAGTGCACAGTAGGTACACACCAGCGGATACCTGAGACAGTGGACAGCCCAATATGTAACCAGTGGATACCTGAGACAGTGGACAGCCCAGTACGTAACCAGCGGATACCTGAGACAATGGACAGCCCAATACGTAACCAGCGGATACCTGAGACAATGGACAGCCCAGTACGTAACCAGCGGATACCTGAGACAATAGACAGCCCAGTACGTAACCAGCGGATACCTGAGACAGTGGACAGCCCAGTACGTAACCAGCGGATACCTGAGACAGTGGACAGCCCAGTACGTAACCAGCAGATACCTGAGACAGTGGACAGCCCAGTATGTAACCAGCGGATACCTGAGACAGTGGACAGCCCAGTACGTAACCAGCGGATACCTGAGAGAGTGGACAGCCCAGTACGTAACCAGTGGATACCTGAGACAGTGGACAGCCCAGTACATAACCAGCGGATACCTGAGACAATGGACAGCCCAGTACGTAACCAGCGGATACCTGAGACAGTGGACAGCCCAGTACGTAACCAGCGGATACCTGAGACAGTGGACAGCCCAGTACGTAACCAGCGGATACCTGAGAGAGTGGACAGCCCAGTACGTAACCAGTGGATACCTGAGACAGTGGACAGCCCAGTACATAACCAGTGGATACCTGAGACAATGGACAGCCCAGTACGTAACCAGCGGATACCTGAGACAGTGGACAGCCCAGTACGTAACCAGCGGATACCTGAGACAATGGACAGCCCAGTACGTAACCAGCGGATACCTGAGACAATGGACAGCTCAGTACGTAACCAGCGGATACCGGAGACAATGGACAGCCCAGTACGTAACCAGCGGATACCGGAGACAATGGACAGCCCAGTACGTAACCAGCGGATACCTGAGACAATGGACAGCCCAGTACGTAACCAGCGGGTACCTGAGACAATGGACAGCCCAGTACGTAACCAGCGGGGCTGAGTGTTCAGCAGTAATGTGATTGTACAGCCGTATTCATAACTCTGCATACATACACAGACTTGTACACAGGGCTTTGTTGCGCTCGCCCCGCTGTCTGAGTCCGGCCAGTTGGGATCCCGACATCGGGCTAATGACTGTTGGGATCCCAGTGGCGTAACTATATGCCCGCAGCCCCCGCGTTGGCGGAGAGGCACTGAGGGGGTGTGGGCGCCGAGGGGGCTGCGGGACTATTATTAGTTACTCACTGCCAATTTCTGCTGATGACTGCGCCTGTGCCGGGTCCCAGCTCTCCCGGCTACTGCTGCAGCCAGCGCTGCTAATACAAAAGAGACACTCGGAAAACGGCTGCCCCCATACTGCAGACAGTTTTTCGTCTGCTGTATGGGGGCAGCCATTTTCCAAGTGTCACTTCTCAGTACTAGCAACAGCAGCCGAGAGAACCAGGAGCAGGCGCACACGGTCGGATGTGGCAGGAGGTAAACCAACCCCCCCTGCCGCCGCACAACACCCCCCGCACCCCGGCTCCCCTCCGCGCTCTCCGGCTCCCCTACACACTGACTGGCAGCACAGGTAACGGCTGAGGTAACGGCCGCGCGCAGGGGTGGGGGGGTGGGTGGGAATTTGTTTACCCTAGGGGGGCGCCCCCCTGCATTTTCGGCGGGGGGGCGCAGAATTATTAGTTACGCCACTGTGGGATCCCGACTGTCGGGACCATATACCACACCCGTTCCAATTGTCTCTATGATGACTTCTTGTTATTTTCAACTTTTCAAATAAAATCTAGCGTTGGCTCAGTGCGTATACAGCGATAGCAGCGTCTGCTGGGAGACAGCGCTATAACTCTCTATGCCAGGACTGGAACCAAACAGTTTACTCTATGCAAGGCATGAAATGAGGGTGACAAATTATTGCCCAAACTATTTGCAGTGGTCACTGTGTCCCCAGCCATTTACAGTCACAGCTTTATTTATTTGTCAATGGTGGTGATTGATCATACATATATAATGTGTGTGTGTTTCTGTGTGTGTGTATATACCGTATTACCTCCACATATAAATACGCAGGTCCGTGGGCACTTAGAGGACGTTAGATTACGCAGTACAGGAGATTCTTGTCCAGTCAGGAGATCGCAATCACATAACCAGTCTCCAGGTATCGAGTTTTACCTTCGGCCGAACCAACGCCCGTCTGCTGCTTCATTGTTACAGCGAAACTGGTTAGTTCCTAATTCCTGTGACCTCTAGAACAGAGCAGATTATCATCACTTTGTCTGGGACTCTGCTCATAGCGTTCCTGGTGACTACACACTGTGGCCCTTATTCAGAGCTGATCGCAGGACAAATTTGTTCTCAAAATGTACAAAACCATGAGCACTGCAGGTGGGGCAGATGTAACATGTGCAGAAAGAGTTAGATTTGGGTGAGTTATTTTGTTTCTGTGCAGGGTAAATACTGGCTGCATTATTTTCACACTGCAATTTAGATTTCAATTTCAACATACCCCACCCAAATGTAACTCTCTCTGCACATGTTACATCTGCCCCACCTGCAGTGCACATGCCCATTTTAAGAACAAATTTGTACTGCGATCATATCTGAATAAGGGCCCTAGGGTGTAGTCACAAGGAACGTTATGAGCAGATTCCCAGATGAAGTGATGTTAATCTGCTCTGTTCTAGAGATCTAGATCAATCTAGTTAAAAATGCACGGGCAGCATATACTTTATGTGCTGTGCGATGGGATGTGCGTGGGAGCCAATCAGAGCCATTAGCAAATCAGAGCGGCTGCTGGTACACGAGCTCTGATTGGCTCACCAGCCCTTTGCTGCATTTTTATTGGCGGCCGGCCGCCTGCATTGAAGAAGCTATGCTGTTCTTCGGGACTTGCTGAGTCGGGCAGTAAGTGAAGGGAGGGGGGAGTTGGGGGTCCCCGCGCACCAGTTGGGGGGCGGGGGCGGACTGGAAATCAGTCCCAGGTCCCAAAATTTCTGGTGGCAGGCCTGTACCCCCTACACCAACTGTGCTGCTGCCTGTGGTATGGTAATTAAGTTGTTTATTAGTAGTTTATTATACAGCACATCAAGTTCTGTTTCACTTAACAATTGGAAACAACAGAGATAAAACAAACTGGGTAGTTACAGACAGACATAGCGGTAGGAGGGCCCTGCTCGCACGCCTACACTCACAATCTAGGTAACACTTCTGCACTGTGGTTCAATCAGAAGAATAAACATGTAATTCCCCAAATGTATCCTTTTAGCTATGGTAGATAAGTCATTATTTGGTGTTGTGATGTCACCAGCTTCCTGTTCTGTGATGTCACCAGCTTCCTGTTCTGTGAGGTCAGCAGCTTCCTGTTCTGTGAGGTCAGCAGCTTCCTGCTCTGTGATGTCACCTGCTTCCTGTTCTGTGATGTCACCAGCTTCCTGTTCTGTGATGTCACCAGCTTCCTGTTCTGTGAGGTCAGCAGATAATGGGGTAAAAGTGTTTTAGTCCATGTAATTCTCTGTAGGTTTGATCTATAGTTGGTGGACATGTGCCGGACAGCTGAGATTAGGTTTATGTCTGTTATTTATGCTGCTTTCCTGGTTAGATTGAGGGTTTAATGGCTGAGGACATCCAAACGATCTGGAGATACTTTAGATTGCAATATGGGTATAATAAAAAGTGGGGAAAAGCAATTAGCCGAACACTGATGACCCGCGAATGCGGATTTATGTCGAAAGATTGAGGCGATAAGAATGATTCTCTCCACCTGTCATCAGAGGACATCCATATCTCCAACGTAAGGGGTCAGAGCCAGGTAGCGAGGAAGGGGATCGTTATTAGGGGAACATGCTGTTAATCTAGTATTTATGACCATTTCTGTAACTCATCATGTTAAATTAGTTCCAGATAAAGAGAATTTGTAGGTTAAGAAGGAGGATGTCACCGATAGACAGCTGATCTCGTAATGATAACATCTCTGGCCACATTCCTGCTGAAATATTCAGACTGTATACATTACAGTTCCCTCCCGGATGGTACATCTAACATAGCTGACCCCGTGCTCGGAGAGGGCATCTGACTCTACCCTGCAGGCCAATCTGGGAACAGGAGACCTTCCAACACGACCAACTCAGCAAGGCGCACTTCAAAGAGGAGTCTGGCTGACACTGCAAACTAACAGCAAAGGAAACTATCGAAAAGGCAAAAAATCCCACAGTTTTATTAAACTTTTAAAAACTAAACTCAAACAAATCGATATGGTCCGAATGACAAAATAAAGATCTTCTCTACTATGGACCTCTCTTATCAAAATGAGATAAGCCCCCACCTTCTGTAGTGTTGGCATTTAATCTTCATAGATACATTTGATACATTTATAAGAATATTTCCTGTCGGCGCTGGATGCACCTGTTGGATTTTAACGCAGGCTATAAGAGAAAATGCAGGTGCGCAGTCAGCACTGGACAGCGCCAATCAGAGTAATGACAATAGACTATGTAATAACCAATAGCATTTGATTGAGGTGATTAGCATAATGGTGGCCAAAAGTATAGATCCATCAACCACAAGCATGTGTCCTGGTTGGTCCCTAATACTAAGGCAGTGGTTCCCAAACACCCTACAGTATCAGAAATTATATTGTGGAACCCCATGGCCGAAGGGTTATTATTGAGTCCTTCAGAAGAAAATATTAATTCAAATAAGTTTTGCTTCTAAGGGTCAGTTACGGGGTGAGGGACAGGATAACCATAGGGTCACTTATGGGGTGAGGGGCAGGATAACCATAGGGTCAGTTATGGGGTGAGGGACAGGATAACCATAGGGTCAGTTATGTGGTGAGGGACAGGATACCCTTAGGGTCAGTTATGGGGTGAGGGACAGGATATCCTTAGGGTCAGTTATGGGGTGAGGGACAGGATAACCATAGGGTCAGTTATGGGGTGAGGGACAGGATAACAATAGGGTCAGTTACGGGGTGAGGGACAGGATACCCTTAGGGTCAGTTATGGGGTGAGGGACAGGATATCCTTAGGGTCAGTTACGGGGTGAGGGGCAGGATAACCATAGGGTCAGTTATGGGGTGAGGGACAGGATACCCTTAGGGTCAGTTATGGGGTGAGGGACAGGATATCCTTAGGGTCAGTTACGGGGTGAGGGACAGGATAACCATAGGGCCAGTTATGGGGTGAGGGACAGGATACCCTTAGGGTCAGTTATGAGGTGAGGGACAGGATATCCTTAGGGTCAGTTATGGGGTGAGGGACAGGATACCCTTAGGGTCCATTATGGGGTGAGGGACAGGATAACTATAGGGTCAGTTACGGGGTGAGGGACAGGATACCCTTAGGGTCAGTTACGGGGTGAGGGACAGGATACCCTTAGGGTCAGTTATGGGGTGAGGGACAGGATACCCTTAGGGTCAGTTATGGGGTGAGGGACAGGATACCCTTAGGGTCAGTTATGGGGTGAGGGACAGGATACCCTTAGGGTCAGTTATGGGGTGAGGGACAGGATACCCTTAGGGTCAGTTATGGGTTGAGGGACAGGATAACCATAGGGTCAGTTATGGGGTGAGGGACAGGATACCCTTAGGGTCAGTTATGAGGTGAGGGACAGGATATCCTTAGGGTTAGTTATGGGGTGAGGGACAGGATACCCTTAGGGTCCGTTATGGGGTGAGGGACAGGATAACTATAGGGTCAGTTACGGGGTGAGGGACAGGATACCCTTAGGGTCAGTTACGGGGTGAGGGACAGGATACCCTTAGGGTCAGTTATGGGGTGAGGGACAGGATACCCTTAGGGTCAGTTATGGGGTGAGGGACAGGATACCCTTAGGGTCAGTTATGGGGTGAGGGACAGGATACCCTTAGGGTCAGTTATGGGGTGAGGGTCAGGATAACTATAGGGTCAGTTATGGGGTGAGGGACAGGATACCCTTAGGGTCAGTTATGGGGTGAGGGACAGGATATCCTTAGGGTCAGTTACGGGGTGAGGGACAGGATAACCATAGGGTCAATTATGGGGTGAGGGACAGGATACCCTTAGGGTCAGTTATGAGGTGAGGGACAGGATATCCTTAGGGTCAGTTATGGGGTGAGGGACAGGATACCCTTAGGGTCCGTTATGGGGTGAGGGACAGGATAACTATAGGGTCAGTTACGGGGTGAGGGACAGGATACCCTTAGGGTCAGTTACGGGGTGAGGGACAGGATACCCTTAGGGTCAGTTATGGGGTGAGGGACAGGATACCCTTAGGGCCAGTTATGGGGTGAGGGACAGGATACCCTTAGGGTCAGTTATGGGGTGAGGGACAGGATACCCTTAGGGTCAGTTATGGGGTGAGGGACAGGATACCCTTAGGGTCAGTTATGGGGTGAGGGACAGGATACCCATAGGGTCAGTTATGGGGTGAGGGACAGGATACCCTTAGGGCCAGTTATGAGGTGAGGGACAGGATATCCTTAGGGTCAGTTATGGGGTGAGGGACAGGATACCCTTAGGGTCCGTTATGGGATGAGGGACAGGATAACCATAGGGTCAGTTACGGGGTGAGGGACAGGATACCCTTAGGGTCAGTTACGGGGTGGACAGGATACCCTTAGGGTCAGTTATGGGGTGAGGGACAGGATACCCTTAGGGTCAGTTATGGGGTGAGGGACAGGATACCCTTAGGGTCAGTTATGGGGTGAGGGACAGGATACCCTTAGGGTCAGTTATGGGGTGAGGGACAGGATACCCTTAGGGTCAGTTATGGGGTGAGAGACAGGATACCCTTAGGGTCAGTTATGGGGTGAGAGACAGGATACCCTTAGGGTCAGTTATGGGGTGTGGGGCAGGATAACCATAGTGTCAGTTATGGGGTGAGGGACAGGATATCCTTAGGGTCAGTTATGGGGTGAGGGGCAGGATAACCATAGTGTCAGTTATGGGGTGAGGGACAGGATACCCTTAGGGTCAGTTACGGGGTGAGGGACAGAATACCCTTAGGGTCAGTTATGGGGTGAGGGACAGGATATCCTTAGGGTCAGTTATGGGGTGAGGGACAGGATACCCTTAGGGTCAGTTATGGGGTGAGGGACAGGATAACCATAGGGTCAGTTATGGGGTGAGGGACAGGATAACCATAGGGTCAGTTATGGGGTGAGGGACAGGATAACTATAGGGTCAGTTACGGGGTGAGGGACAGGATACCCTTAGGGTCAGTTACGGGGTGAGGGACAGGATACCCTTAGGGTCAGTTATGGGGTGAGGGACAGGATACCCTTAGGGCCAGTTATGGGGTGAGGGACAGGATACCCTTAGGGTCAGTTATGGGGTGAGGGACAGGATACCCTTAGGGTCAGTTATGGGGTGAGGGACAGGATACCCTTAGGGTCAGTTATGGGGTGAGGGACAGGATACCCATAGGGTCAGTTATGGGGTGAGGGACAGGATACCCTTAGGGCCAGTTATGAGGTGAGGGACAGGATATCCTTAGGGTCAGTTATGGGGTGAGGGACAGGATACCCTTAGGGTCCGTTATGGGGTGAGGGACAGGATAACTATAGGGTCAGTTACGGGGTGAGGGACAGGATACCCTTAGGGTCAGTTACGGGGTGGACAGGATACCCTTAGGGTCAGTTATGGGGTGAGGGACAGGATACCCTTAGGGTCAGTTATGGGGTGAGGGACAGGATACCCTTAGGGTCAGTTATGGGGTGAGGGACAGGATACCCTTAGGGTCAGTTATGGGGTGAGGGACAGGATACCCTTAGGGTCAGTTATGGGGTGAGGGACAGGATACCCTTAGGGTCAGTTATGGGGTGAGAGACAGGATACCCTTAGGGTCAGTTATGGGGTGAGAGACAGGATACCCTTAGGGTCAGTTATGGGGTGTGGGGCAGGATAACCATAGTGTCAGTTATGGGGTGAGGGACAGGATATCCTTAGGGTCAGTTATGGGGTGAGGGGCAGGATAACCATAGTGTCAGTTATGGGGTGAGGGACAGGATACCCTTAGGGTCAGTTACGGGGTGAGGGACAGAATACCCTTAGGGTCAGTTATGGGGTGAGGGACAGGATATCCTTAGGGTCAGTTATGAGGTGAGGGACAGGATAACCATAGGGTCAGTTATGGGGTGAGGGACAGGATAACCATAGGGTCAGTTTGGGGTGAGGGACAGTATACCCTTAGGGTCAGTTATGGGGTGAGGGGCAGGATAACCATAGTGTCAGTTATGGGGTGAGGGACAGGATACCCTTAGGGTCAGTTATGGGGTGAGGGGCAGGATAACCATAGTGTCAGTTATGGGGTGAGGGACAGGATACCCTTAGGGTCAGTTATGGGGTGAGGGGCAGGATAACCATAGTGTCAGTTATGGGGTGAGGGACAGGATATCCTTAGGGTCAGTTATGAGGTGAGGGACAGGATACCCTTAGGGTCAGTTATGGGGTGAGGGGCAGGATACCCTTAGGGTCAGTTATGGGGTGAGGGGCAGGATAACCATAGTGTCAGTTATGGGGTGAGGGACAGGATACCCTTAGGGTCAGTTACGGGGTGAGGGACAGAATACCCTTAGGGTCAGTTATGGGGTGTGGGGCAGGATAACCATAGGGTCAGTTATGAGGTGAGGGACAGGATAACCATAGGGTCAGTTATGGGGTGAGGGACAGGATAACCATAGGGTCAGTTATGGGGTGAGGGACAGGATAACCATAGGGTCAGTTATGGGGTGAGGGACAGGATAACCATAGGGTCAGTTATGAGGTGAGGGGCAGGATACCCTTAGGGTCAGTTATGGGGTGAGGGACAGGATAACTATAGGGTCAGTTATGGGGTGAGGGACAGGATACCCTTAGGGTCAGTTATGGGGTGAGGGACAGGATAACTATAGGGTCAGTTATGGGGTGAGGGACAGGATACCCTTAGGGTCAGTTATGGGGTGAGGGACAGGATACCCTTAGGGTCAGTTATGGGGTGAGGGACAGGATACCCTTAGGGTCAGTTATGGGGTGAGGGACAGGATACCCTTAGGGTCAGTTATGGGGTGAGAGACAGGATACCCTTAGGGTCAGTTATGGGGTGAGAGACAGGATACCCTTAGGGTCAGTTATGGGGTGTGGGGCAGGATAACCATAGTGTCAGTTATGGGGTGAGGGACAGGATATCCTTAGGGTCAGTTATGGGGTGAGGGGCAGGATAACCATAGTGTCAGTTATGGGGTGAGGGACAGGATACCCTTAGGGTCAGTTACGGGGTGAGGGACAGAATACCCTTAGGGTCAGTTATGGGGTGAGGGACAGGATATCCTTAGGGTCAGTTATGAGGTGAGGGACAGGATAACCATAGGGTCAGTTATGGGGTGAGGGACAGGATAACCATAGGGTCAGTTTGGGGTGAGGGACAGTATACCCTTAGGGTCAGTTATGGGGTGAGGGGCAGGATAACCATAGTGTCAGTTATGGGGTGAGGGACAGGATACCCTTAGGGTCAGTTATGGGGTGAGGGGCAGGATAACCATAGTGTCAGTTATGGGGTGAGGGACAGTATACCCTTAGGGTCAGTTATGGGGTGAGGGGCAGGATAACCATAGTGTCAGTTATGGGGTGAGGGACAGGATATCCTTAGGGTCAGTTATGAGGTGAGGGACAGGATACCCTTAGGGTCAGTTATGGGGTGAGGGGCAGGATACCCTTAGGGTCAGTTATGGGGTGAGGGGCAGGATAACCATAGTGTCAGTTATGGGGTGAGGGACAGGATACCCTTAGGGTCAGTTACGGGGTGAGGGACAGAATACCCTTAGGGTCAGTTATGGGGTGTGGGGCAGGATAACCATAGGGTCAGTTATGAGGTGAGGGACAGGATAACCATAGGGTCAGTTATGGGGTGAGGGACAGGATAACCATAGGGTCAGTTATGGGGTGAGGGACAGGATAACCATAGGGTCAGTTATGGGGTGAGGGACAGGATAACCATAGGGTCAGTTATGGGGTGAGGGGCAGGATACCCTTAGGGTCAGTTATGGGGTGAGGGACAGGATAACTATAGGGTCAGTTATGGGGTGAGTGACAGGATACCCTTAGGGTCAGTTATGGGGTGAGGGACAGGATAACTATAGGGTCAGTTATGGGGTGAGGGACAGGATACCCTTAGGGTCAGTTATGGGGTGAGGGACAGGATACCCTTAGGGTCAGTTATGGGGTGAGGGACAGGATAACTATAGGGTCAGTTATGAGGTGAGGGACAGGATACCCTTAGGGTCAGTTATGGGGTGAGGGACAGGATACCCTTAGGGTCAGTTATGAGGTGAGGGACAGGATAACCATAGGGTCAGTTATGGGGTGAGGGACAGGATAACCATAGGGTCAGTTTGGGGTGAGGGACAGTATACCCTTAGGGTCAGTTATGGGGTGAGGGGCAGGATAACCATAGTGTCAGTTATGGGGTGAGGGACAGGATACCCTTAGGGTCAGTTATGGGGTGAGGGGCAGGATAACCATAGTGTCAGTTATGGGGTGAGGGACAGGATACCCTTAGGGTCAGTTATGGGGTGAGGGGCAGGATAACCATAGTGTCAGTTATGGGGTGAGGGACAGGATATCCTTAGGGTCAGTTATGAGGTGAGGGACAGGATACCCTTACGGTCAGTTATGGGGTGAGGGGCAGGATACCCTTAGGGTCAGTTATGGGGTGAGGGGCAGGATAACCATAGTGTCAGTTATGGGGTGAGGGACAGGATACCCTTAGGGTCAGTTACGGGGTGAGGGACAGAATACCCTTAGGGTCAGTTATGGGGTGTGGGGCAGGATAACCATAGGGTCAGTTATGAGGTGAGGGACAGGATAACCATAGGGTCAGTTATGGGGTGAGGGACAGGATAACCATAGGGTCAGTTATGGGGTGAGGGACAGGATAACCATAGGGTCAGTTATGGGGTGAGGGACAGGATAACCATAGGGTCAGTTATGGGGTGAGGGGCAGGATACCCTTAGGGTCAGTTATGGGGTGAGGGACAGGATAACTATAGGGTCAGTTATGGGGTGAGGGACAGGATACCCTTAGGGTCAGTTATGGGGTGAGGGACAGGATAACTATAGGGTCAGTTATGGGGTGAGGGACAGGATACCCTTAGGGTCAGTTATGGGGTGAGGGACAGGATACCCTTAGGGTCAGTTATGGGGTGAGGGACAGGATAACTATAGGGTCAGTTATGAGGTGAGGGACAGGATACCCTTAGGGTCAGTTATGGGGTGAGGGACAGGATACCCTTAGGGTCAGTTATGGGGTGAGGGACAGGATAACCATAGGGTCAGTTATGGGGTGAGGGACAGGATACCCTTAGGGTCAGTTATGAGGTGAGGGACAGGATAACCATAGGGTCAGTTATGGGGTGAGGGACAGGATAACCATAGGGTCAGTTATGGGGTGAGGGGCAGGATACCCTTAGGGTCAGTTATGGGGTGAGGGACAGGATAACTATAGGGTCAGTTATGGGGTGAGGGACAGGATACCCTTAGGGTCAGTTATGGGGTGAGGGACAGGATAACCATAGGGTCAGTTATGGGGTGAGGGACAGGATAACCATAGGGTCAGTTATGGGGTGAGGGGCAGGATACCCTTAGGGTCAGTTATGGGGTGAGGGACAGGATAACTATAGGGTCAGTTATGGGGTGAGGGACAGGATACCCTTAGGGTCAGTTATGGGGTGAGGGACAGGATAACTATAGGGTCAGTTATGGGGTGAGGGACAGGATACCCTTAGGGTCAGTTATGGGGTGAGGGACAGGATATCCTTAGGGTCAGTTATGAGGTGAGGGACAGGATAACCATAGGGTCAGTTATGGGGTGAGGGACAGGATAACCATAGGGTCAGTTTGGGGTGAGGGACAGTATACCCTTAGGGTCAGTTATGGGGTGAGGGGCAGGATAACCATAGTGTCAGTTATGGGGTGAGGGACAGGATACCCTTAGGGTCAGTTATGGGGTGAGGGGCAGGATAACCATAGTGTCAGTTATGGGGTGAGGGACAGGATACCCTTAGGGTCAGTTATGGGGTGAGGGGCAGGATAACCATAGTGTCAGTTATGGGGTGAGGGACAGGATATCCTTAGGGTCAGTTATGAGGTGAGGGACAGGATACCCTTAGGGTCAGTTATGGGGTGAGGGGCAGGATACCCTTAGGGTCAGTTATGGGGTGAGGGGCAGGATAACCATAGTGTCAGTTATGGGGTGAGGGACAGGATACCCTTAGGGTCAGTTACGGGGTGAGGGACAGAATACCCTTAGGGTCAGTTATGGGGTGTGGGGCAGGATAACCATAGGGTCAGTTATGAGGTGAGGGACAGGATAACCATAGGGTCAGTTATGGGGTGAGGGACAGGATAACCATAGGGTCAGTTATGGGGTGAGGGACAGGATAACCATAGGGTCAGTTATGGGGTGAGGGACAGGATAACCATAGGGTCAGTTATGGGGTGAGGGGCAGGATACCCTTAGGGTCAGTTATGGGGTGAGGGACAGGATAACTATAGGGTCAGTTATGGGGTGAGGGACAGGATACCCTTAGGGTCAGTTATGGGGTGAGGGACAGGATAACTATAGGGTCAGTTATGGGGTGAGGGACAGGATACCCTTAGGGTCAGTTATGGGGTGAGGGACAGGATTACTATAGGGTCAGTTACGGGGTGAGGGACAGGATACCCTTAGGGTCAGTTATGGGGTGAGGGACAGGATACCCTTAGGGTCAGTTATGGGGTGAGGGACAGGATAACTATAGGGTCAGTTATGAGGTGAGGGACAGGATACCCTTAGGGTCAGTTATGGGGTGAGGGACAGGATAACTATAGGGTCAGTTATGGGGTGAGGGACAGGATAACTATAGGGTCAGTTATGGGGTGAGGGACAGGATACCCTTAGGGTCAGTTATGGGGTGAGGGACAGGATAACTATAGGGTCAGTTATGAGGTGAGGGACAGGATAACTATAGGGTCAGTTATGGGGTGAGGGACAGGATAACTATAGGGTCAGTTATGGGGTGAGGGACAGGATAACTATAGGGTCAGTTATGGGGTGAGGGACAGGATAACTATAGGGTCAGTTATGGGGTGAGGGACAGGATAACCATAGGGTCAGTTATGGGGTGAGGGACAGGATACCCTTAGGGTCAGTTATGGGGTGAGGGACAGGATAACTATAGGGTCAGTTATGGGGTGAGGGACAGGATAACTATAGGGTCAGTTATGGGGTGAGGGACAGGATAACTATAGGGTCAGTTATGGGGTGAGGGACAGGATACCCTTAGGGTCAGTTATGGGGTGAGGGACAGGATAACTATAGGGTCAGTTATGGGGTGAGGGACAGGATAACTATAGGGTCAGTTATGGGGTGAGGGACAGGATACCCTTAGGGTCAGTTATGGGGTGAGGGACAGGATAACTATAGGGTCAGTTATGGGGTGAGGGACAGGATAACTATAGGGTCAGTTATGGGGTGAGGGACAGGATAACTATAGGGTCAGTTATGGGGTGAGGGACAGGATAACTATAGGTTCAGTTATGGGGTGAGGGACAGGATAACTATAGGGTCAGTTATGGGGTGAGGGACAGGATACCCTTAGGGTCAGTTATGGGGTGAGGGACAGGATAACTATAGGGTCAGTTATGGGGTGAGGGACAGGATAACTATAGGGTCAGTTATGGGGTGAGGGGCAGGATAACCATAGTGTCAGTTATGGGGTGAGGAACAGGATACCCTTAGGGTCAGTTATGGGGTGAGGGACAGGATACCCTTAGGGTCAGTTACGGGGTGAGGGACAGGATAACTATAGGGTCAGTTATGGGGTGAGGGACAGGATACCCTTAGGGTCAGTTATGGGGTGAGGGACAGGATACCCTTAGGGTCAGTTATGGGGTGAGGGACAGGATACCCTTAGGGTCAGTTATTTATTAAAATATAGCGCACACATATTCCGCAGCGCCGTACAGAGAATATTTGAACACTCACATCAGTCCCTGCCCCAGTGGAGCTTACAATCTATGCTCCCTACCACATGTACATGCACACACAGACATTCTAGGGTTAATTTGTTGGGAGCCAATTAACCTACCAGTATATTTTTGGATTGTGGGAGGAGACCGGAGTACCCGGAGGAAACCCACGCAAGTACGTTTTGATGCGATCCCGATCCGATTCGTGGCCCCGCGGGTCGTTAGGTCTTTTCCGAGATCCTACCTTCAGCAGGCAGGATCTGAGAAACGACCATTGTAGTGGGTGCGGGTCGCGATCGGATCGCCATCACATCAGGGGCCTTTTGTGTGCTGGTTGTCGGCGGGTCGGCGGCTCCGTCAGCTCGTGAGCGGGTCGTACGTTCCTGTGACGACCCGCTCACGTGCAGCATCGTGCTGGTGTGTATCCCTTTTAAGTGTAGAGATCCGGTCGCCTCAACACACGCCCCCCCCTTCAACAGACCCCACCCCCTCAACAGACCCCACCTCCATGAGGGCTGCTGCCAGAAGTTTCTTGCACTGATTTTCCATCCCAATGCACCCAGGGCCTCCGCCAGGAAAATGACTGCCTGAGCCAGAACCATGGGTGAAATGTTATAAGATGAGAGATTCAGAAAGTGAGAGATTTGGTAAGAAATCTCCAGTTTTTTTAAAGCGGCAATCATTTACACTTCATAATCACACTGGTTTTGCAGTGTAAATGATTGCCGCTTTTAAAAAACTGAAGATGTCTTAACTTTCTGAATCTCTCATCTTATAAAATTCCTCCCACACAGATCACAACCCTACTCATTTGGCCATTGCTATTGTCCTGTGCGTCACGCCCGATTGTTCCAGCACTGATTTTTTGGTGACTTGGGATCCGTCAGGGTTAAAGTCTTCATATGAGACCGTCCGGCAGGCGACCGTGTACACTGCTATAAGTTAATAGCCGACTGCATATTAAATAAGCTTCATTCCGTTCTCAGAGGCGTATCTGAGACCTGCTCTCGAGTTCAGCTTTCCCTACGTGTCAGCTAAATATCAGAAATACTATACTTAATTCCCATCCATAAATCAATCCATCCGCAGACAGCTACTTATACAGAGCAACAGCGGATTCCTATTTGTTCTACTTTTAAGAACACATCATTCAGTTTTGCAGTAAATAGGCCGTCGGTATCAGTTCCAGGCGGTAAGCGCTTTCAAGGTGATGCGTCTTTCATTTTTATTACGACAGGCGAGCTCGGATTGGGCCCTGGATATATTTTTTTTACAGTTTGGTAAATAAGAAAAAGTGTATAAATGTATATTAGGTTGAAGGTAAAACTTTTAATAAACATATTCAACCGAACTATCAATTAGGGTGGGATGTATTAAGCCTCAGAGAGAGATAAAGTGGACAGGAATAAAGTAGCAGCCAATTATCTGGTTGGGGAGGTATTGGGGAGGCGCCGGAATTTTTTTTGGCAGGGGGAGAAAAATTTGTATATACGCCACTGCACTGCAGCCAAAGCACTCTACAGTGGCAGCCTGCAGTAATGAAAATGGGTGTTTGGGCTGCAAAGCCAACACACCTACACACATGGCCATGCCCCCAACCAATGAGGTAGCTGCTCCTTCCCCTTCCATCACTAATACCTATACAAAACTCATGAGTTTAATTTGAGAGCTCTTTGTTATTCAGTCACACTTTTTTATATTCCATTTCAAGATGGTGACATACCAGGTATTCAAACCCATCACCAGTGACATTGCAGTCAGACACTCTATTCATGCAACTAAGCAGATCTATGTAGCGTGTGACGACAAGGGATTGGATGTGGGGTGGCATACTGCATACATCTGTGTAATTGCAATGCAATGCTGATCAAATAGCTCAATGAGTAGGGTGTTTAACTGGAATGCAAGAGGTTATCGGTTCAAATCCCACACATGGCAGTATATTGAAATTGGTTATTTAATAAAGCGCATTGTATGAATGTGGTATAAAGAGGATTTGTGTCCAAATGCATTTTCTTGCGGTTTTGTCATGTCCCTCCCCCATGACGGTCTACACCTTATGTCTCAAGTGAAAAAATTAGGGGAGGAATCCACTTTTTGGCACGATACATCACAAACTCTTGATAGGGCTCTGGTGTAACGACTCCAAGACATGATCCAACTCCCCCCTGACTGAGTGTTCTAAATGAGTCTTATATTCCACATTTCCCAGTGCCATTAGACTGTAAGCTCTTATGACCTAGTACAGCTAAACCCTCGCCTTTTGGCGTTCGGTTACTGTTTACAGTTGTATTTTTTCTACGTGTTTCCTCGCAGGACATGCTAGAGTAAAATAATAGCGTGGGGTCAGGATAATATGCCCCCGGTACGCTCCCACGGACACCGAGACATTGTTTTGTTTTAATTCCTCCTTTACCCCATAACTGTAGCAGACCTCATTTCTCACGCGGCCAGTCCAGTGCTTCCCAGGATCTCACACACACACAAGTGTATTAGGATAAGTTAAACAATTTGTCAGCAGTATTTACTATTGTATAAACAACAGGAACCACAGGTAGTGCTAGATCAGAGGCTGATGTGTCCTCGCAGCTATATTAGCGGTAATAAGACACAAGAACAATGTTTATTATACACTTTTACAGGCTCTTCTCTTCCGAGGTGACACAAATGATCTCCTTTGGATATTTCGGCTTTTTTTCCTGCTGTAACAAAGGACTCATTAGAGGAAAGTGAATCAATTTATCTGCAGACTTCCAATGAGCGGCAGCAACCGCTGTCTCGCGGCGGCCCTCCGCCAGGCCCCTGTTGTGGCATCAATTGTAAAATTTGAATAATGCTCATTTGTTTGTTATTGCAAACTTACAAATGGGCCGATTCAGATCCATTTGTTGTGGGCCGAATTCGGCCCCATACTTGATGTTTGGGGTTTGCTCCGGAAAGGGGGAGCTGGGGGCGTCAGCAGGGGACTGCCCAGCATTTTATTGGTGTCCCCATAACAACACTGGGGGTTCCCTTGAGAACACAGGCGTGGCATAGGGATGGCCATCATTGCAGTCGTCATCGATGGCGATAGACAACCAGCCATCAATAGTAATAAACTACTGATAGTTTTACCTATAGATGGTCATCCATTTTCTTTGATTGACTGGCCGTGGGCCAATCAGAACGTGGGGGCGGGGCTTTGCGGGTGATGCAGTCGAGCAGGCTGAGGATGGGACCGGATCATGACAGTCGTGACCCGGGGTTGAATACCTCCCTGAATCAGGCCCAAAGTCCTCTCCAAATGTTGGTTCCATGTCCCCCCCCCCCCCACTTCTCTTCCCTTCTTGGAGCTGCTAAACTGCCAAACTGGAACGTTTGTAAGCAGGCAGCGCTCATGAAACCCTCAGACACACCTCACGGTGTATTCAACACAACTTCCAAACCCCCAGTGACAATACACACACACACAATTCCTTGCCGACCCCACAGGGAGAGAACGTCGCTCACTTTGCCGTCCAGAGCTGCAGAAGAGAGATTAGAGATCCCTTTAATCGCTGAGACATTGTCACGGACTAACACTAACGTAAACCGATGCAAACTCTAAACGCCAACATATTTTCTTGTACGATGGAACATGACATTTAGTTGCATTTCATGGCAAACGTTTCCTGCCTGGGGCATTAATTTCTTTCTCTGAAACACATTAAGGGAACATTATATTAAACAGCTTTATGTCTTGAAATTGAAATGGGCTTGAAAGCAGATTGTGCGGAATTACACAAATATACTCAAATGTCTGCAAAGTGCGTCGTCCACAGTTTATGGCTGGAGATAGCGTATCACGTTGGCTGTTGTACAGCAGAGATTTGACCCCCCCCTCCCCCTTATAAAATCAGGAAAGGGTCCTTATTTGCCAAAAATGTGTTGAATAAATGACCCCCCACTGAAGAGTATGGAAACACGAGCCAATGTACTAGGCAGCGGTGACCTGACAGAGTCTGTCGTCAATGCAGTTATGATTTTGCATATAGGGAAAATACTGGCTGCTTTTGCATGTAACCCAAGTTATTAATTATTGCGCGAGGGGGCTTGATGGCACACCCTAATTGTGGGTGTGTTAGGGGGTAGAAGTTGGCTTACTCTTTACAATGTGGTATAATATGAACTGGAGGGCGCGGTGATGTGGAATAATATGACATACTCTTTATAATGTGGTATAATATGAACTGGAGGGCGCGGTGATGTGGAATAATATGACCTACTCTTTATAATGTGGTATAATATGAACTGGAGGGCGTGGTGATGTGGAATAATATGGCCTACTATTTACAATGTGGTATAATATGAACTGGAGGGCGTGGTGATGTGGAACAATATGACCTACTCTTTACAATGTGGTATAATATGAACTGGAGGGAGTGGTGATGTGGAATAATATAACCTACTCTTTACAATGTGGTATAATATGAACTGGAGGGCGTGGTGATGTGGAATAATATGACCTACTCTTTATAATGTGGTATAATAGGCGCTGGAGGGGACTGAGATTTGGCATTATATGAACAGGAGGACGCTGTGATGTGGTATAATATGAACTGGAGGGCACAGTGATGTGGAATAATATGACCTACTCTTTATAATGTGGTATACAATGAACTGGAGGGCGCGGTGATGTGGAATAATATGACCTACTCCTTATAATGTGGTATAATATGAACTGGAGGGCACTGTGATGTGGAATAATCAGTATACCTGGGTGAATCACATAGCGCACGCAGGGGGGGGGGGGGCGTTCTGAGTACCCAGAAACCCCCCCCCCCAGGAATCTGAGGGCCCTATCCTGAAAGCTGAGGCTCCCCTCTTTCCATGGGTACAATAATTTTAAAAATCGGCCCTGGGGAACCGGAGATATCTGACTTCAAAGCAGTGGTCCCCATCCAAGCCTGTTAATTGCTCTCCCCAGTCACATAATTCAGGTTCTGTCTGACTTAGCGTTTTCCAATGTCCCCTTCTCCCACCTCATCTCCCACCATCTGTGCAGTAAAGGGGTAATTAGTGGAAATTACTGATCCAGGCCCTACATGCTGAGCGGTTGATATAATACCCCCTACCACCCGCGGGACATCAAAGCTTCCGCTCATGGCACCCCCCACCCCTACCGCTGGAGGATCGGTAGGGGCCCCAATACATTGCTATGTCCAGGGGTCTACACTGCTGTTGAAGCCCCTGTATGTATGTATGTATATATATATATATATATATATATGTGTGTGTATATATATATATATATATATATATTTTTATTATTATTATTATTATTATTTATATACATTTGGTTTATGTATAATACTTTAACTGACCCGGCATATACTGGGTCACCTAAGTGTCCATCTCCGTGCTTTGCTCCAGCCCTCTGGAAACCCCCTTCTGAAAATCCTGCGTTTGCCCCTGGAATCTACATGCTGTATCACTTGGACCTCCCGGTGGATTTGTGTGTGTCTGCCACTTGGACCTGCTAGGGGGAATTGGTGCATCTATGTTTATCTATGCACTAACAGGCACAAACCGAATGTAGGTCTCTAGTTTAAATCCAAATGTAATGTACTCATGTAGCTTATCAGATTTATAGGGGTACATTTTCTAAGATGGGAGTTCTACTGAAAATGTGATGTTGCTACGGGTGACCCATCAGATTCTACCTGTTATCTTCTAGAAGGTGCTAAATAAATAATATGTAGTATCGGATTGGTTGCTATGGGCAACAGAACGCCCATGATAGCAGCTTTCCCCCATTGTGTCTGTGAGGCACATGTGTTCCTATATGCTGATGCGGTGCCGGCACTACTCCGCCTGACACGGGTTTGTGGGAATTAATGCCGCTTCCAATTTCACAGAATTCATTGGAAAAAAAAAGGAAATGATTCTCGATGACATAAAACGGAGTTTGGTGACTTAGATGTTACTTTTATGTCAGATTAGGAGTCCGGGCAGCAGTTTGGCCGCTTCCTCAGAACGTTCTGCTACTAGGTAACTAGTGATGTCCGTCTTCTGCCAGGCTGGGGGGCTCTTGTCGTCTGAAGCCCCCTCTTAGTGTCTCACTTTGAATGGTCTTTCTGATGCATTTGACATGTCAGTCAGGTTGGAGATAATTAGAGCGATATGTCGGGAGGGTGTTCAGATGACAATCTCACTTTTAGATGACCCCTAAAGATAAGACAGAGAATTACCTGTGAGATCACAAAGGTAGCTTCCAGCATGCTCTGACCTCTCCCTCCAGCCCCCGGCTACATATAATCTCAGTGACCTACTGTATGTTTGCCAAGTACAGAAATACTGACTACATCCTGCTGCAGAGCCAGTGACCAGAATGCCAAATGGCTTGTGACAGTCAGAAAACAAGAGCACAGATGACTTTAATTAGTTCGTCTTTTCCCAAACAAAATACCCCCCCTAAAAAAACAATTATAAGGAGAACGTGGATGTCTGGGGACTGGGCAGCCAAAGCCTCCGACACAGAGTTGGGTGCAAGCGGCATGTGATTTGCTAATGACATCCTAAATTCTTTGCCGAGGAATGTCCCATTCCCGGTGATCCGGTCACATCGCAGTGAATGTTACCCCTGTAATGTGCTGAGGGGCAGATGTATGAAGCCTGGTAAAGAGATAATGTTATAAAGGCCCTTATTCGGATCCGATCGCAGTACAAAGTTGTTCTCAAAATGGGCAAAACCATGTGCACTGCAGGTGGGGTAGATGTAACACGTGCAGAGAGAGTTACATTTGTGTGAGCTATTTTGTTTCTGTGCAGGGTAAATACTGGCTGCATTATTTTTACACTGCAATATAGATTTCAGATTCAATACACCCCACCAAAATCTAACTCTCTCTGCACATGTTACATCTGCCCCACCTGCAGTGCACATGGTTTTGCCCATTTTGAGAACAAATTTGTACTGCGATCAGATCTGAATAAGGGCCAAAGTGTAAGGTGATAACTTACCATCCAATAAACTCCCAACTGTCATTTTTCAAACGTAGTTGATTGGCTGGAGTGTTATCACCTTCTACTGTATTTCTGCTTTATCTCTTCACCCTGGGTCCTCCCACTTTTCCCACCTTCATGTCCCCCAAATCACTATTGTATTCTTCCATCATAAAATCCATGAGGAAGACTCCTGGTGGGCCAAACCACCTGTGGCCGGGAGGGGTAACAGACTGGTTGTGTGGGTTTTGGTTATGGCAAAGGTTGGAATGCTGGGGGGCGGGTGTCAGGGTGGCGGTGTAGACATTTAAGGGGCCACTCTTTGGAACTTTTTCCAGGTCCAATTTAATTTCCCAATCTGGCGTTGTAGAGGAAGTAGCATAAAGTCGCAGACATAACTGCAGGAAAAGACACAAATACGGCTGCCACTGTATCCAACTCTGAATGAGGCCCTATGAGGAGCCCGCTCAATAGACTCCACCCCCTCAACAGACCCAGCCTCCATCAGGACTGCTTCCGGAAATTTCCCAGGCTGATTTTCCATCCCAATCCGCCCCTGCATCACAGCATTACTCCCCAAAATAATTTGCACCAGTTCATTGTGTGCCCCATATTACAGCACGAGGCAAAATGACCTCCTTTATTTTAAGGCGTGGTAACCATGAGTAAATACAATGTAAACCAGTTATATTTTAAATCATGTGTCTTTATTGGGCAGTCGTTAATTCCAGATTTATTTTGGGGGATTTTAAAATATGGAACAAATTCTGATATAAGGGACTTACTGTGGTCGTCCTGAAGAGATGCAGGGACTGTAGATGATAACGTGACATCATCACCACTATGGTGTCATCGTGAGACTTCGGACACTCGGATCTCTGCAGCTGATTCCACTTTCGCATGCACAGGGGGTTCGATTGGATTTTCTATTAAATTATTGGTGTAGCGGAAATACCGGAGGACGCGCCCGTGCCGGTATCTCGCGTCTGTCTCCAGTACAGGTGGAAATGAGGGATTTATAAAATGTGTTCTCATTATGGGGGAAATGTACTAAGATGTGTGTTCTACTTCACATGGGATGTTGCTATAGGCAACCAATCAGACCCTGTCTACTATCTTCTAGAGGGTGCTAAATAAATAAGAAGTAGCTTCTGATTGGTTGCCCATAGCAATGTCACATGTGAAGTAGAATACACATGTTAGTACATTTCCCCCTATGTTTGTTGTAC
This sequence comes from Crinia signifera, assembly GCF_055691185.1. NCBI lineage: Eukaryota > Metazoa > Chordata > Amphibia > Anura > Myobatrachidae > Crinia > Crinia signifera. The sequence goes on along the minus strand of NC_139224.1, from coordinate 175,019,606 downwards.
AGCTGAGTGGGGAGCAGGACATTCCCCGGCTGTGGTCCATTAAGTCGACAATGCCTGCATGGACAATATCTAGATCGACAGGCACAAGGTCGACAGTGACAAAATGTTGACACATTCAAAAAGTCGACACCTGAGCAAGCCTAATTAGTGCACCCCGTCCGCTCACCGTGCTTTGGGCTTTTAAAATTCCCATTTGGTTTCTACGTTGATGGTAAATTATGAAAAAGTTCCAAAATAAATAATTAAAATACCAAAAAAACTCAAGTCGACATTTTCACGTGTTGCTCATTTTCATGTCAACATTTATATCGATCAATATCAATATCGACCTTGTCCACATGATCCTCTTGGTGTTGACCTTTTGACTATCAACCTAGAGATTATCAGCATCAATATATAATTTTTATCCATTTTTAAGAAATCGAAATCCCAAGATTCATATTTTAAATCTGAATTCTTAACCAAAAAACATTTCACCCATCTCTGAACCCTCCGCCTATCTCTGACCACCCTGCCCATCTCTGAACCCTCCTCCCATCTCTGACCACACCGCCCATCTCTGAACCCTCCGCCCATCTCTGAACCCTCTGCCTATCTCTGACCACTCCGCCCATCTCTGAACCCTTGCCCATCTCTGAATCCTCCGCCCATCTCTAAACACTCCACCCACTCCGCCCACCTCTGAACCCTTCATTCATCGCTGAACACTCTGTCCATCTCTGAACCCTCCGCCCATCTCTGAACACTCCGCCCACTCCGCCCATCTCTAAACCCTCCGTCCATCTCTGAAACCTCCGCCCATCTCTGAACACTCTGCCCATCTTTGAAACCTCCGCCCATTTCTGAACCTTCCAACCATCTCTGTACCCTCCACTCATCTCTGAACACTCCACCCATCTCTGAACCCTCCACCCATCTCTGAACCTTCCAACCATCTCTGTACCCTCCACCCATCTCTGAACACTCCACCCATCTCTGAACCCTCCGCCCATCTCTGAACCCTCCCCCCATCTCTGAACCTTCCGCCCATCTCTGAACACTCCGCCCATCTCTGAACCCTCCACCCATCTCTGAACCCTCCCCCCATCTGAACCCTCCCCCCATCTAAACCCTCTGCCCATCTCTGAACCCTCTGCCCATCTCTGAACACTTGGGAGCTGGAAATTTGGAACAATTGGACTTATTCAGACCTGTTTGCTAGGCTGCGTGTAATCGAAGCCTAGCAAACAGGAAACTGCCGCGGGAACATCCGTCCTCTGCCAGTGTCCAAGTCCCCTCAGGCATGTGAGGGGTGTACATTATGTATGTCACTATAGTAGGCATGGGTCATAGGGTCGGGATGCAGTTACAATCCCGGCGGTCGGGATCCCGGCGTTCAGAATCCCGACGCCGGAATCCCGACCGCCGAAATCCCGACCGCCGAAATCCCAACACTTTCTCCCCCCGTGGGTGTCCACGACACCCCTGGAGGCACCGGGCCCATTGCGTGGCGAGCGCAGCGAGCCCGCAAGGGGGGGCGATCCACGTCCCCCCCTTGTCGGCATTTCGGCTGTCGGGATTCCGGCGTCGGGATTCTGAACGCCGGGATCTCGACCGCCGGGATTCAATACTGAATCCTCCTCCTGCTCCCCCGCTACATCACAGAGTGGGGGGGGGGGGGGTGTAATTGAACAATAACTATCATTATACAGTGTTTTTATCTAAGCTCTCGCCATGATTGTGTTACTGAAGCCTCGCAGCGCACCCACCCAGTGACAGGGCTACACCACGGCGCGGATGTCTCTGTAGTCCAACTTTGCCCATGTTGTCGTTTAGGTAAGCGCAAGCCTTGTGGCGACATTAGGCCTCCATAGGACCATGAGAAACGCTCGCTGTAATAATACCAATTGCCCTCTGGAAAGGAGACAGTCAGCAGAAAATCTCCATTGAGTTGGGAATACAAGATGAATGCTGTCATTTCGATTAAGTGACAGGGACATTACTGTGACTCTGCGCATTATCTTCTGTCGCGGCCTCATTTCTCTATTTCATCGAGTGTTCCCCAGCCTTGTCAGAACCTGGAACACGCCAATCATTAAAAGGAAACTATCGGCTAAATATGAATTTAAAATATTTATGACACACTCTATTGTTATAGATCTTTGCAAATTGTATTATTAGAAAACAAAGGAAGAGCTGCGATCCGGGTAACCCGAATTCATCTGCATTTACAGGAGTCAGCGAGGCGTTCTCCTGGTGCTCCCGCCTGGTGATGGATCGATACGTGTGTCCTCATACCCGTAGTGTCTATATGCCATGTGCGGCACAGCCAGGCATCACTGAGGTATACTCTATACGGCACAAGATGCCAGGCATCACTGAGGTATACTCTATACGGCACAGCCAGGCATCACTGGGGCATACTGTATATGGCACAAGATGCCGGTGCTGAGGTATACTCTACATGGCACAAGATGCCGGTGCTGAGGTATACTTTACATGGCACAAGATGCCGGTGCTGAGGTATACTCTATATGGCACAAGATGCCGGCGCTGAGGTATACTCTATAAGGCACAAGATGCCGGTGCTGAGGTATACTGTGTATGGCACAAGATGCCGGTGCTGAGGTATACTGTGTATGGCACAAGATGCCGGTGCTGATGTATACATGTAGCATCTATACACCATACGGAGTGGCTCCAAGACTATGAATGTACCATCTGTTTATTTTTGCACTGCAGAGGCAGCAAATCAGCTCCCGTGCGTTAGCGACATTGAGCTGCGATGTTAACCGCACAGGATGGAATCCTCCCAGCATCCTGTGCGGCTACCGCGGCCTTCTGCCCATGTGCAGATTGAGTAACGGTCCAACGACTGGCGCCCATCGCACATATGTTAGTATATATACTATTAGTATATATGCGCAGTAGGTGGCCAGATGTTCCGCAAACGGTTGGTACATACCGCCATTGGCGTGGCCGGATTAACCGGCACCTTGTGCGCCCAGAGGGGTTATTTGCTGCCAGTGTATGAGGACACCCCTTCTACACACAAAGGGGGACATTTATTAAGATGTGTATTCTATGTCACATGTGATGTTGTTATGGGCAACCAATCAGAAGCTACTTGAATGAAAAGGAACAAAATAAATCTGCATTTGCATCCTTCCCCTAACTGGCACTTTCCTCCATTCCAAAGATCATTAACCTACAGTACCTATCCATTTCCCTCTGCATTGTGTCCTTATTACTTCTAATACCATTATCTTATCTATTTATTTACAGCGTCTTATACAGGTTGAGTATCCCGTATCCGTGCATCTCTTATCCGAATTATTCCAAAAACCGTGGTTTTTGGAATCATTCAAAAAAAATTTTTTTTTTAACCCCCCTAACCCTCTTTTCATACTTACCATTTCCCAGGGCGTCCACAGCAGGCCTCCGGCATCTTCTCCGGGTCTCCAGCGGTCCCAGGAATGCATTGCGCGATGCATTGACGTCACCGGAATGCATTCCTGGGGCCGCTGGAGACCCGGAGAAGATGCCGGAGGCCTGCTGTGGACGCCCGGGGACTGCGTGGACGCTGAGGGACCACCGGACACCATCAGGGGACAGTATGGCTAAAACAATTTATTCTAAAAACCGGAAAATTCCCAGCTCCGGTAATGCTCGTGGTCCCGAGCATTTCGGATAGGGGATACTCAACCTGTATAGCGCAGTAGATTCCGTTACTGTGTCTTATATAGCGCAGCAGATTCCGTTACTGTGTCTTATATAGCGCAGCAGATTCCGTTACAGCACCTTATATAGCGCAGCAGATTCCGTTACAGCGTCTTATATAGCGCAGCAGATTCCGTTACAGCGTCTTATATAGCGCAGCAGATTCCGTTACAGCGTCTTATATAGCGCAGCAGATTCCGTTACAGCACCTTATATAGCGCAGCAGATTCCATTACAAGGTCTTATGTAGCGCAGCAGGTTCCGTTACACTGTCTTATATAGCGCAGCAGATTCCGTTACAGTGTCTTATATAGTGCAGCAGATTCCGTTACAATGTCTTATATAGCGCAGCAGGTTCCGTTACACTGTCTTATATAGCGCAGCAGATTCCGTTACAGTGTCTTATATAGTGCAGCAGATTCCGTTACTGTGTCTTATATAGCGCAGTAGATTCCGTTACAGCGTCTTATATAGCGCAGCAGATTCCGTTACAGTATCTTATATAGCGCAGCAGATTCCGTTACAGTGTCTTATACAGAGCAGCAGATTCCGTTACAGTGTCTTATATAGCGCAGCAGATTCCGTTACAGTGTATTATATAGCGCAGCAGATTCCGTTACAGCGTCTTATATAGCGCAGCAGATTCCATTACAAGGTCTTATGTAGCGCAGCAGGTTCCGTTACACTGTCTTATATAGCGCAGCAGATTCCGTTACAGTGTCTTATATAGTGCAGCAGATTCCGTTACAATGTCTTATATAGCGCAGCAGGTTCCGTTACACTGTCTTATATAGCGCAGCAGATTCCGTTACAGTGTCTTATATAGTGCAGCAGATTCCGTTACAATGTCTTATATAGCGCAGCAGGTTCCGTTACACTGTCTTATATAGCGCAGCAGATTCCGTTACAGTGTCTTATATAGCGCAGCAGATTCCGTTACAGCGTCTTATATAGCGCAGCAGATTCCGTTACAGTATCTTATATAGCGCAGCAGATTCCGTTACAGTGTCTTATACAGAGCAGCAGATTCCGTTACAGTGTCTTATATAGCGCAGCAGATTTCGTTACAGAGTATTATATAGCGCAGCAGATTCCGTTACAGTATCTTATATAGCGCAGCAGATTCCGTTACAGTGTCTTATACAGAGCAGCAGATTCCGTTACAGTGTCTTATATAGCGCAGCAGATTCCGTTACAGTGTATTATATAGCGCAGTAGATTCCGTTACAGCGTCTTATATAGCGCAGCAGATTCCGTTACAGTATCTTATATAGCGCAGCAGATTCCGTTACAGTGTCTTATACAGAGCAGCAGATTCCGTTACAGTGTCTTATATAGCGCAGCAGATTCCATTACAGTGTCTTATATAGCGCAGCAGATTACGTTACAGTGTCTCATATAGCGCAGCAGATTCTGTTACAGTGTCTTATATAGCGCAGCAGATTCCGTTACAGTGTCTCATATAGCGCAGCAGATTCTGTTACAGAGTCTTATATAGCGCAGCAGATTCCGTTACAGTGTATTATATAGCGCAGCAGATTCCGTTACAGTGTCTTATATAGCGCAGCAGATTCCGTTACAGCGTCTTATATAGCGCAGCAGATTCCGTTACAGTGTCCATGCTTCTTTTATTAAAGCTTACATCTTTTATATAAAACATTTAAAACTTTATACATATATACATATTAATATAAATAAATAATATAAAAAAATAAACTTATGCAATTGCCAAAAGAGATAACTTAAAGAATAGCATGTCCGCTTATAACTTCAAACAAAACATTCCTAAATATACTATAAATCTCAGTATAAATGATAACGATTCACTTCGTCTTATGTCAATATATTTCATTCAAGAAATTTGAGTCCATTCATTCACATTTATTCCTCATTCTTTCCCATACACCCCAGGCAGTCTGTCTTTCATGCCTCTAGATTATCTACACCATACAATCTTTATTTATTCACCCATTTTCTTCACAGTTATTCTACATTTATTCCTACTCATTCATACCACCCAACCACCACCAGCACCCTGTGTTTCTCTATATCCCATAAATTTCACAAACATAGCCAAAACCCACAAGACACTTCATCCAAACCACTTACTCCCCCCTTCCATTTACTCCACCAACATAAATAAGGTAAAGAAGTTTTATGCAAGCAAGTTGTATGTAAAAACTTTCCTTTTGAAAATGAAAAATTCCTACTACTAGTGTTAGAAAAGTGGAAAGATCCCAGAGGGTCCAGGATCAGTTTGGATACCGCCTACTAAGGAGGTTTCAGTTGACCCCACAGACGAGACCAACTGACGGCATCCAGCTTTTCCTTTTCCCTATCCATCACCACCCTCACATCTTGTAGGATAAAACCCACCACCGTCCTAAGAGGAAGGATTTTCTTTCTAAGTCCGATATGACACCGTGCATTCCACGTGTGGTATCTGCTAACTATATAAATAGTGCATAAATCAAACCCTTTATACCCTTTGAATGCTCCATAGGCCCATTCCGGGTAACTGAGCCCCGAAAGGCAAGGGATACCTAGGGAGGTCGACACTGCTCTATAAACCTCAATATTAAAGGGACACTCAAGAATGAAGTGGTCTACCGTCTCCTCCACTCCTCCCGTGGACAACCACGATCATCGGCACTTCTAAATTTAAGGTTCCCCCTAACATAGAGTTTCCCTAGGAACGAAAGCCAGGCAATGTCTCTAAACTTCAGAGGGATCCGCTGGTCATTGAGCAACTTCAACCCTGCTAAACAGACGGTGCCTGGGCAGTCCTTCAGAGCCAGTGGGGCCAGGAAGTAGATCTGCAAGACCCTCTTCCCCAACTCCTTCCTTGAGAGATCCCTTACATCTCCCACCGCCAAGCCCCACTTGGAAATCATTCTGATGGCAAGAATCACGTAGATCGGGAGGTACTCTCGCCCAGACCAGGGTTTCTTCAAGCGACCACCATCTATCCAAGCCTTACAGTAGGGATCCCACCATTTCATGAAACCCTGTACCCATCGAGGGGGGTCCTCCAAGAAGATGCTACCAATGTTCAGCTTTAGAAAAGCTGTTGTAAAGAAGACCACAGGGTTAACCATGTCCTGGCCACCCTCTGCCCTCGACCTGTACACGATACCCCTCTTGACCATGTTCATTCTGTTTCCCCAAAACATTTGAAAAAACAAGGAACATAACCTAGACCACATCGATTGAGGCAAGCAACAGACATAGCTGACATACAAAAACATAGGTACCAAATAGGTTTTGCATATATCAACCCTTTCCCTCATAGACAACTTTTGTCTCTTCCATAGGCTCACTTTCTTGGTTGCATCCTCAAGCTTCCTCTCCCAGTTTGCAGAGGCATAATCGCCATGGTCGAATTGGATGCCAAGAACTTTTATGGTGTCATTGGCCTCTGGGAAAGTGTCCGGGAGAGGAAATTCTTCCCCTCCCTCCCCCATCCAGAAAACTTCACTCTTGTCTTTGTTCACTTTTGAACCGGAAGCCTCAGAATAAATCTGGACCAGTTGGTCGATGACACTTGCCTCTGCCATTGATGACAGAACAATGGTGACATCATCCGCATAGGCTGTCACCTTCAATGTGAAATCCGGAGCCAGCTGCAATCCCTCCAATATGCTGTTTTCAATCCTCCTAATAAAAGGATCAATTGCAAACACATAGAGGAGAGAGCTCAGGGGGCATCCCTGACGTACTCCCGAGTCCACGTCAAAGGCGGGCCCTACCCAACCATTGACAAGAGGGAAGCTCTCGGCCTTCTTATACAAAATTTCTAGCCAATTTACCATTTTCCCTGGGAAGCCATACCTTTCCAGTAAAGCCCAGAGGTACTTGTGATTGACACGGTCAAAGGCCTTGGATTGGTCCAATGCCAGCAGATATTTCCCAATCTTTCCAGCCCTGCACCGTTCCACGGCCTCCCGGACACCAAGAACCGCACTAAAAGTGCTTCGCCCTTTCACGGTGCAGTGCTGGAAGGGGGAAAGGAGCTTCCTTGAGAACTCCATTATTCTGTTGAAGAAAACTTTTGCCAAAATCTTTCTATCTGTATTGAGAAGGGCTATGGGGCGCCAGTTCTCAATACGAGTTCGGTCTTTGCTTTTAAACAACAAAATAAGTGCCGACCGCCTCATGGAAGGAGTGAGTTCACCCTCCTCCAAACAGGTGTTGAAAACCTCTGTGAGACGGGGAGCTATGACATCAGATAATTCCTTATAGAATTCCGATGTTAGACCATCAGGTCCGGGTGACTTCTTTGATGACAAGCCATCAATCGCTTCCCTAACTTCCTCTACACTTATTTTGTTGCTCAAACAATCAAGAGAGGTACCTGGATCGACCAGACCTGGGGTTTCCCTCAGGAAAGTTTCCATCCTCTCTCTGGTCAGTGATTTCTCAGACAAAAGGTCAGAGTAAAAATCCTTAACGACTTTTAGGATGCCTTCCTTCCCTTCTTGAAGCACACCCTGTCCATCGTAAAGGCCTCTGATCTCTTTAACCTCAGTTCTCTTCCCACAATCCTGGTAGGGGTCCGGTGAGTGGTAAGTACCGTAATCCCTTTCCAAGATCAAAGAAGCCAACCGATCATACTGATACTCTCTCATCTGAGACTTCACTCTGGAGATTTCCCCACCATCTCCATTCTCAGAGATCAAGAAATCTAGTTCCCTTTTTAAGGCAAGGTAGGTATTGTTCTTTATCAAGTTTCTCTTTCTTACCAGCCTTTTGAAGAAACCCTGGACTTTCTTTTTCAATACCTCCCACCACTCAGATCTACTCCATCCAGCCTCCAACAGCGATTCATGATCCGACAGAAGATCTCGAAGAGACTGCATCACGCTCGCGTCCTTTAGGAGCTCAGCATTCAACCTCCAGAGGCCTCTTCCTTTCTGAATGGTCTCAGAAGCATTCAAAGAGAAAGAAAAAAAACAGTGATCAGAGAATTCTACTGGCTCTACCTTGGGGGGAAGAGTTTTGGAACCTCTTTTAACAAAAAACCTATCTATTCTAGACCTACGGCTACCACTAAAAAAAGTGTAACCCGTGAGGTCTGGGAAATGTTTAACATGGACATCCTCTAGACCAGCCTGCTGTACCATGCTAACTAAAAAATTTGCATCATAGCCCAGAGTCCCATTATTTTTGGACCCTCCTCTATCTTTCGGTCGGATGACGGTGTTAAAGTCACCCCCAAAAATGACTTGCTGGGCTGTGAATAGGAAAGGTTTTATCAACTTAAAAAGGCATTTCCTATCCCAAGGAGATTGGGGGCCATAGATGTTTATTAGCCTTAGGTCCTGCCCTCTAAGATTGATGTCCAAAACCATACATCTTCCTACTTCCAGTTCTATGAATCTATTTACGGTTACCTTGTCGGTAAAAATCACCGCCACTCCACTGTAGGGCTCGGCTGCAAGAGACCAGAAAGAGGGGCCTCTTGTCCACTCTCTTTTGGCTTTGTGAAGCACTTCCAGAGTTCTCGTTCTAGTCTCTTGAAGGAAAAGTATGTTAAAATCCTTGCCTTTTAAAAAATCATAGGCCATAAGCCGAGCCCTGTCTGATGATATAGAGGCCACATTTATAGTGGCACATTTGATGAGGTGGGGATCCATAAATAGATTTATAGTGGTATACATAATACCTATTTACCTTCACCTTTACCTTCACCATCCTTGCATTCCCCTTCACCCTCCACATTTGCAACCACATCCATATCCTCAGACAAACCATCATTATTCACTTCTGGGTCAGGTGGCTTCCCCTCTTTTTTAGTGTCTGGGTCATTCTCAGGAAGGACAAAGGACCCGGCTGGGTTGTCTCTTTGGATCTCTGCCCTTCCAAGAACGCCCTCTTCTGTATCCTCTGATTCCTTCTCAGCCACCCTCTTGTCAATTTTCTCTTTTGGTTCCTCACTCGCTCTCACTACGTCCGCCCCTTTTCTATGTTTTGTCATCACTTTTTCTCTCTGTTCAGTTTGTCTGTCTTTAATTTTTTGTTTTTTGTCTACTTTTCTGCTTCTCTTATTTTTATTTTCACCAGACTTGAAAGTTAGCCCTTCTTTTTCCCTGATAATTTCTCCTTCACCCAGCTCTCTCTCTGATTCTTCTTCACTCTCTAAAAATATTAAAAATCTGTTTGAGAGGTCAAGGTGACCAGGGATATTCTCTTTAGTCTGCTTTCCCTTCTTCCCTCTTCTCACTACCTGGAAATCTTCCTCCTTTTCTTCTACACCTTTGCACCATTGAATTTGGTTATCTTTCCCCACCACCACTTTTGAAAATGGGACTGTGACAGGGGTATGTTCACTTTGTTTTCCTATGGGTCTTTTTACAGAATTGGGACATCTGCTATATGGGTGGCCCTCCTCCCCACACAAATTGCATTTAACTTTATTGCACGTGCTAGATGTGTGCCCGGTCTCACCACACAAATTGCATTTTTGCTCGCCACATTCACTACTTGTGTGGCCCACCAAGCCACATCTAAAACACGTGCGGGGTTGACCGGGATAGAATATCTGAATTCTATCCCGGCCTATGTATGCGGTGGATGGAAGATGCACGGTCCTGCCCTCCTCCTGCGCCAATCTGACCAGGGCAGACCACGCACCTCCCCATACACCCAGGGTGTGACCCACTTTAACTAATTTGCTTTTGACTGTACACAGCCTACTTAGCCAAAATTCAATGTCATGTGCAGGAATTAGGTCATTCCGTACCAGTATTCTCAGTTTTACATACTCAGGCCTTGATGAGGATGCAACAACTGTAAAATCTGCAAATTTTTCCTCCCCTTTCCTCTCTTCCCACTCTTCAAAGACCTTATGCATTCTATGGAGTGAAAGAAAACTTAGGTCAAAGAAAGGAGACCTGTCTGGATGAATGCACGCAGAGAGGTCTCCAGCTGAGCAATCTAAGGAAAACACCATTTTCAAAAAATCAACCTGCGACGGTACAGGCCCTGTACCAACCCATTTAAATTGTAACAAATGCCTTCTGCCATATGAGTTCTTTTGTGCATTCTCTTGATTAGCATTATTATCTTTAGACCTTACGTCCCCACTTAATATTTTTGCATACGATATTGGGGTCTTAATCTTAGTCGACACAGACTCAGCTGACATGTCAGCAACTGACTTTTTCTCCACTTGGTCTGCAATAATTTTTAGAGCACTCTTAGCACCCACAGGCGCACCAATCTGACCAAACACAGTTTTAAAGATAGCTTTTTCCCTTGCAGTTAAATTGTCCACATTCAGTCTTTTTTGTCCTTGCGTAAGTAGTTCTCCCGCCTTTGTTACTGCTGACACTTTTCCACTTACACCATTCTCATGCCCTAAGCAAACATTATCAGCATTTACTTTTGCAAAAGAAACAGGCTTCTCAATGAATTGGACATTACTTGGTCCAGCCTTTTGACTGTCCATAACACAGTCTTTAAATTTATTGGAGGTAGTCGCAACCACAGTCTTTGGTATCTCCCTTCGGTCCTGAACAGCGCTATCAGCAGCCGCTGCTTTTCCCCCCGCTGTTAGGACCTCACAGGGCGACGGCAGTACTTCTGACATTACATGCGCCTTAGATCTCAAGACCTCTGGTGTCCCCAGGAAGGCAGCGTCTCTCTCGGTCTCACACATAACGATTTCCATACTCACCGCCTCCTGGGGGTCCTCCGATCTGGGCTGGATGGTAGATTCTTCCTCCATCCTCTCCATCTGCATCATGCTCTGCTGTCTTTCTCCCTCTGGATTGGATTGGCAGTTTTTTTCATACACAAATGGCAATCTGTCAATCTGCACTCTGGCCTCTGTTTCCATGAGGCTGTTTTCTTCCACTCTCTGTGCAGGATCAGCCTGGAGCAGTACCCCTCCCCCATGGATGATGTCATCACTGCCTTCTGCTGCTGCAGGTGAAACCTGCATCACCTGGACTGCCATTAACCCTTCTCCTGCTGGTAAGGATTGACCTTTTTCCTTTTCTTCTTTCATTTTGATAGATATTTGATTTTTAACTTTGGAACAGGAGTTAGTGTGTAACATTATTCGATCTCTCCATTTCTGGCGCTCCCATATACGACAGGTATTTCTTTTCTTTTTTGCATGATATAACCTGCTGTGGATCCTTTTCGATTCAATGAGTAGCTCTTTTAGACCCATTTTGACAAAAGTCTCTGTTTCACTTTCCATCTCACTGGCATCTTCCTCTTCAGACACTGTGAGGTCATCCTCCACCTCAGATGGTAGGTCTCCTTTGCTTTGTCCCCCCGCGGCCGCTATTTTGCCGCCGCCGACGTTTGCTCCCCCGCCGGGTTCTTCCATTATTTCCCCCCGCAGCTGGCTTGCTACTGGGGTACCTCCGGAATCATCCGGGGGGACATTCTCCATACCTTGCACATTATCCTCTGAGGTTCCCGCTGCTGATGTACTAGCAGCAGGGATGTTTTTCCTCCTGGACGGGCACACAGCCCCACGTCTTCTGCCTTTCACCATGATATAGCCGGTCCTCCGGCACCAGGACCTGCCTGCACTCTACCCCCACAGAGGTCCCCTGGCTTGGGGAGGCCTGAGGGGCGAGCTCTCGCTGTGCACTGGGATTCTACCTTCTCAGGAGCTTCTGTAAAACACGTCCACTCCCTTGAAAGTTACAGTGTCTTATATAGCGCAGCAGATTCCGTTACAGTGTGTTATATAGCGCAGCAGATTCCGTTACAGTATCTTATATAGCGCAGCAGATTCCGTTACAGCGTCTTATATAGCGCAGCAGATTCCGTTACAGTGTCTTATATAGCGCAGCAGATTCCGTTACAGTGTCTTATATAGCACAATAGATTCCGTTACTGTGTCTTATATAGCGCAGTAGATTCCGTTACAGTGTCTTATATAGCACAATAGATTCCGTTACTGTGTCTTATATAGTGCAGCAGATTCCGTTACAGTGTCTTATATAGCGCAGCAGATTCCGTTACAGTGTCTTATATAGTGCAGCAGATTCCGTTACAGTGTCTTATATAGCGCAGCAGATTCCGTTACAGTGTCTTATATAGCGCAGTAGATTCCGTTACAGCGTCTTATATAGTGCAGCAGATTCCGTTACAGTGTCTTATATAGCGCAGCAGATTCCGTTACAGGTTCTTATATAGCGCAGTAGATTCCGTTACAGTGTCTTATATAGTGCAGCAGATTCCGTTACAGTGTCTTATATAGCGCAGCAGATTCCGTTACAGTGTCTTATATAACGCAGCAGATTCCGTTACAGTGTCTTATATAGCGCAGCAGATTCCGTTACAGTGTCTTATATAGTGCAGCAGATTCCGTTACAGTGTCTTATATAGCGCAGCAGATTCCGTTACAGTGTCTTATATAGCGCAGTAGATTCCGTTACAGCGTCTTATATAGTGCAGCAGATTCCGTTACAGTGTCTTATATAGCGCAGCAGATTCCGTTACAGGTTCTTATATAGCGCAGTAGATTCCGTTACAGTGTCTTATATAGTGCAGCAGATTCCGTTACAGTGTCTTATATAGCGCAGCAGATTCCGTTACAGTGTCTTATATAGCGCAGCAGATTCCGTTACAGTGTCTTATATAGCGCAGCAGATTCCGTTACAGTGTCTTATATAGTGCAGCAGATTCCGTTACAGTGTCTTATATAGCGCAGCAGATTCCGTTACAGTGTCTTATATAGCGCAGTAGATTCCGTTACAGCGTCTTATATAGCGCAGCAGATTCCGTTACAGCGTCTTATATAGCACAATAGATTCCGTTACTGTGTCTTATATAGCGCAGTAGATTCCGTTACAGCGTCTTATATAGCGCAGCAGATTCCGTTACAGTGTCTTATATAGCGCAGCAGATTCCGTTACAGTGTCTTATATAGCGCAGCAGATTCCGTTACAGCACCTTATATAGCGCAGCAGATTCCGTTACAGTGTCTTATATAGCGCAGCAGATTCCGTTACAGTGTCTTATATAGCGCAGCAGATTCCGTTACAGTGTCTTATATAGCGCAGCAGATTCCGTTACAGGTTCTTATATAGCGCAGCAGATTCCGTTACTGTGTCTTATATTGCGCAGTAGATTCCGTTACAGCGTCTTATATAGCGCAGTAGATTCCGTTACAGCGTCTTATATAGCGCAGCAGATTCCGTTACAGCGTCTTATATAGCACAATAGATTCCGTTACTGTGTCTTATATAGCGCAGTAGATTCCGTTACAGCGTCTTATATAGCGCAGCAGATTCCGTTACAGTGTCTTATATAGCGCAGCAGATTCCGTTACAGTGTCTTATATAGCGCAGCAGATTCCGTTACAGCACCTTATATAGCGCAGCAGATTCCGTTACAGCGTCTTATATAGCGCAGCAGATTCCGTTACAGCGTCTTATATAGCACAGCAGCTTCCGTTACAGTGTCTTATATAGCGCAGCAGATTCCGTTACAGGTTCTTATATAGCGCAGCAGATTCCGTTACTGTGTCTTATATTGCGCAGTAGATTCCGTTACAGCGTCTTATATAGCGCAGCAGATTCCGTTACAGCGTCTTATATAGCACAATAGATTCCGTTACTGTGTCGTATATAGCGCAGCAGATTCCGTTACAGTGTCTTATATAGCGCAGCAGATTCCGTTACAGCGTCTTATATAGCACAATAGATTCCGTTACTGTGTCGTATATAGCGCAGCAGATTCCGTTACAGTGTCTTATATAGCGCAGCAGATTCCGTTACAGCACCTTATATAGCGCAGCAGATTCCGTTACAGCGTCTTATATAGCGCAGCAGATTCCGTTACAGCGTCTTATATAGCACAGCAGCTTCCGTTACAGTGTCTTATATAGCGCAGCAGATTCCGTTACAGGTTCTTATATAGCGCAGCAGATTCCGTTACTGTGTCTTATATAGCGCAGCAGATTCCGTTACAGCGTCTTATATAGCGCAGCAGATTCCGTTACAGTGTCTTATATAGCGCAGCCGATTCCGTTACAGTGTCTTATATAGCGCAGCAGATTCCGTTACAGTGTCTTATATAGCGCAGCAGATTCCGTTACAGTGTCTTATATAGCGCAGCAGATTCCGTTACAGTGTCTTATATAGCGCAGCAGATTCCGTTATAGCGTCTTATATAGCGCAGCAGATTCCGTTACAGTGTCTTATATAGCGCAGCAGATTCCGTTACAGGGTTTTATATAGCGCAGCAGATTCCGTTACAGCGTCTTATATAGCGCAGCAGATTCCGTTACAGTGTCTTATATAGCGCAGCAGATTCCGTTACAGTGTCTTATATAGCGCAGCAGATTCCGTTACAGTGTCTTATATAGCGCAGCAGATTCCGTTATAGCGTCTTATATAGCGCAGCAGATTCCGTTACAGTGTCTTATATAGCGCAGCAGATTCCGTTACAGTGTCTTATATAGCGCAGCAGATTCCGTTACAGTGTCTTATATAGCGCAGCAGATTCCGTTACAGTGTCTTGTGTAGCGCAGCAGATTCCGTTACAGTGTCTTATATAGCGCAGCAGATTCCGTTACAGTGTGTTATATAGCGCAGCAGATTCCGTTACAGCGTCATATAGCGCAGCAGATTCCGTTACAGTGTGTTATATAGCGCAGCAGATTCCGTTACAGCGTCTTATATAGCGCAGCAGATTCCGTTACAGCGTCTTATATAGCGCAGCAGATTCCATTACAGTGTCTTATATAGCGCAGCAGATTCCGTTACAGCGTCTTATATAGCGCAGCAGATTCCGTTACAGTGTCTTATATAGCGCAGCAGATTCCGTTACAGTGTCTTGTATAGCGCAGCAGATTCCGTTACAGTGTCTTATATAGCGCAGCAGATTCCGTTACAGTGTGTTATATAGCGCAGCAGATTCCGTTACAGCGTCATATAGCGCAGCAGATTCCGTTACAGTGTGTTATATAGCGCAGCAGATTCCGTTACAGCGTCTTATATAGCGCAGCAGATTCCGTTACAGCGTCTTATATAGCGCAGCAGATTCCATTACAGTGTCTTATATAGCGCAGCAGATTCCGTTACAGTGTCTTATATAGCGCAGCAGATTCCGTTACAGTGTCTTATATAGCGCAGCAGATTCCGTTACAGTGTCTTATATAGCGCAGCAGATTCCGTTACAGTGTCTTATATAGCGCAGCAGATTCCATTACAGTGTCTTATATAGCGCAGCAGATTCCGTTACAGTGTCTTATATAGCACAGCAGCTTCCGTTAAAGTGTCTTATATAGCGCAGCAGATTCCGTTAGTGTCTTATATAGCGCAGCAGATTCCGTTACAGTGTCTTATATAGCGCAGCAGATTCCGTTACAGCGTCTTATATAGCGCAGCAGATTCCGTTACAGTGTCTTATATAGCGCAGCAGATTCCGTTACAGTGTCTTATATAGCGCAGTAGATTCCGTTACAGTGTCTTATATAGCGCAGTAGATTTCGTTACAGTGTCTTATATAGCGCAGCAGATTCCGTTACAGTGTCTTATATAGCGCAGCAGATTCCGTTGCAGTGTCTTATATAGCGCAGCAGATTCCGTTACAGTGTCTTATATAGCGATAGTGATAAAACAACCTGGGTAACAACAGACAGACTTGGGGGTAGGAGGGCCCTGCTGCAAGCTTACAATCTATAGGACATAGGAGGGAAACACAAGGACAGGCACCAGTAATAGCATAGCAGTCCCACCAAGTTACAAGTCCAGAAGGGAAGCTTTATAATACATAAGTGCCTCAGAGGGTTATCCGTGTGGTGTATATATATGATAGGCTTGCCTGAAGAGATGAGTTTTCAGGGAACGCTGAAAGTTTGGAGGCTAGTGGAGAGTCTTATTGTGGAAGGGCATTCCATAGGGTGGGAGCAGCTCTGTGAAAGTCCTGTAATAGTGAAAGTCCTCTATCTAAGCTTAGCTAATTAATAACGACATGTACAGCAGGCATCGGTGTTTCCAATTAGGGTCAGATTTATTTTGACAAATGTCTGAATTGATATTTGTGAAATGTTACGGTTAGTGCAGAGGCAGACGGTTTGGTACAACCTCCCAATAGCCGAGATTCGGACAGGCATTAGACCGACATCGGAATCCCGGCAGGGGAGTGAGCACTACAAAGCTTCTGGCGGGCTCGGTGGCTCGCATCAGGTCCTACTCTCACTCTATGGGGGTCATGGCCCCCACGACGGAGAATAACTCCTGTAAGTCAGGATCCATTTTAATGACATCCACAGGTTTTTCTGGACTTTCCTGGGATTTACAGGTACAGGGTCCAGTGGAAACAGGGTGTAAGCAGGTACAACACGGGAAAATCCAAGGTACAAAAGTCTCAGGCCAGACCCAGGTAAAAATATCTCAGGTCAGACCCAGGTAAAAAAAAAAAATTTGGCCCAGACTTTCAATAGGAAGTCACTTGTATTACGTTGGCCCTAGGCGGCGTATAAGGGGCCGCAGCTGCTGCCGGTTTGTAGTTTGGGACCCTACAGGGAAGGTGTCAGTGATTTATCTGCGGTGTCCTCCTCTTATATTGTCAGAGGAAACACGATAATCTCTTATCACCGCCCCACAACCTTAGTTACTGCTGATATGGGCTGTAGGGTTCCTCTAATGATTGCGACTCAGTGATACACATGATGGCGGTAACATTCGCCTTCCTCACATCTTATCTGGGGGCCTATGGGGTACGACGTGTGGTAAGGCACAGGCTGCCGGGAAAGCCGTGCACACTCCTGGATGCTTCACTGAGGATATTAATAATAAACTCTGTGTACTCGCACCTCCCAGCACAGAGCGCGGTGTAATTCCCTCTCCCTACTGTGCGCAGCCTGTTATCCAGGAGAGGACGAGTCTATCAGCAGTGGCTATGTAGCTGGCTGCTACCGCTGCAGTTCACACAGCTAGGCCTGTACATACGCTGTAAGGGAGAAAGAGGGAGTCAGAGAGAGAGAGAGGGGGAGACAGTGGGGATAGAGTGGGGAGAGAGGGAGAGAAAGAGGGAGAGAAAGAGAGAGGGTGGGAGGAGGAAGAGAGAGGGAGGTGGGAGAGAGGGGGGATAGAGTGGGGAGAGAGGGAGAGAAAGAGGGAGGGAAAGAGAGAGGGTGGGAGGAGGAAGAGAGAGGGAGGTGGGAGAGAGGGAGAGAAAGAGGGAGAGAGAAAGAGAGAGGGTGGGAGGGAGAGAGAGAGGGGGTAGAGTGGATAGAGAGGGGCTGGGGAGAGTGGGAGAGGGTAGAAGGGAGAAAAAGAGAGGGGTAGAGTGGAGAGAGAGAGAGGGTCTGGGGAGAGCGGGAGAGGGTGAGTGGGGAGAGAAGTAGAGGGTAGGAGGGAGAGAGAGAAGGGGTAAGAGGGAGAGGGAGGGATCTGTTGCTAGAGATACATGTGCACAGTTAAGTAGTTACCATTGGATCTAGAGATGTTTGGTTCTCAAGAAATCTGAATCCACCAACATTTTCTGGATCCAAAACCGAACCAAAAACCCCCTGATGATCTGAAATGAACTGAGTTCTGCTCTAAATCTACACGCAGTTCAGTTAAATTCAGATTTCAAGTTTAATTTTGGGTTTTCGATTGCAATAATGACCAGATTTGGAGCCAGATTCTCTAAGCTTCAAAAGTGATAAAATGGAGAGTGATAAACAGCCAGCCAATCAGCTCCTGTCTGACATTTTTCAAACACAGTCTGTGACATGGCAGGTAGGAGCTGATTGGCTGGCTGTTTATCACTCTCCATTTTATCACTTTTGAAGCTTAGACAATCTGGTCCTCTAGCTGTTTTCATCTAGTTCTATCAGTAATTATGTTTTTTTTTTTATCTGTATCCAAACCAAAACCCCATAGGATGATTTTGCCAAAACCAAAACACGATGATGAATTAGAACCACAGCGTCATGTGTGTAATAGTATCACGTGTTTGTGTTAATGCCGGGCATGTAATCACATCCGGATCAGAGAACAGAGGTCGGACAGCATTACACACACAGTCATGGCAGCTCCCACTTGAGAAGAGGCGGAGATAGCAGCACTGGGGTGTAATTGTGTCATCCTATAGACACCTATTATAATGCTATAATGTAACATATCTCCCAGGAGGCCTCTGTTACCTGTCTGAGGGTCCCATTTATGGGCTGTCAGCAGAAGTAATGTTAGTAGCTGCCGTGTGTACCAATAATAATCCAGCCGGTCTCATTGTGGTAGCGCTGATGCGGATGTGATTTCATGCCCGGGATGAACTACCACCTGGATCCATCAACTGGGCGCAGTTAGGAGAGATTGTGTTGTATGCATGCGCTTTTGCTGGTGGTGAGTGGCCCTTATTCTGTAGCACAGCCCATTGACAATAGGTCGGCACAAGGTTGACATTGATAAAAGGTTGACATGCTGTAGGTCAACATTTATATAAGGGTGACACAACCAATACAACTGCATGTCAATGGACGACATGAAAATATCGACATGGGTTTTTCACAGTTTCTTTCTTTGGACTTTTTCATGCTTCCGATTCTTGTAGACTATAACTGGGAATGGTAAAGTGGCGGAGAGAGGCCCCATGTGAGGGTATGCGCTACACTAAATGGCGATCCATGTTGACAGATGTTGACATTGACACTAGGAACAAAATGCCCTATGTCGATATAGACATCAAAATCCCAGTGAAAAAATCATGCCAACCTTTTTATATGTTGACCATTTCTATGCTGATCCCTTGCTTGTGTTGACCTTTTGTCGGCACTGTACCTGTCAACCATTCAGGGTCGACCTAGTAACTGTTGATCTAGACATTGGGGAGGTGTGCTGTATATATTGAAGCCAAAATTCTGACTGCGCCTCCGTCAGGATTATATTTAGGAGCGAGCCCAGATTGCTTCCACATTGCTGCAATCCGTCACCAGATTATTTGCTTTCTCTCTTTGTTTTCCTTTGCATGTGTGAGATAACAGTTTGTGGAAAGGAAATTATCGACCCGTAAAAATGAAAGTGTTGCCTCTCAGGAAGCGTCGTCCGTACAGCGCTACATATGTTCAACTGCTCTTCACCGTCAAAGAGGCTTCAACACAAACACTCAGCAGGTGAGTTGTGTATTTGATCAACTGACATCACTCGGCTCCACGGATGAGACGCCGGGATGCCACAACCGCGACATGATTGATACTAATCACACTTAAAAGTTGTGTAACGTTCCATCCTGTTCGCCCTTTATCGACACACTCACAAGTTGGCCGCTACGAGAAATAGGCAAAATAGCCTTTTGAAAGCGTAAGCTTATCTTTGAAAGCAGATCTGTAGAGGGAAATTACGGCGGGACGAGTTATTTATACATATTCCTCAAGGCAGGCCCTTGTACAGAGAAGAGAAGTATCATTGAGATTTACATAATTAATCATACTTCCCATTGTCAGACACCGGGTACGTGAGGAATACTGAGGAGAGCACGCACCAGACGCCACACGGGAAGGGGGGGTGTAATGTTTGTCATTCTCACACTGTCCTCCAACAAGGACTGATCCGGAATTCAGGATGCTCCAGAGCCCCGCTGATCAACAATAATGAAAATTCAAATATTCATTTCTTAAAGCCTTTTGTGTCCCTTTCAGAGCAAAACTAAGATAATTGGGGATTTCAGCTAATTTCTGAGGCTATTTAATAACATCTCCCGCCAGACTCGTCGTGTAATCTCAGCACGAGGAAGGATCCGGCCTAATAAAAGGAGATTCCTGCTCATTTTTAAAGGATGAGATTCATGTTCTCCTTTCCTTAATAAAGGCAGGTTCCCGCTGCTGGAGATTGGCAGCATCCATACCAACTGCATTGGGGAAGATTGGATTAAGCGGGGTCTCCGAGTCCCTTCTCTCCAGCAGGATCGCATGCAAATGCCATTAGTATCCATGCTCTGGGAGATAATGAAAGGGATAAAAAACGATAAAAGGTTTCCAATCCGGCAAACAGCAATAACAAATCAAATAAATAAATAGATCAAATAAAATAATAAATATATGAAAAATTGAATAAAATAAGAACAACAGAAAGATAAGGATAAATAAACTAAACGAATAATAATGATGATAATAATGATGAGAATAATAATAACAACAACACAACTACAAGGACAGAACTGGTTTCATTCATTTCCCATCACCCATCAGCTATTTAAACACGCTCGTTCTTTTGCTGTGCGAGGAATTCAATTACGCCGCATGTTGCCTTGTACACTCCCAGCAATGCATGAACACTGAATATTAAGTTATTTCAATGGCTCAAACCTCTATGACAATAACACAGAAACGCGGCTTCTCGGATATTATCAGTAATGAAATAAAGTACAATAAAAAGACATTTATATAATTGAGTTAGAGCCGCTCGGTACTTTTATATTATGTTACTTGATTCTTAATACTACAGTATGCGCTTGTAAGTGGTTTTTAGCACAGATCTGGGGCAGATGTACTAAGCTTTGTAGAGCGATAAAGAGCTGCCGACCTGCCATTTTTCAAGCCAAGCATTTAACATGGCAGTTGGTACTTTACCTCTCTCCACTGCATACTTTCCTGGTTTCGAAAGTTCCACACTAGGGAAAGCCTGTAGAAGGGCCCGAGCGCTTTGGGGGGTGGGGATGCGCTGTGACATCATAAAGCCACCGACCCGTCACCACACTGTGGTGATTCCCGGGTCTGGCCCCGCGACTTATGGGACACATGGGACAATTTCAGGGCATTTTCTTAGTGATCTGACTTAATTTGACTGGATCGCTTAGGAAATGCTCCTGCGTCGCTCCGTGTGTAGGGGCGATATCGATGCGCGGCTTTGTGCGTCGCTATCACCTGGTGATCAATATCCAGAATTCTGGATAAATCTATTACATCACTGGTCAGGGTCATTGTTCTCAGCGGGGAGCACGGGCCCTGACAGATCGCTCAGCACACAGCGCCGGCACAGCGCTGTGCAACGCTGTGTGCTGTGCGATATCGTTCAGATTGCTCAGCAAAGTCTCCCCATGTGTAGGCCCCTTAATGCTCCCGATGTAGCATCTTTTGCGGTGGATCTGAGACGCTGGTGGTGTGGTTCCTTGTACACAGAACAGGTATAAGCTTCTGATCGCAAGTCCGCTGCGTCCAAAATTGCAGTCGCAAATGCGTGCACCGATGAATCATTTCCAATAAATCATACGGACCTCCTTTAAGAATACCGCGCATCACCTGAAATACTTTGTGCTGTTGTAAATAATGGCATCCTAACCCACCTTAAAATTGGCGACACAAGAATAACAAGCAAAAATCGGTTTTGCAACTTAAACTTAGTCGATACCAAGTTAAATCCGGGCTGTCCGCCGGTGCTCTTAGCTGAGCTAAGTGCTTCTTGTACAATGTTTGCTATCATGGCCCTTATTGATCCACACAGATTGCATGCCCTCAGTACGCACTCAGACCTCTCGTACACCAAATATAGAACATGCTGGAACATCGTCAGTGTATGAGGGCAGTTATCACACAGATCAATGTTCTCATTGATAAGAGTCACTTAGAAGGTTGTATTCGAAACACGCTGGGCACAGATAAGAGGGTGTCTTTTTGGGGGGGCTTGTGTATAACAACCCTCAACGAAGAGCCGCAGTGCTCCCCCTGGCTCCGCCAGGTATCGGCCCTGTTCCCGGTGACTGACAGCTTACAGAACTCTGGAACGTGAAGATCTAAGCATAAATAGAACAAGCAGAGATGTCGTTTTGTGAGCTCCGATTGGACGTCGAGAAGCCGTCCAGGACTAGAACCTGGACTACTAATGATGAGCCTTGAGGAATGAGCTGAGGACCCCTACCTAATACATAACGATCTTTGTGACGGACTTTGGCACAAAAGTCAACAAACTGTAGGACGTCCTTTTTATGGGTGCATCGTTATGAGTGGTGCGACCGTCGGTGGGGTGTAAGGATTCACCAAGCAGGATGACAGCTTCTATGGATGCTGAAAGTGGCTGTGTCAGTCCCTTCTTTCACACAGGCGTACCAGGGAAGACATTTGTAGCGGTATATGATTACAGGCCGCAAAAAGGCTCAGACAAGGCCGCAGCTGCCTCGACCTCCGAATGAGGCCCGAAATGTAAACAACACAAGCTGGAATCACTGTCCCGGAGAGCTTACAGTCTAAGAGCCTGATTAAGATACATGTGCAGTTGAGCGATTATCCGCATCTAAGTCACACGTTGCATGTGCCGACACAGCCTTGCGTCAGCAATCGCAGACGGGATATATCTGTACAGTGACTGACAGCCAGGGACCACTTGGGGAAGGTAATAGGAGAGGGGCAGGCAGTAGTTCAACACCAAAAGGTCGACATGCCCAAGATTGACCTTGGCACAAAGTCGACACTAGTAAAATGTCGACATGAGTTTTTCATGTTTTTTTGTGTGTCAATGCTGACATGCTTCGGGCCCGTTCCCAATCGGAGTCGCTAACGTATGTATGCGCACACCCATAACACTCCGCCTGTTTGTGGGATTATCATGCATCTTACAGATACTGGAAATGTAAATAAGGATAATTCCCAGCGGAGATAATGATACATTTCTGTCTGCGTTACATCACAACTTACTGTTACAGTATAAAATGAGTGAGAAGTGTCAGAGTCCCCGGTGCCGGTTGCTGGTAGCACATACGACCCCTCTGCGGGTCTCCTGTATGCTATCGGTAATGTACGCACCCGCTTGGGGCTGGCGACTACTTCACAAAACTTCCTGACACCATAATTGTTCCCAACATTCTTCCTCCAGGCTGACACGAAACAGACACTTATCGACCTACTTATTTATAAAACCTAATTATAGATGGAAGAAGTCAGTTCTGGGCCGCGTGTCACCGGCTCCACGCCACTTATTTTAGTTTTAGCAGACAGAGGAAACAGAATTTTTAATAGTAATGCTGGAATCCAATATTCAGCATTTGTCCTGTCGCTCGCTGAGAACCTGTCACATTACGCCTGTCTCAGGGCTCAGATAGGGGGGTCCGGGAGGGGGGTACATAGCCAGTGGGCCCAGGCCTGCTGGGGAGGCGTTACTGTGACCCCATGGTCACAGTAAGGTCACACACAGCTTATTCCGAGGACCCTAATATTTGGAGCATATAGAGGCACGGGGGTGCCCCCAATACCCCGGCTGATGATATCTGGGGGGCCCTAGCTTCAGTGTTTGTGCTATTGCATGTTGACAATGTGTAGGTATGACCCCAAAAAGTCGACATGCACAACTTTAACACTGGGAAAAGTTCAACAAATGGTAAATATCGACACAGGGTTTTCATAGGTTTTTTGGTGTCAATGTTGACACCTGACCAACAATGAAAGTACCAGGCAGCACAGTTCAAAATTCAAATAGGTGAGCCACGCCCATTGCCTCCAACTGCCATTCCAAACGGACTCTCCTGCTGTTGGTGTTGTTCCCCTATTTGAATTTTGAACTGTGTTGGGGAAGATCAACAGTCAAAAGGTCCATATGGTGTTTTTCACTTTTTTATCTCAAATGTTGACACAGTCGACATGGACACCGTAATGCTGCACCACGTCCCCTCGCACGGCTCGCTATCCCCGCCACGCCCTAGTGGATGGTAGGGCAAGATATACTGGCATGTGCCAGCTAAAAAAAAAAGTGAAAACCCCCACATCGACTTTTTGTCTGTCGACCTTTTACATGTCAATCTAATGCATGTGTTGACCTAATGACCCTGTTGACTTTCAGAGGTGTCGGCCTTCATGCATGTCAACCTTCAGTGGTCGATTCTTCTTGTCGACCTAGTGACCGTGTATCCTCTGTTACCATGGAGACCCATGAGGAGAAGGCAGCGCAGAACGTTAGCGTTCATATTACGTATTTATTAAAGCCGGGTTTGGGAACAGCTGCCGATACACGCGCCGGATTAAGCTTTGTCAGCAAAACAAAACAAAACAATGGGTAAAATCATGCTGCGCTGCAGGGGGCAGATGTAACCTGCAGACAGAGTTATATTTGGGTGGAGGTTATTCAAACTGAAAAGCTAAACTGCAGCGTAGGTATCGGGCCTTATTCTGGCTGATTTGCTAAGAGGCGAATTCGCACCCTTGCGAGTCAACCAGAACCCACCCTGCGATGGTGGTACGCCCCCCCCCCCCCCCCTCACAGCGTGTGTTTGCCCGCAGGACCTGCGAATGGAAGATAAACATCCACTCGCAGCCTGTGGGTAAACACCCGCATCATTCGATGGTGGCCGACCATCGAATGATGTGGAACGTGCACGCAAGTCTAAGTGATGTCAGCTGCCTGCCCCCGGTACCCAAGTCACGGCCTGATTGCCATGGGAATGCCCAGCGTTTACATGGGCACGACTATCCACCGCCACCCCACGCCCCCTGGCCGCAAGCCTGCAGTGCCTGCACCTGGCTGGGAACAGACCAGAATAAGGTCCATAAAGATGTCTAACATCTGTGGGCTACATGCACAAGCAGCCATTATTTACCCTGCACAGAAACAACATAAATGTATTTGCACCCTTTGCATAGCAACATAGCTTGTTCCAGACACAAAGGGCCTAATTCAGTACCGCTTGGTAAGCAGTGGTCGTTTGCTGCTTAGCGAGGGGCTTAAAGATGTCCGCCGGCCGAATGCTATCAGTGACCCTGAATCAGCCCCAAATTTACTTGCTACTTTGAGTGATTTTGGCCCCATGGAGGGGATGAGGAAAGATCCACTGGTATCTGATAGGGGGCTGATTCTACCAATACTGCAGCACTGGTATCAGTCCGCCCGTGGGTCTGTAAGTTGTACATTACTATATGGGTTCTGCAGCAGAGTAACAAAGCCGTAGACACGTTAACACCTCGCTACAAGATTCTATAAAGATAAAGATTTTAGCAATCAGGGGAACGTCGTCTTTTTTTCAAAGTCTGGTTGTGTAAAACATCAGATAAAGAAGATTTCTTATTATCCGAGGAACCGGGATGTTCCTGGATGGAGGGAATATGGTTACGGAATTGCATGCTGTAACATCTGTCATCACAGCCGCGTAGGAAACAAAATTACTGATCTGAGTTGGCTGCCGCGTCTCCCTGGGGGAGACTGGATGGATATCTAATCAATTTTTTTTTCTTTTATTCATTTCTTTTTGAATAATAAGGGTGCAGCTGCCTCTGCAAAATACAGTCAGAGGAGAGTTTGGGAGGTGATGAGGGAAGACATCACCCTGCTGGGTCTGACCCCCACCCCTGATTTCCTTTTACTTCTATATTCTGTAATTAACTGCAAATTCCTGCTCCAAACAGCTTCAAGTCAATCTCCCACCCAGGACTCCCCGTCCCACCCAGGACCCCCTGTCCCACCCAGGACCACTGTCCCACTCAGGACCCCCGTCCCACCCTCCTCTGCAAAATTATTTCATAGGGAAAAAAAAAAAAGTCAACCCCTTTACCAGTAAATCTGCCTGGGTAAAAATGCTCGACGGTAACTAGAACAAATAAGTTACTGAGGTCCCAGGTCACTCCCCAAATGTGTTACTGCAATGTTTTGTGTCATTTCAGTGAATCCCAGTAAGTAGCAGTGGCGGTTTTTACCTATGGGCTGCAGGACTGCAGTCTCCCCCTTCACCCCGCCACTATGCCCTGAATACGTGAGACCACATGCAGTCTGTGCATGGGGTGTATAGATGCTATGGGGTGTATAGATGCTGTAGGGTGTATAAATGCTATGGGATGTATAGATGCTATGGGGTGTATAGATGCTATGGGTGTATAGATGCTATGGGGATGTATAGATGCTATGGGGTGTATAGATGCTATGGGTTGTATAGATGCTATGGGGGTGTATAGATGCTATAGGGTGTATAGATGCTATGGGTGCATAGATGTTTTAGGGTGTATAAATGCTACGGGATGTATAGATGCTATGGGGTGTATAGCTGCTGTAGGGTGTATAGATGCTATGGGGTGTATAGATGCTATGGGGTGTATAGATGCTGTAGGGTGTATAGATGCTATAGGGCGTATAAATGCTATGGGATGTATAGATGCTATGGGGTGTATATATGCTATGGGTGTATAGATGCTATGGGGTGTATAGATGCTATGGGGTGTATAGATGCTATGGGTGTATAGATGCTATGGGGTGTATAGATGCTATGGGGGTGTATAGATGCTATAGGGTGTATAGATTCTATGGGTGCATTAATGTTATAGGGTGTATAAATGCTATGGGATGTATAGATGCTATGGGGTGTATAGATGCTGTAGGGTGTATAGATGCTATGGGGTGTATAGATGCTATGGGGTAAGCTTACTAAAATGGGAGGTTTATTGAAGATAGAATGTTTCCCATAGCAACCAACCAGATTTTATAGATTATTTTATTGAGGGTGCTAAATAAATAAGTAGAATCTGGTTGCTACGGGCAATATCCAATCTTACAAAATGTACCCCTACGTGTATAGCTATATCATGAGGTCATCTTGTTCTGTATGGCAAAGAGGGGCGGATGTACTAAGACTTGGAAGTGATAAGGTGGAGAAATATAAACTACCAACCAATCATCTACTGTTGTTTTCAAAGCACACTCTGTAACATGGCAGTTAGGAGCTGATTGGATGCTCTCCATCCAAGCTTAGTACATAAGGCCTGTAAGGGAAGGGCATTCAAGGGACGTGTACACAGAGCCATGGCCGGTCTTGAGGGTATAGACACAGGTTACCTCCCCGCACGTCCCTGGCACACACCAGGTTACCTCCCCGCATGTCCCCGGCACACACAGGTTACCTCCCCGCACTGGAGGTACATTGGCCCCTTCCTCTCTTTCCAATTTGTCTCTCTCCAAGTTTTAATAAATCCCCCCCCCCCCCTTAATCTTTTAACTATATGCAGCAATGGCTCCTATAGGGGCTGCTGCTACCACCATTCCCAGAGAGGAGACCACCACCCCCGAGTCCCAGCACCTGCACTATGGATCATACAGTTGCCAGAACTGGTGCATGCGCAGAACCCTCAGTGCAACTGTACACATGCAAAATACAGGTTTCTGAGGACTGCATCAGCTGCAGCCCTTAGAAGCTGGATTGGACTGGTGATCAAGCAGGAAGTAGCTTCCTACTGTAAGCCAGTTCTCTGCTTATCGCAGCCTGGTCTAGCAGTCCAGGGGAGGGATCACTTTCCAGTGGGACTTCCCAAAATGTATGTGACTGACAGGTAAGACTTCTAATAGGAGGCCACTGCCAGTACCAGTGAAGCCAGTGCAATCACAGACTGCATCTAGCCAGTGGCGGTCTGTACCTATGGGCGGCAGAGCTGCAGCCCCCCCCCCCCACGTAAAATATGCCACTGTCTCTGCCTAAATGAAGCCAGAAGCAGTCTGTGAGACTGCTCTGGCTTCAATGTGACTGGCACTGACTTCCTATTGAAGTCCGACCTGCCAGTCACTCAGGGGCGTAACTATAGCACCGCAGCCCCCGCCACCGCGGGGGGGGGGGGGCGCTGTGCATGTGGGGGCGCCGGGGGCTGCGGTGCTATAGTTAAACCCCCCCTCAATCCCCCTCAGACTTACCTATCGCGCTGGTCCCGGCGGCTCCGTTCTTCTGCTGAGGACCACCACAAAATGGCCGCCCCCATATAGCACTCAGTTCTCTGAAACTGTCTGCTGTATGGGGGCGGCCATTTTCTGGTGGTCCTCAGCAGAAGAACGGAGCCTCCGGGACCAGCGCGATAGGTAAGGCTGTGGGAGATTGAGGGGGGGTTTGCATGGGCGGCGGGGTAGGGGTGCTCGGCGGGGCGGCGACGGGGGGGGGGCCCTAACGGCGGGGGGGGTGGGGGGGTGGGTGCAGTCACTCCCACTGGGAGGTGTTCCCTTCCTCTGGGATGCCTCTCTGTGCGCAAATGCAGGGCAGCCCCCAAAACAGGTTCTGCGCATGCACAGTACCACGGACGATACTGCACATGCGCCGGACCCGGGAACTTGAGTAAACCTCAGGGGGCTGCTGCAATGGCAGCCCATGGAGGCTTGGGCCAGCGAATGTGCAGTATGTATGAAGTTACTGTGCATAGGCTGGCCCCATGCAGGGGACCGGCAGGTGCGGGATATAGGCCCGCATTGTGGCAGCCCCCCTCCTCCAAAAGTGTAAGAGTCGCCACTGCATCTAGCTCACACTGAGTGGTGTGGCGGGTAATACTGGGGAGGGGGTGCTGCAGTCTCGGTGCCCATGGGTAAATCCCTCCACTTCTTGTGTGCAATTACAGAGAAAAAGTATTTACATTACAGAATCCTTGCCCAGATTCTAACTAGATGGTAACGGTAACATTTGGACTTCTGGGAGAAAACAACATCATATTTTCCAATAAAACCACATTTCAGCTCGCGCACAACTTGCTGGTGTTTTCTAAACTCCCTAATAATTGCTGCTGGCTATTTGCTCGAGTTTTATTCCGTTAAGTAGAACATTTGCAAAGCCTCCCGGTCTGAAAACACGGTGCATTATGCGCTAATAATAAATTCGATTTTGTCAATGTATGATTGTCTCTATTGTGTATCGTCTTCTCTATGTCTAAGGGAAAAGCTTTGATACAGTAGGAAAATGCCACTCTGTTACTTATTGATCCTCGGAGCTAAGACTCAGTGTCTGAAAGCATATAGAACACGTATTGCTTAAAAATAAAAGTGTTAGAAGATAATCAATATGTTTCTTTATCAGATAAATAAGTCATAGGTGGAAATCTGTGGCGCCTCATCTGCCCTCATTGCTTTGTTCACTTTACCATTATCATTGCATTTCTTCTTCAATTAATTCAGTTTCTTATTTATTTTTAATTGAAATGAACTTCCGCCCGCACCGCTCCCATCCTCACTTGATAACGAGCTGATTTGCTGATTACTGTTGGTTATTATTATTATAAGGACTATTTTAAATGTTTACTTGGATAATATCTTTTCGATTTATTCTTTTTCTGTTTTTCTCCTGGCAGAAACAAAATACATTTTGAAAGTTAAGTTTGAAAATAATCTCAGCATTTCCATCCTCTCAGGCCCTGGCGGGAAGCCAGCAGCGCTCCGCGACTTTTGATGCTACTAAAAAATATCAATTTGATACATTTAGGAAACCGTTAACCTTTTGTGCATCAGAGAAGCTGCGGTTGAAATGCTGTTTTTATGCCATAAGGCATCGTAAAAATGACTAACAATAATTTGCAAATAACTCTTTTGTTTATTGGGGTTATCAACAAAATAAATGTTGGTGACATTACACTTTTGTCTATTTATAACAAGCTATTTTATTTCATCCTTTGTGCCTAACTGTAGCTGCACATAGATCCATCCTGTCAGTCAGTCCCATCCAGTGGCGGGTCCAGAGGTGTGGCTGGAGAGCAAATCCAAAATTCAAATAGGGGAGCCGCACCAGCTGCCCCCCAAACCCTGCCAAACATCACGACTGTCTCTCACTGACAGTTGGTTTGGCTCTCCTATTTGATTTTTGGACTGTGCCCCTCCTCTGGAGCAGCTACTGGAATGTTCTCCCAGTGATAGGATCTATTTAGCAAATGCGGGGGCTTATTGGAGACAATGCACCCTATTGCCACTAAGGATGAGTGACTAGGTAACATGTTGGCAGCATGGATGGTGTAATGGTCAGCATTACCGCCTCACAGTATTGGGATCATGGGTTTGATTCCCACCATGGCCCTAACTGTGTGGAGTTTGTATATTCTCCCAATGCTTGTGTGGGTTTACTCCAGGTACTCTGGTTTCCTCCCACAATCCAAACATGTAGTGGTAGGATAATTGGCTCCCAACAAAATTAACCCTAGAATGTCTGTTTGTGCCTTTAGGGAATATAGATTGTAAGCTCCACTGGGGCAGGCAGGGCAGCCGAGGGGGGGGGGGGGGAGTGGGTACTAATTACCCAGGCCCAGGTTTGCTGGAGGGGCCCGCCAGGGACCCTGGTCCGTCCCCTCCCTTTCCCCTCCATCCCTCCCAGGCAGAAGCAGCAGCACACACCTTCAGCATGTGCTGTGCTGATAGCAGGCTCAGGGTTTAGAGTTTTCTTTCACCCCCTGTAAACATTTTGGGTGTGTGGCCTAAGTAAGGGAGGTGGCCACACCTCCCACACTTAGGCCATGCCCCCAAAATATTACCGGGGCCCGGCATTCCTCTCGGCTGTCCTGGGGGCATGGGCTGATGTGAATGTTCAAATATTCTCTGTAAAGTGCAGAGGAATATGTGTGCGTTATATAAATAACAGGTAATAAAAAAATGGGGGGATATTCATGGTCCAATTCCCGTTATCACTGACTGGATCGTTGGATTGGCAAAAAGATATATTGCAGCCAAAAATAGTAGTTGTACAAAATAGATGCGCACACCTCCAGAAAGAACTGCATTTGAATGATAATTCATCATTTCGTTATTCAGTTCGCTGCTGCCTTTGTTGAACCCCCCCCCCCCCCACTCTCTTCCTCCGTGGGTGCACAATAATGCAGGTGGTTACTTATATACAGCTTTAGAAAATTGTACAAAAAGGGCCAATACAGCATAAAATCAATTCCAATAATATCTCGATGGCCTCTCAAGATGATAAAAGAGGAATTTACAAGTCAGTCCAATGTTGCTGCAGCTTGTTTCCAAGTATGTTGCATTCACAGTCACTGTATGACTGACAATATATCAGTCATCGTCAAGCCACACATTTCGCCCAAAGCAGGACCTAATCAGGGGCCTAGTACCATAGTGTTGGGCCTTCCTTTTATTTAAAATTCAGCCAATCCACTTAAGGAGAAAAGGACATAAATATTTAAATATTAAAATCAACCAGGTAAACACCCAAATAAAAAAAATGAAGCACCACTTATACAAAGATAGATAGGAATAGGAAATTATAGGTTTTTCCATAAAACAGTATAATGTAAATGATAATTTTATTAGATATTATTTAGAAATTATTTTTCTAATAGGACAATAAAAAAATTGTACATGAAAATGATGTATATTATATATGCAAAGAACGCATCAAAATTATATTATCTAAAAATATTACAAAAATTTGTTAAAATGTTCTTAAATATCTAAATTTTTGGAGGGGAGGAATTAAAAAATATTCAAGATGCTGAATTGCATTAAAGTACTGAATAAAAATGTGTATGAGTGCAATATAAATCTTAATATCCCGTAGTTATTAGAAAAAAAATTAAAACCAATGCATTTAAAATGAAAAGATGAGAGAGGGGAAAAAAATAAATAAAATTCCAACCCTCGGGGAAAGGTTTTAGTAAATGCAATCGGAATTGTTTCATTTTTTTTGATGACCTCAACAGTCTGTCACCACCTCATTGGCCCACAGACCTTTGAAGTTCCTCTCTTTAATTACGCTCAATGTTTTTTTTTTTTTACAATTTCTTTTTCCTTTTTTTTTTTCTCTTAAAAAAATCAGTTTAGACTTATTGATCAGAAAAAAAGTATAGACATGTAAATGTATGCTATAACTAAAGTCAATAAGCAGTTCCTTGTGTAATGTACAACGGCTGATTTTGCTCTCTATATATATTATTAATAAAATATTTCTTCATGTTCGCCAGAGGCAACTTCTGTCAAGCATAAAAGAATAACAGTTTAGGAATAAAACATCTGAATAATATTTTTTTTTAAATTTCTTTTTAGAATACAATGATTTCTTTATTTATGATAACGTGATAAACTCACTGCTAAAACTCTAACCGATGCAATTATCTCCTGCATTAATTATATCCACAGTCTCGTCACCAGCGACGTGCGGTCGGGATAGGAAGGCGAGTCTTACCTGTCATACTCCAGTGTACTCCCGAGTTGCGAATATAAAAATCATTAGAATAATACAAAGAAGATATTTATAAATGACAATATCATCTTTGTATTGTTCTATATAATACAATCATTTTGTATTATTCTAAGATTTTTCATAGATTATTCTGTTTTCCAGTGTAAACCAGGCTGTGATACTGGCAAAAAACAATAAAATCAGCGCTAACAATATTGTTACCATGAATACTCTATGACAGCCAATATGATAAA
Organism: Crinia signifera; assembly: GCF_055691185.1. Taxonomy (NCBI): domain Eukaryota; kingdom Metazoa; phylum Chordata; class Amphibia; order Anura; family Myobatrachidae; genus Crinia; species Crinia signifera. The sequence continues at coordinate 174,986,871 of NC_139224.1, read as the reverse complement.
ATAAAAATATATTCAAAATGTCAATTTAAGAAATAATTACATAAAAAATACAATGCTTATAAAAGAATATATCAGATGTAGTTTCAGTGGCGTAAACCAGTGCCCGTTCCTGGTATAGAGCGGACTAGAATGCAGTCACTGACAAAGAACCTCCTCAGTAGTGAGGACTGTGTACTGCATCCCAGTCCTTAGCATTGCTACAAGATAGCACATCAGCAGGGCTGCCACCAGGAATTTTGGGGCCCTGGACTGATTTCCAGTCTGGGGCCCCCCATCCCTTCACTTACCACCTGACTCAGCAGGTCCCGACTGGCTTCTTCAATGCAGGATGCCAGCGGCCAATTAAAATGCAGCACCTGCTGGTGAGCCAATCAGAGCTTGTGTACCGGCAGCCGCTCTGATTGGCTAACGGTACATGAGCTCTGACTGGCTCAAAAGCCGGTGCAGCGTTTTAATTGGCCGCCGGCTTCCTGTATTGAAGAAGCTTCGGGACCTGCTGAGGACCGAGCGCATCGCAGGCAGCACACAGCGGAGGGTTGCTGTGGGCAAAATGAGCTGCCCGGGCCCTTCCAGATGCCGGGGCCCGGGATAGCTGTACCCACAGCACCCCCCTGTTGGCAGCCCTGCACGTCAATAGCAGGGGGCAATGTATGAATGACCCCCACACCTGCAGCTATGGATAGCGATGTCCCTGGCTACGGTGCCTGCTGGCTCCGGGCTGCATGGCAGGTCTTGTACATGCTCAGGAAGTTGGCCTCAGAGACAGGAAGGGTCAGGCAGCGATTATCGGAGAGGGGAGTTCTCCCTCCCCTAATGTGGCTACATCTCGACACTGTGGCTTTCTGTTTGGTAAAGAAGCAAAGAAGGAAACATTATACATGCAACACTGTGTCAGACTGGGCTATGGAGGGCCCACTGAGCAATGAAATGATAGGGGCCCATGTTTAGGGGTGTGGTCAGACTTTAGAGGGGGTGTGGCCAGCTGTAACAGAGTCTTGGCTAAGTATTATAGAGTAAATAGTGCCACTATAATGTACCAGATTAGTAACAGCAAACCACTGTGTAATATGCACCATAGTTCTGTGCAGTATAAGGTGACATATGTATAATGTGTAATACATTTACCACAGAGTTTCCCAGCACAACCCCCTCAATTCTGCATAAGATCTGCATCCACGCGCATTCCCTGCTTCCACTCACGATTACAGGACTTTCTCCTGGCTGCACCCACTCTGTGGAATCCCCTCCCACACACAATAAGACTCTCCCCCAGTCTCCAATCCTACCAGTGTTCCCTGGAAAATCACCTCTTTCACCAGCTGATCACATTCCAGAACCAGCGGCATAACCATAAGATTTCCTATCCAATCACACCCACACTGTACATATTTTATATTCCATCACTCCCCCATCCTCCTGACCCCAGGCCATCTTTGCTGGGTGACTGTATTATACACCCCACCAGGGGCCTCTGCAGTCCTGTGGCCATTATGTAATGTGTATCCTATTTCCCTATAGATTGTAAGCAGATCTGTGGGTGGAATGTACTACCTGGAAAATGCGGTAAAAACTCGGGGGTTTACCTCATTTCTTGCATGTACTAAGCTCTGGGCATCGGGTTTCTGATGTGGAGGGTAATACCAGCAATAGGATACGATCTGATCCCTCCCAGCATCCCCTGCACCCACCGCAGTCCAATGCACATGTGCAGATGGATCCTGGGTCAGGAACCCTAAAGTCCGCGGCCATTGCAAAGTGCATCTCTTACTGCCACTTATTACATGTTAGTGCATATGTGATTAGTATGGGCGTGGTGAGTGGGGGAATGTACTGTACATGGTTACTACATCGCACCCTCTGTGACCGCCATTTAATGCAGAGAACATTAGGGACCGCCTTATAATACAGAGAGCGTCACTGAAAGCTACGACACATGGAAAGGAGGGAGGGGCATGACAACCTAGCCTGACTACTTTGTATCAGGGTGTTATTGGAACACAAATTGCAATGAAACGAAGAGATACAGGATGATAACAGATGAATAAAATGGTGCAAACAAGACACAAACCATCTGCTTTGGGAATAACATATTCTTTTAGGTGGAGTAATCCAATACCTCTCCGTTCGTTTGGTGTAATTTGTTTTTTTCCCCGTTAAGTGGCAGATTGATGAAATAATTGACTAATACATAACCTTACGTCGTGTAATGCACTAGAAGTTTCTGCACAAAGCGGCACGTCTGCTTCCTTCTGTATTCAAACATTGGGTAAGACGCGCAGTTATGGAAATCTATTCAGAACATGTATTTATAATATTCACATCTAGTTATATAATTATGTGTTATTAAATGTGTGGGATGTTCTATGCTGAATCTGAATTACTGTACATTCTGCATATACAGTAAATCTACGCTGGCATTAAGGCTGCGGCAGACAGCCAGCAGAGGGTACAATCCGACGTCACCCATAGGCGCAAGTCGACATGCCCGCGTATACTTCGGGGAGCGGAAACTTCCTCTAAGATCAACCAGCACAGCAAGATTCTAAAATTGCCACATACAGAACGGGTGCCGGATGGGGTCCCGACAGTCATTCACCGGACGTCGGGATCCCGACTGTCAAAACACCGACAGCCGGGTTCCCGACGGCCACCCGCTAATTTCCCTCGTGGGGGTCCACGCGTAGTGGGCCACCGAGCCCGCAAGGGGCTTAGTTGCGCTCACCATGATGTCTGGGTTCGGCCAGTTGGGATCCCGACTGTCGGACCCCTATACCACACCCTACAGAACATAGGGTATGATGTGATTATGTTCCTGGTCATGGGAAATTGGTTGGCGTGTGGTGCCACTTGCAGGCTGGTATAATGTCACAGAGATGGGCATAGAAGGAGCAGTCACGAGAAGCAAAGGTCATGGTGCTAAAGGTGGAGAGACAAAGATTCCGCAGGACGGATCTAGATTCTCTCTATATTGTCAGGTATACGTCTGTTAACTTTTATCTATTAGGCCCCACAAGGGCTCCGCAACGCAGCTGACGGGTAATAAAACTGGCGTCAAGTTACACAAGTTCAGACAAACACAGACAAGTGACCATTTCTTTCTGATACATCGTTACAGCGTGCACTTAGCATAATTATATAGGGGAGACAAAGGGGCGGGGGCATATGCCCCTAGGGGCTTACAGTCTAGGAGGTATGGGTGGACTCAAATGGTCAGATGTATCAAGCTACAAAAGGGATAAAATAGAGAGTGATAAACCGACAGCCAATCAGCTCCTACAGTAACTGTCATGTTACAGGCCAGGTTTTTAAAAATGACAGGTAGCAGCTGATTGGCTGGTTTTTGAAGCTTGATAGATCTGGCCCAATGGAAGAATGGGACAGAGAATGTAAGTGACGCCAGAACGGGCAGAAAGCACCGGAGAAAGCACAGGGAAGTCTGACGGTTTTTCAGACCCCCCCTCACTCAGCAAGTAAAGTGGGTGATGCGGGAGGTGATGATTGGGTCTGAATCGTGTCATTGTAGCCGCTGCCTCTGCTTTCCAGTAATCTCAGCTATTTAAAGTGGGGGGCATGGCTGCAATCATCCAATCGAGGCCACCACACCCCCATCCCGCCTCCTTTTTAACAGTCCCGCCTCCTCACTGCATCACACCCCCAACACACCCAGCTGAGTCGACCTGACTGATCTCCCTCAGAGACCAATGGGTTTTTTCTGGTTGATAACACCCAGCGTTCTCATGGGAACCCCCATATGCTAATGGGGCCGCTCGCTGTCCTGGGCGCGTACACCCGGCGAACAGTCTGTGCGCCATGGGTGCATGCACCCTGCGTATGCGCAAAACAAAAACATCGGACCCCGTGCGAACACAGCCCTGTTGCGAACAGACCAGAATAAGGGCCCAAGTCAGCAACTATGTCTTCAGCCCTGTTTCCAGAATGTATCTGTCTCTGCTTTATCTCTCGCCAATACTCAGTGCATAGACCCGACAGTTTGTAATATGACAGTTAGGAGCTAGCCAGCTGCTACTTTGACTCCATGTACTTGTTCTCTCTCTCTCCGAGACTTAGTACATCTGCTACAAATATACAATAATTGGCTGTAGTTCCGGATGAAGGCCCGAGCGGCATCACCTCACCCCAGGTTAATTACTGTGAGCTCAGAGCTATTTGCATGGGGAGGATATAATTCCAATAGTGACTCAAACATCCATCTGGAGCCTCCATTCTTCTTCTAAAGGCCTCGGTTCTGCTAATAGCAGGTTAGTGAATAAGATCAATGTGAATTAATAATATTAAAGTATGTTTTGCTTTTGATGTCGGCCTTTGGACGCCTGCGATTCTGAGACGTACAGGTAAATTGAAATAACATTTTAAATGTTTAATGTTTTAATGAGCGAGCTTCGTCTCCTTCTGCTGCCGTTCCTATGTCTGATCTGTCCGTGTCTTCCAGGATCTCTGGGTGGATTAAATCCCGCTGGTAGCGCAGTGTAAACTCGGTCAGTAGGAGCAGCACGACGGAAGCCAAGGGCGTATTCCCAACAATCATCGAAGATCAAATACGTGTCGCGATTACAGCACGAGCACCAACATTTTCCCCGGGGGACAGGCATTTGTCCTTAGGGGCGATTTGCAGTTTTCACGGATAAACTTTTCCCTGTGATGCCAGCGTCCGCCGAGGTGCGCCGGTCCCTTTAACTGTGCAGCTATATCTCTGTGATATGGTTCTATCAGGTAGATCCCTAAAGGGCTGTTTTATGTGTACACTGTGTTCAATATCAAGCTGCTGTGTTAATGATTAATTAATTGTGGTGCTGCTCAAGTAATGTTTATTTTATAGTGCTCTTGTGGCCTTAAATATACCAGGGACCTGATAGGCTTATTATACATCGCAGTTAACCCATCGGTTCCGGCTGAACTAAAGGGGCCGTTTTGTAATACAATGGCGCAGAGAGCTCCACTTCGCTGGAGTTAGGGTGGTCATACATACACTGGCTGAGGTATGCCACACGGTCTACCCTGGCAACTCCCCACCAGAGAGCTGGCCGCAAGATCACACCAGATACATGGACAGTCAAAAGGTCGACATGGGGTTTTTCACTGTTTTTTTACCCGAATGTCGACACAGTTGTCATGGACACAGTCTTAAGTGCACCACGTCGCTGTGCTCGGCACACTATTTTATTCTCCCACCCCATGTCGACCTTTTGACTGTCGATCTAGACCATGTCGACCTAATGCCTGTGTTGACCTAACCACCTGTCAACCTTGTCCCATGTTGACTAGTGGTGTCGAACTAATGACTGTCAACCATCTTTAGGTCGACCAACTGACCGTATCCGGCAAAGCTTGCAGCCAACCAAGTCCCAGAAGGACTGCCCCATCAACCACCAAATCACCGCCCCTCCTGCGCCGCAGTGTCCCCTCACAACCATACGTCACTAAGATACATCCCCTCATATGTCCCGCTGGCAGAGAAATCATTCAATTGTTGACGAATGATTACATTGTGGGTTAGCGGGACGCAGACACCCCTCAGCCCCCCCAGTGTATTTATGGGGATGAAAATCAGAAAGAAACTGATTCGGAGCTTTACATGTGTCGCTCATCCATCCGGAGACCGAATTACAGCAGCAAATGGAACAAAAAGATATTTCTGTGTCCACAGGGGCCGAGCAGCTGGATCACGGCGCATATGGGGAAGTACAGGGCCGTGCTTACAGCATTGTAGGACCTGGGCGAATCAATGCATTTGGGGAACCTCCGCACCCACTCACAAGAAAAATGTAAACATAAACAAATCATAACACACCGCTTCTGTGGTCCCAGTGGTGGAACTTGGTTGGCCTAGGTGCAAAAATATAATTTGGGCCCACCTCCTCCACTCCCACCCAAGTTCATCCTCCAATCAGTATCCTGACAGCCATTCACTGTCTGACTGCAGGCTGGGAAGCAGGAAGAGAATGCTGCACTCTGATTGGTGGATAGCTCCAGCCACCCTCCAATCAGTATGCTGACAGCCATTCCCTGCCTGGCTGCAGGCTGGCCTCGCCACTCACGATCATTGTGACCAGGCAGCATTTTCTTCTGCCTCCTCAGGCGTCAAATGCCCACAACCCAATCTGCCCCAACTCAAAGGTCCTTAGAATTGTAGGGCTCTTGGGCAGCTGCACATTGAGCCCATACACTAAGATGGCCCTGACTCGGGCCTAGAAGAAGCCAATGTTAGTGGCGTGCTCCGCGGGAGTCAATGCCAAGGGTCATTGGGGCATGCAATGGGTTGGTGGGGGGGGGGTTTCTAGTCTATCGAGAAGGCCTGTACACAGGTCCATGGGTGAAATGGAGGGAGGACTGGCAGTAGAGCAGAGAGCCAGAAAGCTTTTTTCTTGTTTAATTTCTCTTCCACCTGCTCTCTGTGTGCTTGGACTGGACCAACCACCAACTTGGCCTTCTTATATTTGCCGGATGGCCAGTCCGAGGGTCCGTGGGGAAGGCTGCTGGCAGACGGCTACGTATACAAGCTCCATACACTGCATGCTAGACTATCATTAATCCTGTTGGAACAAAACCAGGTCTGTGACACGATTTACAACCAAAACCAAACCACAGAGGAAGCGCACTCTCTACTCTTAGTAGGACGTAGTAGGAAGCACACTCTCTACTCTTAGTAGGACGTAGTAGGAAGCACACTCTCTACTCTTAGTAGGACGTAGTAGGAAGCACACTCTCTACACTTAGTAGGACGTATTTTGCACCTTACACTTTGGCAGAGAAGAGCAGTTCTAGGTGAACAGTTCCATTTGCTTCAAACATGGAAAAGTATCTAAGGTCCCTCGCTGCCATGATTAATTTAATAAATCAATAAATATAAAATAGGGAGGAAAATACACCTAACATAATGGATAGTAGAAGAGTCTCCCATCGAAGGTAGTAGCGGCTAGGACAGTGGAGCAGGGCTAAGGAACAAATAGGGTTGTCAATGCCAAAGGGATAGATACAAGGTGGCTGCAGACAAGATGGGCCAAGTGGTTTTGTCACAGGGGCTCAGATTACCCTAACCTGTGTTTGCTTGTTTGTTTTTTTGGGCAATGAGGCCTTGGAACTGGGTGCAAGGTCAACAAATGGAGTTACTTTATCAAACATATGGCCACAGAGCTTACACTCAAAATAATCCCAATGATATAGAGGGAGTGTAAAGCTACAGCCACACACGTTCTCTGGTCATGACCTAGGCGAGACGCAGCGTATGACACCCTCCAGGCAAATAACGCAGTATAGAGAACCGCTCCTACCTGACATCGCTGGTCATAAATTCCCTAAATAATGAGATTACTGTGGTGGAAAAGGACAGAACAGCAGCGTAATTGGATGATTTGAATGTGCTGTTTTACAAAACAATTCCATGTTGTTGTTTTTTTTTTTTTTTTATTGTTCTACTTTAATAACACATTTGGAAGTGATATTAGATTCAGTATAGTAATTAAATTTAATGTGGATGAACTGCGGTGTTTAAAATTTAATATTTAGCTGTTATTGATTCTTATTGTATGAATTCGTCGAGCGCGGAGGTATTGTGTCTTTTTCCACCGTTATGTGTTTTTCTAATTAATTATGCAGATATAAGTATGCCCATAGGGGTATTACGTGAATGTAGTAACTGTTGCACTTTGCTCACACAATGGAAGAAGAACGACTGATAAAAGCGCACATTAAATGCTCAGAATACTGACTGTACATTTCTGTGGCGATGGGGCGAGATTTAAAAAACTGTTCTGCAAACGTGCGCACCTAATGATTATGTGTCATTGTCCTTGTCTTACCTCACAGCCTGAGGGGGTTATATTGCAGGGTCCGAGACTATTTTGATGCTGAATTTAATGCGGAAATCAGTGATAAGTGCCAATTAGTGGTAAGTATGACGACAAACTCGCTAATCTCGAAACCTATTCTATAACGACCTGAAAAAGTGAAATTTGAGGTTGTAAATGCTACATCTTAGAAATTGCGATGCTGATCTGATTCAGAGGTGGGCGCTATAGAACAGGTGGGATGTCTTTGTATGCCGCGACCATGTGCGCTGCTGCAGTTGCGCCATTGCTGAGAAGGGGACGTGGCCTCATCACAAGGAGGCGTGACTTCTCGGGGATGACGCACCTGCTGTTATCATTATGTGAGCTGCTGGCCATGCACCCTGCCCCTCCGTCTCCGTGAATAGACGCTCTACGCATGAACCCAGCATCTATTCACCGGTGCACAGAGCGGTGAGTGACACTGGGATTCTCAACTGCTCCCCACTGTGGGGCACTGCTGACTGCGGGACAGTCACAACGTTCGGTGGGGGACGGCGGATTGCGTTTACTTGCTCAGTAGGCGGTTATTACACGCAGCCTAGCTAACCGGACTGAATCACCCTCCATAAGTCACAACAACAACACTATTTATAATACGACCATAAAAAAACCCAGATCATTTATTTTAAAACCTGCGCCACTTAAACAACAGAATCTGGCGCCGGCGATTAGTTCTGACTTCTTGGTTGGAAATTAACGTGCTAGCAAGTCTTAATGACACAGAAGTAATAATCTCTCCCCATAATGAGTTTATTACCTACAAGACTTAGACCAACAAATCCACAATTTGTGCTTTAAAGCCACATAAAACCCAAGTCAGCGGTTTTGTTAATATCGCGCCATACACGCAGCCTCCAGGCGCCGTTACATTGTGCCTCGCATATATGACAGAGACAGTTAGTCCCAGTGTATGGATTTGATCAATCAGCAACTTAGCATTTGCATGCAACCCTCGATGCCGGGTAATTATACAGCGTGCTGGTACTTACATTAATTAAAGCTGATTTCTCGATGGCTGCGAAAATGGTCATCCACATACTAAAACATCATATAAAGTCATCACCCGATATTCAACGTGACATTTTATTTCCCAAGCACTCTCAGCCAGGCTAATAACTGTCTACGGAGGACAGGGGGGGGGGATTCTCCCCTCGCCCCCCTTTATCCTCGCTGTGGCTTTGTTTAAAAATAAAAGAAGCTATTTCCATGGTGGTTGCTTTGTAATTATCTGAAACAACAATAAAAACAAATTAGGCGCCATTGTTCGATGGAAACCCGCCCATGCTTGATGAGAGGTCACAGGGAAGCAGAGACTTTGGGGGAAAACACAGTTCATTTGAGCAAACAAAGAATTAGCATTTGGTGATTGCTGGGAGAACTTGGTGAACGCGTTTTAGCTGTTTCCCTTAAAAATGTGTTTATAAGTGTCGTAAAACTTTGTAAGTGGAGGGCGTAACTTTTGATTTTCTTTTTTTGGGGGGAGGTTGATGGAGTGGGCAAGTCTTTCATTGTTTAAAAGGTCAGGAGCAACAGTTACAGAGAGACGCATAAAAGGTTTATGGGCCCGAATCATTAAACTGGTCCTAGATTGCCAGGCGGTGCAGGGGCGGGCGAGAGGAGTGGGTCATTAACAATCTGCTCATGCATGTGAGCAGCCGGGAATAATGCATGCTCAGGACTCAGGGGGCGTGGCTACGGTGGGGGCTGACATACCTCCCAACATGACCCTCTCCAGGAGGGACACAATGCTCTGTTTCTGGACTTTCCTCCTAATTAATGACTGCTATCACCTGTTTTAAACAGGTTAATGGACAAGAAAGGCTTTCACCACAGGTGATGGTAATCATACATTAAGAGAAAAGCCCAGAAACAGAGCATTGTGTCCCTCCTGGAGAGGGTCATGTTGGGAGCTATGGGCTGATACTGTAGGACAGATACATGCATATACCTGCCCTGTACTGTACTGTCACTGGATCTGTTACTAGTTATCATCATCTGGGCACACGTCCATCAAAGCTGGTGTCTGTATGTGCATTGGGGCCTAACGGTGACAGGGAAGGTGGCCCCTCTCAGCTCTGGGACCCATAGCAGCTGCTCTCCCTGCACCTATGGTAGTTACACCCTGTATATAACACATGTAACTGTGACAGGGAAGGTGGCCCCTCTCAGCTCTGGCCCCATAGCAGCTGCACCCCCTGCACCTATGGTAGCTACACCCCTGTATATAACACATGTAACTGTGACAGGGAAGGTGGCCCCTCTCAGCTCTGGGCCCCATAGCAGCTGCACCCCCTGCACCTATGGTAGCTACACCCCTGTATATAACACATGTAACTGTGACAGGGAAGGTGGCCCCTCTCAGATCTGGTCCCCATAGCAGCTGCACTCCCTGCACCTATGGTAGCTACACACCTGTATATAACACATGTAACTGTGACAGGGAAGGTGGCCCCTCTCAGGTCTGGGCCCCATAGCAGCTGCACTCCCTGCACCTATGGTAGTTACACCCCTGTATATAACACATGTAACTGTGACAGGGAAGGTGGCCCCTCTCAGCTCTGGCCCCATAGCAGCTGCACCCCCTGCACCTATGCATACCTCCCAACATGACCCATACCAGGAGGGACAAATTACTCTGCTCCTGCACTTTCCTCTTAATTAGTGATTGCCATCACCTGTGTTGAACAGGTTTACTAATAAGAAAGGTGTTTCTCCACAGGTGATGGCAATCACTAATTAAGAGGAAAGTGCAGGAGCAGAGCATTGTGTCCCTCCTGGAGAGGGTCGTGTTGGGAGGTATGCCTATGGTAGCTACACCCTGTATATAACACATGTAACTGTGACAGGGAAGGTGGCCCCTCTCAGCTCTGGGCCCCATAGCAGCTGCACCCACTGCACCTATGGTAGCTACACCCTGTATATAACACATGTAACTGTGACAGGTAAGGTGGCGCCTCTCAGCTCTGTGCCCCATAGCAGCTGCACCCCCTGCACCTATGGTAGTTACACCCCTGTATATAACACATGTAACTGTGACAGGGAAGGTGGCCCCTCTCAGCTCTGGGCCCCATAGCAGCTGCACCTATGGTAGTTACACCCCTGTATATAACACATGTAACTGTGACAGGGAAGGTGGCCCCTCTCAGCTCTGGGCCCATAGCAGCTGCACTCCCTGCACCTATGGTAGCTACACCCTGTATATAACACATGTAACTGTGACAGGGAAGGTGGCCCCTCTCAGCTCTGGGCCCCATAGCAGCTGCACCCACTGCACCTATGGTAGCTACACCCTGTATATAACACATGTAACTGTGACAGGTAAGGTGGCGCCTCTCAGCTCTGTGCCCCATAGCAGCTGCACCCCCTGCACCTATGGTAGTTACACCCCTGTATATAACACATGTAACTGTGACAGGGAAGGTGGCCCCTCTCAGCTCTGGGCCCCATAGCAGCTGCACCTATGGTAGTTACACCCCTGTATATAACACATGTAACTGTGACAGGGAAGGTGGCCCCTCTCAGCTCTGGGCCCATAGCAGCTGCACTCCCTGCACCTATGGTAGCTACACCCTGTATATAACACATGTAACTGTGACAGGGAAGGTGGCCCCTCTCAGCTCTGGGCCCCATAGCAGCTGCACCCACTGCACCTATGGTAGCTACACCCTGTATATAACACATGTAACTGTGACAGGTAAGGTGGCGCCTCTCAGCTCTGTGCCCCATAGCAGCTGCACCCCCTGCACCTATGGTAGTTACACCCCTGTATATAACACATGTAACTGTGACAGGGAAGGTGGCCCCTCTCAGCTCTGGGCCCCATAGCAGCTGCACCTATGGTAGTTACACCCCTGTATATAACACATGTAACTGTGACAGGGAAGGTGGCCCCTCTCAGCTCTGGGCCCATAGCAGCTGCACTCCCTGCACCTATGGTAGCTACACCCTGTATATAACACATGTAACTGTGACAGGGAAGGTGGCCCCTCTCAGCTCTGGGCCCATAGCAGCTGCACTCCCTGCACCTATGGTAGTTACACCCTGTATATAACACATGTAACTGTGACAGGGAAGGTGGCCCCTCTCAGCTCTGGGCCCCATAGCAGCTGCACTCCCTGCACCTCTGGTAGCTACACCCCTGTATATAACACATGTAACTGTGACAGGGAAGGTGGCCCCTCTCAGCTCTGGGCCCATAGCAGCTGCACTCCCTGCACCTATGGTAGTTACACCCTGTATATAACACATGTAACTGTGACAGGGGAGGTGGCCCCTCTCAGCTCTGGGCCCCATAGCAGCTGCACCCCCTGCACCTATGGTAGTTACACCCCTGTATATAACACATGTAACTGTGACAGGGAAGGTGGCCCCTCTCAGCTCTGGGCCCATAGCAGCTGCACCCCCTGCACCTATGGTAGCTACGCCCCTGTATATAACACATGTAACTGTGACAGGGAAGGTGGCCCCTCTCAGCTCTGGGCCCCATAGCAGCTGCACTCCCTGCACCTATAGTAATTACACCCTGTATATAACACATGTAACTGTGACAGGGAAGGTGGCCCTCTCAGCTCTGGGCCCCATAGCAGCTGCATCTATGGTAATTACACCCTGTATTTATCACCCTGTATATAACACATTTAAAGTGACAGGGAAGGTGGCCCCTCTCAGCTCTGGCCCCATAGCAGCTGCACCCCCTGCACCTATGGTAGTTACACCCCTGTATATAACACATGTAACTGTGACAGGGAAGGTGGCCCCTCTCAGCTCTGGGCCCCATAGCAGCTGCACTCCCTGCACCTATGGTAGTTACACCCCTGTATATAACACATGTAACTGTGACAGGGAAGGTGGCTCCTCTCAGCTCTGGGCCCCATAGCAGCTGCACCCCCGGCACCTATGGTAGCTACACCCCTGTATTTAACACATGTAACTGTGACAGGGAAGGTGGCCCCTCTCAGCTCTGGCCCCATAGCAGCTGCACTCCCTGCACCTATGGTAGTTACACCCTGTATATAACACATGTAACTGTGACAGGGAAGGTGGCCCCTCTCAGCTCTGGCCCCATAGCAGCTGCACTCCCTGCACCTGTGGTAGCTGTGCCGTTGGGTGTCCCTCTGATAGAGAGAGGAAGGGTGAATCACAGTGACTCTGGATTGGGTTCTGTATCACAAGTGGGATAATGTCATCTGCTCATGCAGTATTAGGATATATAACACGACCCTGCCTAATTTGATTTACAGTAATTCTTTGACTGATTCCAGAGGTATTTAGTTGCTTATTTAAAAAATACCATCCAGACATACAGGGATTGGCTGTGTAGATAGAACTAGCCTATACACAAGTGCTCTGGAGAAATGTGTTCCCAAACGTTGTGATGCGCATAACAATGTAACAGTAAAACACTGAACAATGTACTTACATTTCCCAGTCCTTACATTTCCATAACTCCCAATTGTCCCTGTTACCGTGGAAATTGGGTAACAATTTCTCGGTATTTGGGGACATTCCCGCGGCTCAGGCCCGCAGAGTTGGGATCCCCCCCCTGTCGCCCGTGAATATACGCTGTGCCCAACTGCACGGCGTCTATTCATGCCCCAGAGCGGTGAAAAAGGGGTGTGACCTTGCAGGAGCATCACACTTATAGACCACGCCCCTTTTGCTAGGCCACACACCCCAAATTTTCAGCGCACCTTTGGCGTGCATGCCACTGTCATCTCCTCCAGCTGCCACAATGTTGGGAGTTATGCATTTTGCAGGCTTCCATTTCCCAGTCCTTCCATTTCCCAGTCCTTCCATTTCCTTCCATTTCCCAGTCCTTCCATTTCCCAGTCCTTCCATTTCCTTCCATTTCCCAGTCCTTCTATTTCCCAGTGCTTCTATTTCCCAGTCATTCCATTTTCCAGTCCTTCCATTTCCCAGTCCTTCCATTTCCCAGTGCTTCCATTTCCCAGTCCTTCCATTTCCCAGTCCTTCTATTTCCCAGTGCTTCCATTTCCCAGTCCTTCCATTTCCCAGTGTTTCCATTTCCCAGTCCTTCCATTTCCCAGTGCTTCCATTTCCCAGTGCTTCCATTTCCCAGTACTTCCATTTCCCAGTGCTTCCATTTCCCAGTCCTTCCATTTCCCAGTGTTTCCATTTCCCAGTCCTTCCATTTCCCAGTCCTTCCATTTCCCAGTCCTTCCATTTCCCAGTCCTTCCATTTCCCAGTCCTTCCATTTCCCAGTCCTTCCATTTCCCAGTCCTTCCATTTCCCAGTGCTTCCATTTCCCAGTACTTCCATTTCCCAGTGCTTCCATTTCCCAGTCCTTCCATTTCCCAGTGTTTCCATTTCCCAGTCCTTCCATTTCCCAGTGCTTCCATTTCCCAGTACTTCCATTTCCCAGTGCTTCCATTTCCCAGTACTTCCATTTCCCAGTGCTTCCATTTCCCAGTCCTTCCATTTCCCAGTACTTCCATTTCCCAGTCCTTCCATTTCCCAGTGCTTCCATTTCCCAGTCCTTCCATTTCCCAGTCCTTCCATTTCCCAGACCTTCCATTTACTTATTCTGCTTTTGTACAAAGCTTTGTTTGGTACTTTTGCATTATAAGCAATGTGCCACAACATCCATTAGTCTCTCCTCAGGCTGATGGGATTTGTCATTTTCAGGGATGAGATTGGGGTGAGGAGCCCCCTGGGTTGGCGTCAGTGGGCTGCTTTCGGGCATCATTAACGTAAAACTTAATATAAAACTTTTATAGCGCTTTCTTTTTTTTTAACCTCATCAAACACTTTGTAATGCTTAAACTTTGGGGCGGTTGGCTTGGTGCAGTTGGCTTGGTGCGGTTGGCTTGGTGCGGTTGGCTTGGTGCAGTTGGCTTGGTGCGTTTGGTTTGGTGCAGTTGCCTTGGTGCGGTTGGCTTGGTCCGGTTGGCTTGGTGCGGTTGGCTTGGTGCGGTTGGCTTGGTGCAGTTGGCTTGGTGCGGTTGGCTTGGTCCGGTTGGCTTGGTGCGGTTGGCTTGGTGCAGTTGGCTGGGTGCGGCTGGCTTGGTGCGGCTGGCTTGGTGCGGTTGGCTTGGTGCGGTTGGCTTGGTGCAGCTGGCTTGGTGCAGTTGGCTTGGTGCGGTTGGCTTGGTGCAGTTGGCTTGGTGTGGTTGGCTTGTTCTAGCCGGTATGCAGTCGTTAGGTTGACAGTGTCTAGGACGATAATAATTACGTTGACCACTACAGGCCACATGAAAAATGTCAAAATGCATTATGTCGACAAGCTCAACACAAATATTAGGTCGACAGTGAAAAGGTCAACATGAAAAAGGTCAATGTGAACTTTTTTCACACTTTTGTGTGTATGTCGACACAGGTCAATATGGACACTTTCACAAGTGTACCGCTGTGCTCAATAGCCTCTATTATTCTCCCTATATGCCAACTGGGATGGCAAAGTATGAAGAAGTCGGTTTCTTGAAAAAAAATTGTGAAAAACTAGAGATGTGCAGGCTCTGATTTACTCTGATTTCAAAGCATCTTATTGGCTATCAACTGTCAACAACTGTCATGTGATTTGGGATAGCTAATAAGATCCTGCTTTGAAATCAGAGTAAATCAGAGCCTGCACATCTCTAGTTTTTCACATTTTTTTTTCAAAAAACCAACAAACGTAAAATAAGTAAATGGAAGGACTAGTAGTGGAATGTGCACACAAACATTAGGCCGACAATGGTTCGGTTGACAGTCAATAGGTTGACATGAGTTTTTCCCTTTGCTTTTTGAGCCGACATGCGCCGACAGGTGGTATTCCATATCCACTAGGGCGTGGTGGGAGAATAGAATAGTGTGCCGAGCGTAGCGAGCCACCGTGCCCGATTCATGGTGAGCGTAGCGAGTCACCCGAAGGAAGACAGTACACTTTAACGGTGTCCAGAAATGTTGAACATGATGGACGTATGTCTTTTTTCAACCTCAACTATTATGTTGCTATGACGACATTTGGGACTAAAAAATAACTGATTTGTACAGAGTAAAATGCGAGAACTGGAGAAATGAATTTTAGGAATATTTGCACATGCGCAAACTCCACAAAAACCTGCGCAGATTGCCATTGCCCGCGGCCTGCATGCGGCTATGCCTCCAGCGCAAGGAGTCTGGAATTATCAGGCACAGCGTGTTCAATATGACCAGTGAATGTAATAGGGGGAGACCAAGTCTGACAAATCACCTGTCACACGCGGCCCCCTGCCCCAATGACCGGTCCCTCCGCACAACTCCCTTTCATGTGAAGATTTTTTTCAGTCAAAACAGAAATGTCAGCAGTCGCTCGCAGCCGCGTTCTAAAGGCAAAATGCCTCACAATCAAGGCCTTTAATTATAATTATATTTATACAAACGAAGCTGGCAAGGCTGAGAGCCCCCGAGGGATGTGAATTCCGAGATCCATATCTAGCACATAATCCCCTGACCTGGACACGTGTCATAGCGGGAAGTGGAGTCACAACTTGTACTTGATCATTCTCAGCAGCTGGCGGAGTAATGATTTCCAAAACGCAGAATGCACTTGAGGAGGATTTGCTGAACATGTCATACAGCGACAATTAAAATGGATCAAAAAATGTTAAACCTCCCCACATGCACACCCCCCCCCCCCACACACACACACACACATGCACCCCCTCCCACCGCCAGGAATTAAGGACTGGAACATTCAAACACTTAATAGACAGGAGCTGATACATGCACGGACAAGAGATCACAGATGCACAGAGAATATCGCCCATCGCTGGCCAGGACTGTCATCGTATGTGGTTTACAGAGCTCCCGCCAGGGCCAACACTATCATTAGACAGCTGCCTAGGGTCACCGGAATCTAGAAGGGGGGGGGGGGGTGCCCCTGAGTCTTACACAAATGAAGGATGACTAGGAGAGAGGCGTCCTTGCTGAATTTAATGCAATCGGCAGGTGTTGAACTTCTAAGACGCCACCTCCACCTGTTCACCTGGAAAGTCGGTACTGGTGTGAGGGTGGTCGTGGGGTGAAAGACCGTGCACCAGCCCTGGGTCTGTAATCTGCACTAACCAATCAGATCACATTTTAGAAAATTAGAAATAACATATGATGGGTTTCTGTGGGTTACAGCACAAGGTGTGTCATAATAAAATATGTTCAAGTTTTAACATAGGGCCTTATTCTAGTTCACTCTTTCTGACAAAATCCTTCTTAGATGGACAAAACCATGTGCACTGCAGGTGGGGCAGATGTAACATGTGCAGAGAGAATTAGATTTGGGTGATTTATTTTGTTTCTGTGCAGGGTAAATAGTGACTGCTTTATTTTTACACTGCAATATAGATCTCACTTTGAAGTAAAACCCCAGACAAATTTAATTCTCTCTGCACAAGTTACATCTGCCCCACCTGCAGTGCACATGGTTTTGTCCATCTAAGAAGGATTTTGTCAGAAAGCGTGAACTAGAATAAGGCCCATTATGAGATCAATGTACTTTGACGGCTTAGTACCACTCAGATACAGGGCTGGATTTAAGTAACAAGCCGCCCATAGGCACAACACTGTGTGCCCCCCCTCCCCCGTACCTGCCGATGGAGGGTGGCGTTGTGTCCCTCTGTTACCCGCCGTGTGGCGCCCGCCGCCTGTACTGGAATACAGCTTTCCTTTCTTGCACTCACTTCATGTTTCCTTTTCTGATTCTTCTTATTTAATATTATAGGGGAATGTCACTAGATTCTCGGCTCGGTTGTCTTTTATCTTGAATGTGGGGCTAAATTTAGCGAGAGGCCACAGCCCGCGGGAGGGAACAGTTCGGAAGATTTCGTAGAATTGCCAAGTTGAGTTTGTGGAAAAATTCAGACGTCAATCGGCGACGTCTCGGACATAAAGCAAATATATTATATTATATTCAGCAAATCTACAATTCTAATTTTAAATTTTTACCCTGAAAATGAAGAAGTTAAATATATTTTTTATAAAATACGGATGCACAGAAAACAGAACTTACCACCCAATATCCAAGACTAACTGCTCATCGCTGCATTGAGTGTGTCGACATTCTGTCACCTGGTTAGTCCAGCGCAGGGAAAGTAAACATCTGATTGGTTGATTTGGCTGGTTGCAATTTGGAACGTTTATTTGGACACCAATTAATTAACGATGTCAACGTGACGTATTTTTCACTTACCGCTGATAGTCGCCAGCGGTGACACGGGGACAGGTGACACATTTGCAGTGTTTTCCGGAGAATGAGCTTCGGCCTTCCCCACACTGGGAGTTTTTCCCACAGCTTCTCCCACGTGAGCCACATGTGAATTCTCGGAGAAGGAATATTATATATTCAGGATATTGAAATGATTGCTCCTGAACTGCTTAATGCAGAAATCCATCTCCTAATTAAATGATGCTTGCAGCTCTGTAACAGAATAACGACGTATACTGCCGGCGTATATAGACAGGCTGCGCACATCTGCAGCATCTGGGAGGAAATAGCACTAGAACACAAATACTATTTTTTCCCAAAGGTGAATTTTATTTAAAGGAGCCTCTATAATTCTGATTAATATCGTCTATATCAGGCATGTCCAACCTGCGGCCCTCCAGCTGTTGTGAAACTACACACCCCAGAAGGCCTTGCCACAATTTTGATATTAGGGAATGCTTATACTACGGCAAGGCATGCTGGGATGTGTAGTTTCACAACAGCTGGAGGGCTGCAGGT
Source organism: Crinia signifera (assembly GCF_055691185.1). Lineage (NCBI taxonomy): Eukaryota > Metazoa > Chordata > Amphibia > Anura > Myobatrachidae > Crinia > Crinia signifera. The sequence continues at coordinate 174,968,327 of NC_139224.1, read as the reverse complement.
TGGACATGCCTGGTCTATATCATCTCACTGGGAGCATATTTATTAAGTAAAACTTGATGTCCCCCCAAATCATCCATTTACACGGGGTACCTACAAGCAGGGCTGATTCTATGGTTAGGCAGCTGCCTAGGGTGCTGGGATCTAGAGGGGGCACCACGAGTCTGCCTATCACAACATTCAAGACTGTGAAATCCTTGTACTTAGCACAGGTGGCAACTGTGGGATTTCTAAGCGGCCACCGGCACACTTTTACTAGTGGAGCTGGAAAGTGGGTATTGGTGGCTGGTCTGATGGTCATTATACCAACATCAGAATCTTGACTGTTAAATGCCCAACAGATGGGTCCCTGACTGACGGGTTATTCTCCCTTGTGGGGGTTGGGATTCCGTTTGTATACCAAATGTCAGAATCCTGATTGTTTGAGTGTCATACCACACCCATTGGTGGCAGTGTGGGGTTGGGGGCAGTGGTTTAAAGTATTCCCTAGGGTGCCGAGAAGGCTTACACTGGCCCTATCATTTATTTTTGCCACATTCCTGAGCGTAAAGCCGCCCACATAACAAGGTGGCAATGATGGCATTAATTAGCCTACGGGATAATATAACATAAATATTTCCCCTCCCCCGATGCATGTGCCTGCTGATGGGCCCGAACCAGCTGGGTGACAGTATGAGATCTCTGCTCTTGGCCCGGGGGCAGTTAGTTTTTGGGGCCCGTCTCCAGTAACGAGATAATTGTTAAATTCCAGCGAACATTTCCATATTTCACTTTCCAAAATTCTGGGATAAAAAATGTACCATATTCACATTAAAAATTCCGGTTGTGGTACATCAGGTTTACAATGTCGACACCTAAAGCTTCTCTTCTGCGTGCCATGCTTCGGGCGCTACCTCTGCACACTTCGGACACCATACCGTTCCCAATGGTGGCACACGTGGACGGCACGTGGATTCAAAAATCCCCCCAAACCATGTTGACCTTTTCATATGTTGACCATAGCAATGACAACCTTTGCTTGTTTCGACGTTTGACCATGTCGACCATATGGTGTCGATCTATTAACTGTCCACTTAGACCCGGTTGACCTATCATCAGGATGGGTGTGGACCATTTGGTCTATGTTGTTGTCTATGTTGACAGGTAATAGGTCGACCACTATTAGTTGACGGACAGGAGGTCAGTGTGAAACATGTTGACATAGGAAAAAGTTGACATGACTTTTTTGTGCCAATTTTGACATAGGTCGACATGAACACTGTATTAGTGTACCATGTCCGCTGGCTTTGCTTGTGTTGACCTTTTGACCATGTCGAACTAAATCACGTCGATCTTTTTTCATGTGCCAACCTTCTGCCTGTGGACCAATGTCGACCAAATGGCGCATTCCCATCTGGAAATTAATAAGGCGGAATGTTGTGCGCTCAAATAAATCATTAATAAATCAGATTTCCTCTGATGATTACCTTTAAAATAATAATAGATACTGTATTGTATCTATTCTATAATGATTCCCATTGGTCGTGAAAATGCACCTACTTGTATCCATCCAATCATATAGGAATGCCTGCTAGGCCATACCGTACAGTGATTTCCCCTCCCCTCCCACTCGCTGGTCCTGTGCGTCAGCCGGTGCTCGGCCAGGCATCTCTCCGACACGTCGCTACTGTGAGATTTCATATTTGATGGTTGCACAGGAATCACCAACTGAGATTCAGCTCAGTGACTTGTCCTGCGCAGCAATTTCACGCCGTTCGTCCTGACCTGGCGCAGACACATTATCTGTGCTGTACTGTAAATCTCCGATTGGCGACATCTACTTCTGGCATCATGTATTTTACTTTTATCGCTAAACATGTATCTTATCTTCTAGTTCCGCTTCAGCGCTTTCCTGGTAGAAGGAAGAAAAATGAGACTTTAGGCATCCTGAGGCTGCAGTGTCCCATGGGATCAAGCCTAACGCCATTGCGTATGTATCTGTATGAATGGTGCATGCTGCATTATATATATATATATATATATATATATATTTAATACAATCCTTTTCCATTTTAGTTTTCTGTGGGGGATTGGTGTAATAAATAAACTCACTAGTGGATATCCCCACAGGCCACACCCCAAGACCATCACATAAAACCATAACTTAGCTTAACTATATCTATAACCTTATCTAAAATAAAAACACGGACACAAGTGCTGGCGTTTCAAACAGACTGTCAAAATTAATTTTGACAAGCAACTAGGTATAACTATAAAATGGTGGCGGCACCAAAGAACGGTCATTATAGGAAAGTGGGGTTTAAAGATGTTCATGCATACCATCGCTGGGATTACTCTCCCTACACAACCACCGAGGCAGATGGTAAATGGCCATCCCCGTGCAGAAGTGTGGCCCATGACAATCGTTGTCAAGGGAGAGCGCACCCCACTATCTACATACACACAGATCTATTAGAGATGACCGTTCTTTACCGCCAAAAGCCAGGCTCCAAGCCGCAGCCACCACCACCACTCTGCTAAAAACGCTCAGCATTGGGAACTCAACCATTCAAATATGTCGCCCAAAAACAGAGCCATACCTTCAGGGCTCAAATGAGCACCATCACTCCTGTACAGCTCTTCACGCTGAAAAGTGATGGCGTCATGGCGAACCACACCCCCGCCATTTGCTAGCAAGTATCTCTCCACTGCTGCGTTCACCTTCTTACATGAACGCTCAAGGCGGGGGCAAGACCTGGCCGCCCTCCATACTCTCCTTGAGATCATGGAGGACCAAACATATCGGCAACGAGGCAATGCTTGGGAGATAATGTGGAGGTCCCTGATTATCACGGAGCGCAGCTCCAAAGCGGGCCCTTGGCCCAAATCGTTGCCACCCAGGTGGAAAACGATAACTTCAGGGACCCCATAATCACGCAAGGCCCTCAACATATGGGCCAGCAATCCAACCCATCGCATGCCTCGCACACCTAGCCACCTAACCGACCCAGCTCTAGGGAACATGCATACATCGTGTGCGATATTAGCTCGCGAGGCCCAAAACACAAAGGAGTGGCCGAGCAACCACACTGATTTTTCATCCTGTCGACCTGCAATATTTACAGAGAGGTTAGAAACTTTTGTCGACATGTTGCACACCCCCTTTCACACAGCACGGTTAGGAGTATAAGGAGAAGGAAAAAACCTTGGCCGACCAGCTCTTGAGGCACAAAACACACCGCCTGGAGTAAACTAACAAGTACGCCATGCCAGAATGAATTGGAAGCCAAATTGTGCCCCCAGGCGGATGTGAAAAAACACCTCAAGGCTTCCACTGGAAGTTGGCGAGCGCTTATGCGTCCAGTCGACCATGGTAAAAGAAGACAGATAAAGATGGCCGAATATACCTGCGGAATGCTGCCGAGCGCCATCGACCCAGAGACTGAATCTTTGTGTCGGAGCGGCCCTCAGCAGCCGCCGAGTTAGCAGCCCCGATCCTAAAGGAATGCGACCCGAATTCCTTTGGATCGAGACCAATGGCCTCCAGCACCTGCCCCAAGACGTGACAAAACTGGTATTTGGTGAGAGGCGACCCATCTTCATGCATCAACCACGCACCTGGTATATCAGGGCGAACCTGTGTGAAGGCCGTAGCCAACTCCACCGGGCACACCCCTTCTACCGCGCACGGGAGCAAAGACAGCCACCGCCCCCTGCCAGCCTGGTCCGTCTTGGAGCGTCGCAGGTGACAGAGCACCGCATCAGGCTGGACCACCAGATTATCCACGGCCAACGGTGAGGGCAGCCGCTTAGACGGGGCTACCAGCTCTCCTATCCTGAAGGCCCCATGATAAGCCATGGCATACACCGTGCGGAACAGCAGGACCTCATAGTCAGGCCAGCAAATGTCCCCCAGGGCGCCCAGCAAGGCTGGTAGCAATGACAAATCAATAGGACGCCTGCAGTCTGGGAGGGCCAGCAATGCTCGCCGCTAACCGCGCAAGGCCCTGGACACCAGAAAAGACCGGGACGGGTCCGCCCTGCCATGCAGGGACGAGAAAAAGGACACCCCTGACAAAATCCTGCGCACTGAGGTGACCGAACGTCCCAAGGAGTACAAACTCCATACAAAAGCCACCATGGCCTCAGCCAGTATCTTACCTGTTTGAGGGGCAGACAGCCTAAACTGTTCCCACTCATGCCATCCCTCCTGATAGCAACGGAGCGTCCTGGGGGCGACGGCCCTCATGGCTAGCCCCTCCATTCCGGCCAGATCACCTGCCAAACATAAGGAGGACAATGCATGCCAGTTAGAGAGGCCTCAGGCGCTAAAGATTGGAACTTAGCCCAATCTGCTCTGGACAGTGCATCTGCCACGGAATTCTCCACTCCGGGAACGTGCCTCGCCACAAATTGTACATTGAGCAGCAGGCACCGCAAAACGAGCCTTGCCAGAAAGCGCACCACCGGCAGAGAGGAAGAACTCTGCCGGTTAATGGCATGTACCACACCCAAATTGTCACACCAGAAAACTATGCTGGAATGTTCCAGCCTATCTCCCCAGATCTCCAGCGACACTATGATGGGGAACAGCTCCAGCAAAAGCAGGTTTTTTGTAAGGCCCTTCGCCACCCATTCCACGGGCCATGGGGCTGCACACCATGACCCGTGCAAGAAGGCACCAAAACCGGCCCCACCCGCCGCATCGGTGAACAACTGCAACTGTACGTTGCTGCGAGGGGGTGCGGGCCAAATTAGGGCCCCATTAAACTGATTCAGGAAGGTAAGCCAGACCCTTAGGTCCCGCTTCAGTTCCGCCGTCAGCCGAATGAAATGGAGGGTGTTCTTAATCCCAGCCATGGCTCTCTCCAGTTTCCTACAGAAAACCCTGCCCATAGGGATTACCCGGCAGGCAAAATGCAGCAGTCTCAGCAATGACTGGAGCTGCTGCAGGCGGAGCTTGCCCTTTGACAGTGAGAGTGAGATTGCCCCTCCCAGCCGATCCAGCTTGTCGAGGGGCAATCTGCAGCATCCCGCAACTGTGTCAATTTCGATACCCAAGAAGGAGAGGCACGTCACCGGCCCCTCCGTCTTGTCTGTCGCGATGGGAACCCCGAAGTGTTGGAACAGCCTCTGCGTGTAACCCAGCAGGTCCCCACAGCGGGAGGAACCCGCGGTGCCAACGCAGAGGAAATCGTCCAAGTAGTGGGCAATGCCAGCCTCTCCTGAGCCCATCAGTGTAAGAAACTACTGAAACACTCAAAATAGGCACAGGAGATGGAGCAGCCCATGGGCAAGCACCTGTCCACGTAGAAGCCAGTGGGGAGGCGAAAACCCATGAACGGGAACGAGTCCAGATGCAAAGGCAGCAAGTGAAAGGCCAACTCGATGTCGATCTTTGCTAGCAACGCCCCTGAACCAAAGCCCCGCACCATGGAAAGGGCCTGTTTGTAGGACTGGTAGCGCACCCGACACAATTCTTCAGGAATAGCATCATTGACTGACCCTCCCACCGGGTGTGACAGGTGCTGTATGAGCCTGAACTTGCCTTGCGCCTTTTTGGGGACCACCCCAACTGGGGAAATCACTAAATCGGCAATTGGGGGCACGGTGAAGTGGCCCACCATTCTGCCTAGGCTCACCTCTTTGGAGACTTTCTCCAGGACTATATGGGGCATCTGAATGGCTGACTTTAGGTTCCGGGGGGCCATGGCACCCACCTCCCCAACGAATGGGAAGGCGGAAGCTGTGTCGGAAACCGGACTCCAAAAACTCCGCCTCCTCCCTGTTAGGGTACGAACCCAGCCAGCCGGCCAGGCTGCCGACCCGAACCGGGGACGGGGCCTTACTGAGGTGGACCTCCGGCGCCCTGAGGGGGGCCACCCTGCTTACCTTTCTTACAGTCTTTGACTCTGCATTTAGCATTTAGAGCAAGAATGCTTGTATTTGCACCTAGCTCCCAGTGAGCAGCCGACTCCATTTAACGCATAACAACGTCCGGCGAAGGAGCCCCCCGCCCCTCCACGAAATGGGGCAGGGCCCTTAGGGGCTTTAGGGGCAACGGCAGTGGAAGTGGAGGGCAAATCTCCACGTCCTTACAGCCCAATTTCATGACTGCAAGGCCTGATTGCTTGCGCCTGAATTTTTCGTCATAAGAGCGCCAAGCCGAGTCGCCATCAGAAAGGTACATCGTGTGGATCATATACATGTAGCGAACCACATTCATATGCTCCTCGGGGTACTCTTTACCTAGAAGGGCGCCCACGATTTTGATCTTGGGCATCGCAAGGTAAAAAATTGCGTCGGTCGCAACGCATGCGACCAAAAAAATCGCATGCGATGCGACCGACGCGGTTACCGCGATTTCCCATAGGGAACAATGTTAAATGTCCCAATTGACCCGATTTTCCATAGGGAACAATGTTAAATGGCCCACAGAGGCCAAATAGGCACCCTGAAGTGTGAAATGGCCCCCCCAATTGTTAACGCCACCCCACGATCAACGTGAACCCTAAGCGTGGCGAGCACAGCGAGCCCGAGAGGGGCGGCGGTACGCCTCCTACGACCTTTTCATACCCCCACTATCCACGTCGGCGTGGAGTTGAGAATAGAAAGTGTGGCGAGCGCAGCGAGCCACCGAGCCCGAAGCGTGGCGAGCGCACATGGACACCTGTGAAGCCCGCGAGGGGCTCGCCCTGCTTCGGGCTCGGTGGCTCGCTGCGCTCGCCACACTTTCTATTCTCAACTCCATGCCGACGCGATTTACATTTTAACATGTATTTCTATGTAAAATCGCGGGCATCGCATCGGTCGCATCGCATGCCATTATAATGGCATGCGATGTACATGCGATGCCCGCAATGGGCGCCCTTCTAGGTAAAGAGTACCCTCCTCGGGCCTGGTCTCTAAATAACAGGCCGCAAACATGGAAAGCCCTGTCTGCCACCGGTGGTAGGTGCAGTAGGCCTCCTCGCCAATCCTCTCTTGAACACTGCGTCTCAGCCCCCTAAGCACTGCAGTGTTTTCACAATGCACCACCTCCCCCTGGGGAATAATGGGGTCCCTGAGCTGCCGCTGGAGCTGGAATGTCGACGGTGTCGCCAGTGGCGACGCCTGCGCGACTTTCGCTCCCCGGAAGTCTCCGTATCCGACTGGCCTGAGGTGGACGTGGTGCGAGAGCGCCTACGCCTGCGCCGCTTGGCTTTCTTCGCTGACCCACCTGATGTGCCAGCCGCTGGCACGAGGCTCATCTCCATGGGCACTGCAGGAGTCCCTGCAGTCGAGGGTCCAGGGGCAACCACCAAGGAAGGAGCCGCACCACTCAGAGGCACCGTACCCGTGCCCGGCTCCGGAGCTGCTGCACTAGTAGCAGGGGTAGACACAGGCCCACCGGCCGCAGCTGGTAAGGGGACTTGAGTGGGAGTGGCCACCCCATCCCCGGGGGAAGCCCCATGTGCTCGGCCCATGAACGATGTAAGCAATGCCTCGCGCCACTCCCGCGAACCGGGAGCCGCCGCCCTGCGCCGCGCGCCCCCTCCGGCTATGGCACCAGGACAGGGGGCAGCCACAGAGCCGGCAGCACCCCCGGCGGGGTAGGGCGCATTGCGCAAGCGGGCGGGCGGGCGGTCTGGAGACCCTGCTAGGCTGGGACATAGCGCCGCGAGAGACAGCACCGGGCTGGGTAAATAGCAATGGGGACCGGGGGCTATATTAATGCAAGGCCTGTTTTTTTGAGCCGACATGTGCCAACAGGGCGTGGTGGGAGAATAAAATAGTGGGCCGAGCGTAGTGAGGCACCATACCCAAAGTATGGCGAGCGCAGCATACCATGCGAGGGAATGCAGTGGTACGTTACAGTTTCAAACTAATGTTTGTGTCGACCTTGTCCCATGTCCACCTTTCAATATGGCAACCTAGTTTGGATCAATGCTCCATTATTCTTTATTGAATGGTTTCTTTTACATAACTTCTAAGTTATCTAAATCTCTAGTAAAAACGTCCTTGTCTCTGGTTTTCATAAATATAAAATGATATTAATGTTGGCAATTGTTAAATCTATGCGGACTGTAACGTACTGTACATCGTTTTCCTAAGAGCCGGCTTTCGTTGCAGGTGTGAGATAAAACTAAACAAACATTTTAGTTACTAATAAAATGCAGCGAGACTTAAATATTTATCTCCCTTTCATGAATCCTGGCCTAAGGGGCTTTGGGTAACTCTCCTTAGAAACCAAAATATAAAATATGTATTCACTTTGGTTGCTTATTTTTCCTCTCTCTCTGCTTGAGTGATCCGCAGAAGCTGTCTGTCCGTGGTTATGTGAGACCCTAAAGGAATACTGGGGGGGGGGGTCTCAGAACGGAGGATAATATTTTTACATTAAGTGATGTCTGTCTAAAAGAATTCAGTAGACATTGGGCTGCTTATGTCATAAGGAATATATATGATTTTCCCACACTGGAGGAGTTACACGAGCGAGGGATTGTCTGTGTGCGAAACGGGAGACAGACAGGACATTTTCCTGTGGGTTCTAGCAGTACAAAATCAAAGCCAGACTCTCCCTGGCCGCTCTACTTTCCATTAGGCCCTTAAAAGAGTTCTGTTATAAAAAAAGTCTATGTTTGATGTGGGTTACGGGCCACTCCAAATCCACAGAATGCCACATTACTGGCGGATGAATGGGATGCAGGTTTTCGGGATCCACAAATTTATGGCGAGCAAAGAAGTAAATCTGAGCGGCACAAATCCTGACTTTGCAGGAAATCTTATCCAAATAACGTTGCAATAACATGAACTGTTATCATAACGTATAGAAACGATGGCGGCTGAATGAGAGATCGCGACAAGACTTTTTTCAAAATCTGTAGACATTTTTTTATTTTTCTTTTATCCCTTTTTTATGTCAAACACTAAACTGTATTCACCACAAAGAATAAAACAAATGTTTGTGCCCACTGGAGAAGCATCGTGAGCCTAACTCAGGATCACAAAGTTACAACTGCTGGCGGGAGCATGCAGGTGAGGGGGGGAGGGGGGGCATCAGACGACATAGGAGAATGCCGCCCCACACACATCGCACATTAAGGGTAGCCACCTGGCTGCACAGTCTAGCTGCAAAGACAGACGCAGGGATGCCATCTTTTGGGTCGCAGCGGTTGTGTGTGATTTTATGCACCAACCGTGCCCCCCAAAATGGTCTGGAAACATATGCATTGTCTAGAAGGGCCCCCACAATGCTCTGTCGCTTCTCCGCAGTGCACCATTGTGCCCCTGCAATGCCAAGTCAATGCCCTGTCACCCCTGTTCACAATTCGACCACAGTTTATGAGTGGGATGTATTAATATACATCGCCGCTCTTCGCCGCCCGGCCGCCGCGATGCCAGTGCATATGTACTAATATATACGGCTGACATCGCGGTGCAGTGACGGAGACCCCCGCAATACCTGTACTGTGGTGTGGGGGGTCTCCGTCACCTCCCAGCTGCCTCCTCCTCCCCCTGCAGTCGGAAGGACTTCCAGCTGTGTAACTAGGGGGAGGCGGCGGGCGGCAAAAATAAGCCAATAGGCTTCTATAGGGTATCGCCATCCAAAGGTGGCGATACCCTACTATGCGGAAACTTGGCGGCGGGGTGTTAGTACACAGGAAATTGCGGTAAACCGGGGGTTTTACCGTATTTTCCCCTTAGTACATCCCATCCTAAGTGCTTTTAGCAATTTTCTGTAATATTTTACAGAATATTTTATTCTCTTAAATTTTATTCCTGTTATCCCGCACCGCGTGTTGCGCCTCTGCTGTGCATAGCCTGACAGCAGCGGCCTACACTGTGTGCTCCATGTCCGTGTCCCCCATCAGGATACATCTAGCATATATCTGTACGTGTCCTATATCTGTACTGTTTTACCTGTTTACCTGTCTACCCATCTGGCTGGTGCAATCACCATGTGGCGCCGCTGAATGGCTGCCTGGGTGCTGCATAGCTCAGTAAATATATGTTCCCCATGTCCATGTTCCCCATCAGGATACATCTAGTATATATATATCAGTACTGTTACTGGCTACCTATCTGGCTGGTGCAATCACCACGTGGCGCCGCTGAATGGCTGCCTGGGTGCTGCATAGCTCAGTAAATATATGTTCCCTGTCCCCGTGTTCCCCATCAGGATACATCTAGTATATATATATCAGTACTGTTACTGGCTACCTATCTGGCTGGTGCAATCACCATGTGGCGCCGCTGATTGGCTGCCTGGGTGCTGCATAGCTCAGTAAATATATGTTCCCGTATCCGTGTCGCTCAATAGAGTACATCTAGTATATATCTGTATGTGTCCTATATCTGTACTGTCTTACCTGTCTACCCTTCTGGCTGGTGCAATCACCATGTGGCGCCGACGAATGGCTGCCTGGGTGCTGTACAGCTCAGTAAATATGTTGTCCATGTCCCTCATTAGAATGCATCTAGTGCATATCTGTATGTGTGATGTATATCTGTACTGCCATTGTTGCCCGTTTTGACAACCCTTTGTATTACAGTATGTGCATTATTTTTAATGTCTGTAAAGCGCCTTGAGTCCTGTTGGAGAAAGTGCGCTATATAAATAAAACTTACTTACTTACTAATATGAGGGGCTAACTGAATTAGCCCCTATTAACATATAGGTCGAAAGTCAATAGACTGTCATTGGGGGGGATGCTCTAACATCCGCGCCCCCTTACCGCCGCCCATCGCCGGTTACCGCTAACATAATTTTCGTATATGATCTAACATATGTGATAATTATGACAAAAGACAGCTCTTTCATTAAGAGCTGTGTTTTGTGGTGACCCCCCTCCCTCTCTTACCCGGCCCGGATGCTGCTGCTGTAGGGGGGGCTGGCTCTCCTCCTCCTCCTCCCTGCACCCGTAAGAGGATCACAGTGCAGGGAGGAGGAGGTCACAGGTCCGGGCAGCACAGCTCTGTGCTGCCCTGAGACAGGTGAGGGGGGGGGGGGGCGGTGCGGGGGGTCGCGTTAGAAGCCCATAGGCTTCTATGGGGCATCGCCAGATTTTTCTGGCGATGCCCACTGTTGTGGTAACCCGGCGGGAGATGCTTAGAGCATCCCAAAATGCGGTAAAAACCGGATAACTGAGTTTTTTCCGCATTTTTTAGTTTAGAGAATCTCCCCCATTATATGGCCACAAAAATATGGTCAACATAGGTCATAGGTCAATAGGTCAGTACATGGCCACATAAATATGGTCAACATTGTCAAAAGGTCAACAAAAGCAAAAAGTTGAAGTGGCTACTGTCGACGCATACATTTTTTTTTGTACTTATATGTTAGTTGGGCGCCCACTAGGCTATTTGCTTAGTTTTACATATCCCCTACGCTCGCCACACTATATAAAATCAGCTCCATACCGACATGGATAGTGGGGGTATGAGCGTAGTAACTATAGTGGGTGCCCAACTAACATATAAGTACCATTTTTTTTTTTCCATATTTTGAACATTTTCATATATTACCATCCAAGAGAACAGTAATGTGTGCGAGCCATAAGAGGGGATGCGGTATATTATTTGTGGGTCCACGTTCTCAGGTGTTGACACAAGGTGATAAACTTACAGTATGCTGACCTTTTTATGTCTCAACCTTTTAGTGTGTCAACCTTGGGCATGTCGGCCTTCTGGTGTTGAGCTAATGAACCACACTCCTGAACATGAAGGTGGTGTAACAGCAGAATTCCTTCATTAGAACTCTCTGCCTGCGGACTGTGCAGGCGTTGGGGACACGTCATTAGGATGAGGTCCAACCACCCCCACTTACACACTGCACCTCCATCGCCATGTGGTTACTGTCTCACAGATAACTTCAGCAACTAGAGGCCGTCCACCAGCTAATGGCGCGCCTTCGGCTGTCTGCTAAGTGCTTTATGATGAATGAGTCCTGAAAGTGTCCCGTAGCTGCTGAGAGTACACTGCTGGAGGGTGCGAGAGACTCATCAGTGAGCTATGGGGATTCTCAGTGTACAGCACAGGGGACAGGGAAACCCCAGTGTGTCTCCCTGCACTGTTATCCCCGCAAAGAGAGATACTTTATAACTTTTACCCACAGCAGTGAGTGCCAATATCCTCAAAATATCCGCTAATAATGCCAGCGCTGCTCACAGCGCCTGTTCTTTCAGTATAAATAAATACAAATACAGCCGAGTCATTTCATTGAAGTTTAGTTAAATATTACACCCAGAAATAGACTACAATCCAGAGTCCTTCCCGTACATGCACCCGCTCCGTACCCAGCATCTTATTTTAATTACGTTCCCACCAATCAGCTCTGAGTAAGCATATAAGTACATTCTATAAAATAATAGCTGATTGGTGGTTGCCCTTGGAAACTTCTCCACTCTTTTCACTGTTGATACATCTCCCCCTGTGTGTCAGGAGCTGTATATAATTGTATAGAGAACAGTTTGTATATATGTGTAAGGGATCAGTGACAGTAGCGTGATCCTGAAGATGTCATTCCGGCCGAGTTCCTGCCTTTCTCTGCCTTGTTTGATACATGGGTGAGAGATAAGTAATTCCGCGTCCCCTCGTATGTCTTGCTGCGTTTGCCATGCTTCGGACACGGTGCCTCGCTGCATTCGGCGCACACATTGTTTTTGCACTGAGCGATATTCAGCCCAGCGATTTTCTGCACCTTTACCTTGCTCTAGGTATCGATTCCGTGCTCATGCGCAGCGCCTCCTTCCCAATGACAACTTCAGTATCGTGACAGAAACGCTGAACCATTTTCCTGGGAAGATGGCACCGGTTGAGGGAGAGGGGAATACTTCACGGATCCAGCAAGTTAAGATTCCTTCCCGTCCCCCAAATCTGTACAGCTTCAATCTGTTGAGCAAGTTATATTTTTTATATATGTATTTTTAAAGGGACTGTGGACACGCCCCCTATTTAGGTCCTGCCCCCTGGCATTACACAGGCCCAGTGCTGCTCTCTATAGCCCTGGGCGCATGCATGAAAAACTGTACAAGCGGGTTCCTGGGAGGTAACAGGGGGAGGCTTAACAGATGGGAGTGGTGGGGGCATATCGCTGGCATGGTGCTCAGTGTGGTTGGGTACAGAGAGAATGAACCGCTCACATAGAAGGGCAGACATTGGGCATCTCAGTCCTTGCACATTTGATTGCATTAGTATACACCAAGGAGCGGCTATATAGCGCAACATTAGCATAAAGCTGAAGGATCCACGGCGGTAAAAGATGCGCAGTTGTCCATCATTGTGGCCACCTCTGATTCAAGTCCTAAATGTCATCATTAGCCTGGGGGCCCTATACTTATTACTGGCTGGGCTCAGCGAGGTTTTAAAACCTTGAAAAAACCAAACACGGAAAACAAACAGAAGAACATAAAACAATTATAATATAATAATAATAATAACATTAATGATGAATACCTACAGCAACAATTGTGTATAATAATGGAAGACCAGCGAGTTCTCATACACACGAGTCTGGACTTTCTCTGCAGCGATTCACGGGACACGTCCTTTGTGAAACATAATATTTGTGTTGCAAATGACTGTAGCTAAGAGCCATTCATCTTTCTTATATAACATGTTGGCTAAGAAGGGACGTGGCAGGTGGATGCTGGTCATTTTTTGTCTCTGAGATTAGCCCCCGGGCAGCCGCTACAGTACGCCCCAGCAGTTGCTGTTCCTCCATGTAAGTGAATATCTGGTGAACAAACAGAACAAAAATGCAATTCTGACCATTAAAGTGTTTCCCACACAGCACAACAATGCGGGCAAAGGGAAATATACTGTAGCACCGCCGGCAGACCGCTCAACCAATGAATTCATTGAGATTCATAAGACTTATTAAATGTTCGCCTTTATTTCTTCCTAATGTATGGCGCCAGGCTTTTTTCAAAATGCCAATGAATGGCCAACTGTACAATAAAAATGCAAAAACTCCAGCGGCCACGGTCTGAGTCAATGTCAAAATATCGGGAAGGGATAACACTTGGCCGGAGAAGTCCAGGAGGACGTTACGGGTACACATGAAATGTTTAGAGGCTGCTGGTTTAGAATCTCCCGGCTTGATAATAATAATAATAATTTTATTTATATAGCGCTCTTTCTCCAATAGGACTCAAGGCCTCCCATAATGTATGGGAATGGCTGAATTGTTTATTCAATATTAAAATGTTATTGAGGCCAATATATTATCTTTAGTCATGAGGAACATTTAATGAAATTAGCAACGATGAAGGTATTTCATATATTTCCTATGATACCAGCAATTTGGCTTCAAGGGAATTCTTATAGACAGACATGACTTAATCTAGAAGGAGTACACCCCCCCCCCCCCACCCCTGCCTCTCTAGTTCTCCTCTACGGTGTCACATAACCGCAGATTGGCAGCTATTGTGGATCACTCAAGCAAACAAGGAGATAAAGTTAAGGAACCAAAGTGAATACATATTTTATATTTTGAATTTCTAAAGAAAGTATGGACAGACCCTCAGGCCCAGAGTCATGAAGGGGAGATAAATATTTAAGGGAAGCTGTATTTTTTTATCGCTCCGGAGGAGACATGTTCTCTGTGGAGCTTCATCTTAATGCTGAGAGAATACTATTATTCCAGGCTGATTTGCATGCGGCCATAGACACATAGGACGGTCCAAGCGCCACTTTTCCTGTTATTCCCCCGCTAATTAAAGAGAGGTATCGCTCTAGTTGATTTTAGATTTTATTTCTGATTTGTCCCAGAAAGAAAATAAAATTGTGTCCTCAGCTTGGACACTCTAAATAAATAAATAAATAAATAATAAATATATATATATATATATATATATATATATATATATATATGTACAAAAAGAAACACAGGAGGAGCGCTCCATAGTGTAAAACCAGATATGATTTAATAGATATAAAATATCCACGGTACAGTCAATCAGTACTCGTACCGTTTTAAAAACAGCAGTGGGCTGGTTACCACATGATGTATATATAACAAGCCAGGCAAGCCTCCTACCACCATCCGGGGCAACTGCAGCACGACACGGAACCTCACCGAACACTCTGTGAGGGAAGCGGTGTACCGACAGGCTGGAGAGGATCAGATGCGGCAGGGGATTCCCGACAGACACAGAGCTCGCCGTCACCAAGGCCCGCCCTAATGCATTTCGTAATCCACCCTCTTTCTGGGACTTGTAGTCTCTCTGAGACAAATTTACGGACATTTCTCAATTGGTGTTTGCGCATCTTTCAATTTTTTTATTTGTGTATATATATATATATATATATATATATATATATATATATACAAATACAGGAACTCAACACTCTCCATAATGAACTAACTCACCTAAGTATATAATTAATCAAATAAATAATGGGGTTTTAGTTCATGAATTGATCAATGCATTTAAGCTTGCAGCCCATCGCCAAGACATTGTTAGTGTAGGACTTGCAGTGAAATGGGGTCCCTTGGCGATGGGCTGCAAGCTTAAATGCATTGATCAATTCATGAACTAAAACCCCATTATTTATTTGATTAATTATATACTTAGGTGAGTTAGTTCATTATGGAGAGTGTTGAGTCCCTGTATTTGTATTTATTAGAGCATGTGGTCACAGGCCACTTCACCCCAACCTGGGAATGGCGAGTGCTGCTTGCACCCCATTCGCAGGGATGGCGAGTGTTGTGGTACTCTGTATGTATATATATATATATATATATATATATATAGATAGACCATGAGTCTAGGCTGCACACACAGGTCAGTACCAGGAGTGCTGAAGCTCACAAAAATGGTAATCATAAAAAATGCTTTAGAGAGCCAGCAACATCAGAAAAATATCAATTTATTAGGCATATAAAGTGCAAAACGGACATAGTAGCAAAAACAGAAAAAAGGTATAAAAATCAAGGAGGACACGTATTACTTAGCATGATGGTGATAAGACATCTTCACCACGTGAATCCTCCCCCAACCAGTCATAACACCCGACAGGCTGTTTCGGTGCTCTCTGCACCTTAGTCATGGGCAAGTGACTGAAGGCTCACACACATCCTAATATACCCCCATGAATCATCAGCTCTAACCCGGCTCACCTGAGAAAGTGCGGCAAGAAAAGGCAGACCAGCTGACATACCTACAGCGGCAAACGATCGCCATAGCAACCGAGGACGCCGGAAGATGTGCGGAAGCTCCGTCACATCACATAGCGAGCCTCACACACCGGCCGTCTGAGCGGAAGTCAGCTGACCGCACGCAGTGGTCGGCGTCATAGCAACATGAAAAACAACAACACGCTATGCGCACCACACAGTGACATCGGCTACACAGCGGAGATGTACATAATCATCTCATACACGCTGAACCCCGATGTGTACTGTAAGAAAAAAACACAGGTATTGATCAGGAGGAGCTGAGTATCCAGAGAGGTGCACTGGATGCAAGTGTAGTACAAACAAACATGTATGGACACAGACATAACATATAGAGTGGACCAGCACCAAATAGAGCTAACAGGAAAATTCAAAAAATATATGATCATAATAAGAAAACTAGAAAAAAGGAAGGAAAGAGCGGGGGGAGGGGGAAGGGGGGCCATCCCACCGATTAGAAGAATACAGGCAGCGAATAAATAGATGGCTAAATACAAATATCAAATGTCAGCTGGTCTGCCTTTTCTTGCCGCACTTTCTCAGGTGAGCCGGGTTAGAGCTGATGATTCATGGGGGTATATTAGGATGTGTGTGAGCCTTCAGTCACTTGCCCATGACTAAGGTGCAGAGAGCACCGAAACAGCCTGTCGGGTGTTATGACTGGTTGGGGGAGGATTCACGTGGTGAAGATGTCTTATCACCATCATGCTAAGTAATACGTGTCCTCCTTGATTTTTATACCTTTTTTCTGTTTTTGCTACTATGTCCGTTTTGCACTTTATATGCCTAATAAATTGATATTTTTCTGATGTTGCTGGCTCTCTAAAGCATTTTTTATATATATATATATATATATATATATATATATATATATATACACATATTTATTTATTTATTAATTTTAAGTGACATTTTTAAAACTCAAGAATAATCATCATCAAATTAAAGGGTGCCATGACATAGCTACAGAGGGTGCAGGTTTTGCCATTGAAGCACTATGTGGCATAATGTGAACTGCTGGCACTGTGTGAAATGTGTACTGGTGGCTTTACAAAGTGTCATATTGTTAACTAGGGCACTGCTATGGGGCATAAAATGAATGAGATACATATGATATCCTGGCAGTGGGGTTGTCGGCAGTCAAAAGACTGTTGCAGTCAACGTTGCAGTCATAACAGTGGGTGTAGGGAGGGCGCGGATGGAACAAGTCCAGGATAACAACAGATATTGGGCCAGATTCTCTAGGCTTCAAAAGTGATAAAATAGAGAGTGATAAACAGCCAGCCAATCAGCTCCTACCTACCATGTCACAGACTGTGTTTGAAAAATGTCAGGCAGGAGCTGATTGGCTGGCTGTTTATCACTCTCTATTTTATCACTTTTGAAGCCTAGAGAATCTGACCCATTGTGACTGAGGAAGGCTGCTCCTCACAGTGAGGACGGATGCGTGGCCTGAGGCCTCCCGAAAGGGACTAGCTATCAGAAATTAGTGACGAGGGAGGGACCCAAATTGAAATATAAATTGTGGACCTTGGGGACCCATCTGATGAAGTTCACCTAGACGTGGTGGATGGGCCACATTTTTGGTCAAATCTGTGCTAAGAACTTAACTTACACTACCCCGTGATCATTGTAATTATTTTGACTATTAGCATTCTTAGGGGGACATTTACTAAGATGGGAGTTGTATTACAGATGGGATGTTGCTATGGGCAACCAATCAGATACTATCTATTATCTTGTAGAAGGATCTCAATTAATAAGAAGTAGATTTTAATTGGTTGCCATAGGAACATCACGTGAAACAGATCTCCCAGATTCCCACCTTATTGCATCAGCATGTACTAGAAGCCTCGGCATAGCAGC
Organism: Crinia signifera; assembly: GCF_055691185.1. NCBI lineage: Eukaryota > Metazoa > Chordata > Amphibia > Anura > Myobatrachidae > Crinia > Crinia signifera. The sequence goes on along the minus strand of NC_139224.1, from coordinate 174,950,323 downwards.
TCCTCCTGCAGTCCAAGTCCCCCACATTCCAGCAATTGTCTGAATCCGGCACTGAGCGACTTCACACTGAACGTCAGCCGCACTCGCCACTAACGAGCCGTCCAATGAGAATTAAAGAATCTTTCGCAATATTCGAATCAGAAGTCGCCCAATGTATGACATTATTGTAAATACTGAAAACAGAGGTGCATTATAGAGCCCCGTCAGATCCTCCATAGCACCTCATTCTCCGCAGATACTGTATGATCCTACAGTAAGTGTCCCCCCATTTCTTGGACCGGTGGTTCTGTAGCAGAGGTGACTTTGCTTCATGTAAATAGTATCCCTGAGCATTTCTTATCTCCATAATGGATAATTTTCTCCTTACCATCTCATGCCAACCCAAACCCATATCCGCGCCAGTATTGTAAGACTCCGCTTCATATTTACCATTTTCTAATTGAACATTTGCACAATTGCTGCTAATACAGAACACGGATGGGAGACGGCGGCTGGCGCAGGCTCGGAATGTTTCGCTGTTATCTTTGGTGTGTTGCTTATTTATACAGTTATACTATTTATGTGATTGTTGTCCTGAGACACATAAGACAACATCGATATCTGATCGCACTGTCGATTTGCTCTCCTGCTGGTACTGATATATGGGAAGAGACGGGGGAGGGGGGAGGCTGTAATACAAGCTCAATTGCAGGTTAACTATGTTTGCCGAATGCTCCTCCGCACATAAATACTGTGTAATTGGGAATGGGAATTAAGGTACAGTCCCAGGAAGCCCCGAGTGACACAGACATTCTGTTGCCTTATATTTCCTTGTCAAGTATAAATATTCAACAACCGCGTAATATCATCTCAGCGCGTACAGCGTCATTACAGCCCGCACAATAATCCTCGAACCAGGATTCCAATGATAGGTTGACAGTCAATGGGTGGACACCGGTGGCTGCAGCCCCCCCAGGCAGTGGCGTAAGTTTGCCCCAGTTGCTCGGAGGCAAGATAAATATTGGTGCCCCCCCCCCCCCACCCCCCAAACACAGCACCTTATATAAATATATGTATGCATGTGTGTAAGTATGTATGTATGTATGTTATGTTTAAAATAAAGAGTGATGCCTATGGTCCTACTAGGAGGGGAAGTCAGCCAGAGAAGTGATATTGAAGGCTTTCATCAATGAACTGATTGAAATTTGCAGGGGAGGAAAGGCGCCCCCTTGGGAGCAGGAGCCCGGCGGAAGATGACTCCATTGCCTCCCAGAGTTACGCCTCTTCCTCCAGGTAAAATCCACCACTATGTGAAGCCAGATGAAGGTGGCGGCGGGGACACACGGGGAGCAGCAGCGCCAGCACCGGAGTGGGGGGGGGGGGGAGGGTGCAGGTATCTCGGCAGCCCCTCTCCTCCGACAAGGTAAAAGCTGCCACTGGTTGACACCAAGGGTGGAATGTAATGCCAGCCGAGTTCAGTGGCAGTGCTGGATGCCGGGCGAACTTGTCTTTTATTAAAGGGGCAAAGGCAAAATCATGCCATGTAAGTGATTGCCCCTTTAAAATAAAAACAAAGATACACTTCCCATCCAGATACCTGCTGCATACTGACAATATTTTTGCAGATTTCGAAGGATGTACGTATTCTAGACATTAGCCTTCTGTAAGACTGAGAATACTTTACGGTAATATTTCGATACATTCCTTGGGTGATATCTCTCAGTTTTATTATATGTGTTATAACTGAGAACACTGCAGGTTACAAATATCTATATATTTTGTGTGATATTTCTCAGTATCACCGTAACTGTCACATGTTTGTGTGTAGTGTGTTTTTGGGATATATTCCCCCTCTTTTAAAGCAATAAATGTTAAGTTTTAATTATATTTAAAGCTGTTCCCCCACAAAAAGAGGGGAACTCTCTCCTTCCCCTCACTGTATAGCCTTTAGAAAAAAAAAAAAGGTCGACGTGGCGCAGGAAAAGGTCAACATGGGTTTTCCAGAAATTTTTTGAAAAACAAATCTGGACTTTTTCATACTTTAAAGCCCCAATACACACTTAGCGATAATTCATGTGCTCATTTTGGCCCTCTTGAGTGAAATGGTTTGTAATAACGCTTAGTGTTTATGCTCAATATCGTTACCGATGTGTGTTCCCGTGGGTCATTAATGATACGCCGGTCAATCTTGACTATATTGTCAACGACTGCATGTTCAGTGGGGAACCGATGGCGCCACTGATCAATATCGTTCAGTCAGTGTGTTTGCACTATATAGTTCATTGGGACTTTGTTGGCAAATTGCTCATGATATCGTTCGTACACGATATTATCTAGTGTGTATGGGGCTTAACATCCACATGGGGCCTTGATTGGGAACGGTGAAGCATGGTGAGCGACACTTTCACACTTGGGGTCCTTATGTGAAGGTGTTGACAATTGACATTGTTGATACCCAAATAATTCACGTTGACCATGTCATTTTTTAATTTTCAACTTTTTGCTGTAGACCCAGTGACTGTTGAACTAGACACTGTTTACCATATGATCTATAACCTTTTATCCTCCCCCTAAATAAAATAAGACCTATATTTTCCGTATGTTGGGCAGGAAAAGGGCCCATAAATCAGCAGCAGACTGGATGCGCAGGCCTGAAATCAGAGCCGGTCACAGCCAATTTCCCATCCCTAATCTTTTATCCTATATTTCCTCAGTGCAGTGTGAGGGAGCTTTGCCTCATAGCTCTATCCTCCTGTTCACAAATCTCCCGAGCACAGGCCCCTGCCGCGTTTTTATTCCCGGATTTGTAATTCTCCCAGATCTCTTTACTGCACACGGCTGTTCTTTTTTTTTGGCTTCCCTTGCTGTTCCCATTTCTAACGACGCTTGTGCCTGTTCCTTCATGGCAGGGTTACCTCGGAGACACACAATTACAGCTGTCGCACAATGCCGGACACCATGCGAGGAAGCAGATAGCATTTAAATTGTTTCCTAATGTATGGCGAGGGGCCTTAGCTCACTTCCTGCCGCCGGGAGGACATGGTATGGGCAGGGATCGGGCTTGTCTTCCAGAACACGCTCGCAGCCATGAATCCGACTGCGAATGAGCGTTAATTGCTGACTGCGGCCTATTTAATGGCTATAAAGCCCAAATGGCAAGTATACTGTAGCTAAGAACTAGAGTTACAAACACAGGGATGAAAGTATCACTAGTTTGTGGGACACAGCGGTAGAGTTTCACATGTTACTGACATGTAACACATTGGATGTGGGAATTTTTATTTGATTTGTTTTGTGTGTGCAAATAATCAACTTCTCTTTCGGAGATCTGTCCCCCTGCACTAAGGAGCACAGTTAAGGTGGAACAGTCATATTCAGTCGGGATTTGAAAGCTGCCGACTGTCCTGCAGGTCAGAGATGGTCTTGTCTGTATAGTTCGATTGATAAATGTCGTTTTCATTAAGCTCAGAAAGTTCAAAATGTGCAAAATTGTTGCAATTATTGCTATTGCTATACCATCTTGAAGGGCATTACCAGGAAGTTATGGGCACCATAGACAAATATTTAAGTGACCTATTACATTTTTTTTTTTAAGGAAGGGACACTCTCTCCTAGCTACCTCTCTTTCCTGACTCTTACTAGTTAAAGTGTAAGCAAATCCTTTAATGTGTAAGCTTTTGGGCAGGGCCCTCATACCTCTTTGTCTGTTGTTACCTAGCCTTGTATATGCTGGAGTTATATAAATTATTATATATTAATAATGATAATCAGACATCTCAGCAATTTTAGAGCGTAAGTCGCCAGCTAACACTCTCGGTATTCTGGGCTCTTTTGGCGCCATCGTCCGTAAAGCAGGGACTGGCTTAACCTCTTTACTGACTGAGGACACCACAGCAAGATGGCGTGAATGAATCAGGGCCCAGTGCAGCGTGGGTAGCAGTTGGTTACCTGCCCTGTACTCAGATAGTGATGACCATGTGTACTGTTCGGAATCAACATTTATAATACATTGTACCCATACACAGTACGCCAGCTCCACATCCAGGCAATCTTGCATTTTTGGCCAAATTAATTGGCTCAGGTTTAATATTTAACAAAATGTTGACAACCATCTGCACTGGATCAGCTGACTGCCAGACCGGAGGACGCCATTGTGCCACTGGAGTTGTTGGATCCGCTTCCAGGCAAGTGAAGCCGTCGCACCACCAGAACATCGTTTTTTCTTCATTCTAATCATGTCAACATTTCATCCGTTTCAATAGGATGCATGTCGGCAAGGTTAAAGATGACATGTCGACAGTACGACTATGCCTTCATTATGAATGTTGACATGGTAACTTCAACAAAACAAACTCAACCAAAAAAGCGGATTAAAAATCTTTCCTCCAAAAAACAAAATTTTCAAACATGACTTATCGCAAAATGCCTTCAAGACTTTCTCAATGTTCTGAATACAAAATGTTACAGGTCTGAAGCTGCAAGTTCACAGGTCACCGCGGAACACACCAAAAAGTGCCTAAATAATACAGATGCCTCTAACAGGCAAAATGTTCAAACTAAGCGCTGTCTGGTCAGAGACTTCTAAGCAGCCCTATTCAATGCAGGTTCTAAGTTGACAACAAATAATTCTTATTAGAGGCAATATCAATGAATAAATATACTTATAAAGCACTTTTATCTAATGAATGTCTTTATTTGGAGCGATTTAATATTAAACATTAAATAAGAATACAAAGGTTAAGAAGTAATCTGTATAAAAATAATTATTAAGGGTTCACTAGTAACCATTCAACTAATTAATGGCAGCAATACAATTTTTAATTGAATGAATAATGGAGGTGACAATCTTATTTCAAACTTGTGGCACTACAAGTGGTAGCATGCGTTAGTATCTATCATTCATTTAAAACATTGATTTGTTTAATTAAAAATTACAAAATGTTTCCCTTGTTGTGACCTGCAGATCTCCACTAACCCCCATATCACCTTTATCTATGGATCCATCCCCATCACCAAACCAAGGTTTGCAGTATAATATCTGAACAGATTTTTTGTAGTTTCTGTTGCTTTTATCACTGTCTAATAATAATAATAATAATAATAATAATAATAATAATAATAATAATAATAATAATAATAATAATATTATTATTATTATTATTATTATTATTAACAGGTTCTTATATAGCTCAGCAAATTCAATTCCATTGCATTTTTAAATACCGATATGTAATATAAGATAGTAAATTCTATGAAAATATATATATATATATATATATATATATATATATATATATATATATATATATTATTGCCCTTGCAAATTAAATTACTATAAATATTGACGCTTAATATTTCTAAAATATGATATTGTTCATTTAATAAAATTATCACCTTGTTTTATCATTTAGAATTACATTACTCCCAATATATAAATTATTTTGATAATTGTGCCCAACAAATTTCTATATGAATTGCTTTGGTCCCATAATTAAGTATTAATTACCGCCACGTTAATACAATACATATGTTGAAAATGGCTCCTTCTGGTTGGACATATTATTAACTCACCAGTGAGAGGCAATTTTTTACGTGATATACTGTATAGCCAAATTACAAGCGGATATGGCATTTTGAAATCAGTATCCATTGCCGAGCATAGCAAAAATCACCATCAATAAAAAGCAAAAATCACCATCAATAAAAATCAAAAATCTCCATCAATAAAAAGCAAAAATCTCCATCAATAAAAAGCAAAAATCACCATCAATAAAAAGTATGGCAGTGTGAAAGACAAAATTTCCTTCAATTTGCCAAAGTGGCATCTTTCACTTTAACCAAACTTGGGTCTTATTTAAAATAATTTCCACTAGGACAAAAAAGGTAATTAGAAAAGTTACTTATCGCTTATCTGAGCCAGTCTCTACCATTCTACACATACAGGAGCCTCCATAAATGTTAAACAAAAACTTTTAATATTTTACTTACAATCTTTTATACATAAATATAGTGTCAGATATAATATGAAAATTATATTGTTATATTCCATCTAATTCCCCCATCAACCACCCATCAATAAATCATTTGTTTTCTGGGAGCAGAGTAATTGCATTGTACTAAATATTATATTGAAACCTTCAAATAAAAAAAAAAATTACTTCATCTAATCAACAAATCCGATTTTTATTTTGTTTGGTTATTTTTATTTATTTATTTGTATTATTCATGGTAACATTCCCCCAAAGCAGAATTATTATTTAATATTATATTATTTATTAAGGAAATTAATTATTTATTGTGGCGATGAAAAATGTTTTGCTGCTTGACGTATGCTATATTTTCACCTCCCCGCAGACCTCTATGGAGGTGATAATATCAATTGACAAGAAGACTACGATATGTGTGTGTGTGTGTGTGTGTATGTGTGTGTGTATGTGTGTGTGTGTGTATGTGTGTGTGTGTGTGTTTGTGTGAATATAGCAAAAATTTTGAATATGTATTTTTAATGTTTTTTTTCTTATATAAAATAAATTGTATTTAGCTTCTTAATAGTGACTTTGTTGTATTTATACCCCAATCACCACCTTTTCAGGACAAATTTATATTTATATATTTTATATACTAAAATATGGGTTTTCTTAATACAGGTTGAATATCCCTTATACGAAATGCTCGGGACCACAAGCATTTTAAGGGATTATTCCGGATTTCCGGATTTTTGTTTTTTACATACTCACTTGGTCCCCTGGCAATCCCCAACGTCCATGGTGTCCCCTGGCGTCCATGGTGACCATCGGATTCATCTTCAGTGGCATCTCCAGTCCCAAGGATGCATTGCACATGTGCACAGGTGCGCTGGTAACATCATCGGTGCACCCACGCTATGCCACCTTGGGACCGGATGCCGTTGTAGTCGAATCCAATGGCCGCCGTGAACACTGGGGGAACGAGTATGAAAAAAAGAGCAGGTGAGAAAAAAACAAAAAAGAAATCCCAGAATATTTTGCACTTGGGATATCCGGATAAGGGATACTCAACCTGAATATTTAATCAATGTAAAAATATGTTGCAGTGTAAATGACTGTATATTTCCTGAGCCCCATGTCATCCCCTGTGCTGTACACTAATGGGCGACTCGGTATGTAATAATTGTTTGGTAATCTGCAGCAGCGACTTGTCAGTTTCCTCGTCTTGTATCGCTGTGTTTGTTGTATCTGTTACAGTTGGATCTCTGACTTAAACCTATTCATTAGCTCCTCGTTTCTGCAAATAGCGAGCAGGGCTCATTTCATTAACATCTCAGAGCTGAGCTGTTGTTCTACTGCTGAGTAATTGTGGGTTGGTGCGTTCGCTGAGCTCTGGCTAATGACATGATCACATCAAAAGGATGAAACCTGTAGGATTGCACATTGAATTGTGCTTATTGTCAGTCTTGGTTCTCCTGCTGTATGTGCCTCTGACATAGGAAAGAATTCCAATTCTCCGAGCTGAACTACAATTAGGAACCAGCTGCCAGCAGGGCCGGTGCAAGGATATTTGGCACCCTATGCACAAACTTCAGCTACCTGATCTCTGATTCAGATGAACTTGTGGGGGCGGAGTCTTAGAAGGGGAGTGGTATGACTTACCGACGGTTGGGATCCCAGCAATCAGTATACCGACATTGGAATCCTGGCCGCCGGTTTTCCGATGGGGGAAGCGCAAAGAAGCCCTTTGCAGGCAAGAGCATAGGGAGGGTGGCTCCAATGGAAATCAAGCTCCTGGAACTGAGGAGTAGAGAGGGCATGCTGCTGGTCCTTCTTCCCTACTCACCCCCAAAATGTCTGCCGCCTTAACCCTATCAGTGGTACTCCCGAGAATTTTCCGGGCTATGCTCCAGCGTCCAGACTGGCAAACTCCGAAAATTCGCAGGATTACCACTGTCTGCGCTGTTTAGCAAGCCATGGCGCTCCACCTCCTTCCCCCCGCAGTGTGCGCCATGGCTTGCTAACGTCATGCTGCACAGCACACAGCTGGGTTGCCGGGGGCAGAGGCGGGCAGCAGTGGATATAGTGCTCAGTGGCACTGCCCGGCCCTGGAAAGACAGTGGTGGGTTTTTTTTTAGGGAGCGCTCCCAAAAATAAAACTTGCCCAATGGGGAGCATGCCCTAAAAACAAACACCACTGATGGGGTTAAAGAAGACAGGTGCTAGAGGTTTTCCTGCACCTGTAGCATCTGCCAGGGGAGAGAAGTGCGCCTAGCGATACCCAGAAGTGTGGATTCCTGGAGCGCGGTACCCCTGTTACCCCTGACCATGAGCATTTAACACCTCCCTGGCAATGATCATGTCACTTCCCCTAGCAATGAGCATGTAACCCCCCCTGGCAACAAGCATATAACTTGCCTGAGCAATGAGCACATAACTTGTCTTAGCAACAAGAATGTAACTGCCTCTTGTGAACAAGCATGTACTGTAACTCCACTGTCAAGAATGTAAACATCCCTGGCAACAAGTATGTAACCCCAAAGATTGAGCAAGAAACCCCTGGCAAGGAGCTTTTAACCCCATTGCAACAAGCATGTAGGTAAGCGGCTCTTCAGGGGCAATCTGTGTGTAAGCAGCACTAATGGGGGCATTATATTTGTAAGCAGCACTACTAGGGGCATTATGTGTGTAAGCGGCACTACACAGGGGCATTATATGTGTAAGCTGCACTACTGGGGGTATAATGCGTGTGAGCAACACTACAGGGGGTATTTATATGTAAGTAGCACTAAAATGCCATAAGGGTGTGCAAAATTTATTCAAATTACTCCATTGTGTGTATAGCATTACGGAGTGGGGCATAATGTGCAATGGGCATTACGGCGTGGCATAAAAGTGAATTATGCATTATGGTGTGTGGCATGTGCAATGAGCATTACGGTATGTGGCAGAATGTCTAACGGGCATTATGGTGTGTGGCATATTGGGTAATGGGCATTACTATAATAAGGAAAAATTACTGGGGGGGGGGGGGGGGGCTGAAACATACTGTTGTACCATTGCTCTGGGCACCACATCACCTAGCTACTCCTAGACAGGGGGTGGTGTGTAGATAGAGGGTGGTATGTATAGATAGGGGGTGGTATGTACATAGGGGGTTGTATGTATAGATAGGGGGTGGTATGTACATAGGGGGTGGTGTGTAGATAGGGGGTGGTATGTACATAGGGGGTGGTGTGTAGATAGGGGGTGGTATGTAGATAGTGGATGATATGTAGGTAGTGTAACTGGGTAACACTATGCTGCACTGCAGGGGGAAGATGTAACATGTGCATAGAGAGATAGATTTGGGTGGGTTTTGGGCAAAGTAAAATGTAGATTGCATTGTAGGAAAAAACTTTCTAAGAAGCCAGTATTTACCATGCACAGAAAAACTATAAATTTCATTATTATTATTATTATTATTATTATTATTATTATTATTATTATTATTATTATTATCCTTTATTTATATGGTGCCACAAGGGTTCTGCAGCGCCCAATTACAGAGTACACATAATCAAAACAGGAAAACAGTAGCTTACAGTTGAAGACAATATAGGACAAATACAGGGTAAATGATTATAGGAACATCAGCCGATTGCTGCAACATAAGTATCCAGGTGACAGCAAACAGACGGCTTTGGTGCAGTGGAAGACTACTGAAGTAAGAAAGGATAAGCACATGAGGTAAGAGGTCCCTGCTCGTGAGAGCTTACATTCTAAAGAGAAGGGGCAGACAGACAGAGGTGACACAGGAGGGGTAGACAATTAGAGAGGAGTAGGTGACGGCTTTGTAAGCGAGTGTGAGAAGTTTGAATTGAATTCTGATAGGGAAGGGAAGCCAGTCATTGGTTGGAAGCTGTAGATATTTGAACGTCTCTCCAACCTATAAATATTAAATTCCAAAAACAACAAACAAATGCTTCAGAGAAAAATAATCTGTTATACATTTTTCACACTTTTTTCATGCATATTCCCAAAATATTATATACTGTTTGCTTCTTGATTTCAGGGTACATAGTGGTGTATAATGTGCACTCGTTTAATATATTTAACAGAAAGAATTTATTCAACAACACTGGTTTCGGCTTACACCATCTAGCATCCCCACTTATGGAATAATCCTCGCTGAGGAAATTTCCGGCAATTAGGGTTTGGGAGCAGATTCAAACCCCCAAACCAACCAAATATTATTATCCTCCATGCGGAAGGTAATTCTGCAGTCTGTGCACCATTCTCTGTGCAAACTCCACATAGATTAATCATAGCAGCAGTCCATGTTTTCTAGACCAACAATCTTGTGCACAGGTGCAGTCATTCCTCACTGATCCACCGGTAACTTAGGTTATCCTCCTCAGTTTAGGGAACTGTTTTATCAATCTCCACTGACCAGCAATATGACTGCAACAATGCTTTGTGTATCAACCATAGGTGCAGGGGGTGCAGCTGCTACGGGGCCCAGAGCTGAGAGGGGCCACCTTCCCTGTCACAGTTACATGTGTTATATACAGGGGTGTAGCTACCATAGGTGCCGGGGGTGCAGCTGCTATGGGCCCCAGAGCTGAGAGGGGCCACCTTCCCTGTCACAGTTACATGTGTTATATACAGGGGTGTAGCTACCATAGGTGCAGGGGGTGCAGCTGCTACAAGGGCCCAGAGCTGAGAGGGGCCACCTTCCCTGTCACAGTTACATGTGTTATATAGAGGGGTGTAGTTACCATAGGCGCAGGGGGTGCAGCTGCTACGGGGCCCACAGCTGAGAGGGGTAACCTTACTTGTCACAGTTACATGTTTTATATACAGGGTGTAGCTACCATAGGTGCAGGGAGTGCAGCTGCTATGGGGCCAGAGCTGAGAGGGGCCACCTTCTCTGTCACAGTTACATGTGTTATATACAGGGTGTAGCTACCATAGGTGCAGGGGGTGCAGCTGCTATGGGGCCCAGAGCTGAGAGGAGCCACCTTCCCTGTCACAGTTTCATGTGTTATATACAGGTGTGTAGCCAGTGGCGTAACTAGATATCCGTAGGCCCCATAGCAAAAGTTTGTAAGGGCCCCCTATTTAGCAACTGATGGTGATAAATGTATGTAAAACATATTACTTAGACAGTAAAGATGGGCCCCCTTCAGCTCTGGGCCCCATAGCAGCTGCACCCCTTGCACCTATGGTAGTTACGCCCTTGTGTGTGGCTACCATAGGTGCCAGGGGTGCAGCTGCTATGGGGCCCAGAGCTGAGAGGGGCCACCTTCCCTGTCACAGTAACATGTGTTATATACAGGGGTGTAGCTACCACAGGTGCAGGGAGTGCAGCTGCTATGGGGCCCAGAGCTGAGAGGGGCCACATTCCCTGTCACAGTTGCATGTGATATATACAGGGGTGTAGCTACCAAAGGTACAGGGAGTGCAACTGCTATGGGGCCCAGAGCTGAGAGGGGCCACATTCCCTGTCACAGTTACATGTGTTATATACAGGGGTGTAGCTACCAAAGGTACAGGGAGTGCAACTGCTATGGGGCCCAGAGCTGAGAGGGGCCACCTTCCCTGTCACAGTTACATGTGTTATATACAGGGGTGTAGCTACCAAAGGTACAGGGAGTGCAACTGCTATGGGGCCCAGAGCTGAGAGGGGCCACCTTCCCTGTCACAGTTACATGTTATATACAGGGTGTAGCTACCATAGGTGCAGGGGGTGCAGCTGCTATGGGGCCAGAGCTGAGAAGGGCCACCTTCCCTGTCACAGTTACATGTGTTATATACAGAGGTGTAGCTGCCATAGGTGCAGGGGGTGCAGCTGCTATGGGGCCCAGAGCTGAGAGGGGCCACATTCCCTGTCACAGTTACATGTGATATATACAAGGGTGTAACTACCATAGGTGCAGGAGTGCAGCTGCTATGGGGCCCAGAACTAAAAAAATACTCTGGCATAACATTAAATAAGGCCCCACCCACCCAGCACCTCTTTAGGTTCCCTTAACAAATACCATTGGGGTAGTATTTACAGCCGTTTGGGGGTTGCCAGTATGCAGAGGCCCCTGGGTACTGCCCCCTCCTCCATAGCAGAATTCCTCTCTGGACTGTTAGATACCATCACTGACCGGAGTTAGTGCCATAGACAGAACTAAATATGATTTAATGATCCCAGAGGATCCCAGAGGATTAGTCCAATACCGGCTGTGAAGAAATCTGAAGTTAACTTTATAGAAACGTGAAGATATAAGTTCCACTCTACATTATACCAGGGGCAGCTAAACCGGTCCTGGAGATCTATCAACGGTCCACGTTTTCCAGACCATCTAGCACAGGTGTAATCATTACTAACTGCCACATTTTCAGATCACCTAGCAGGTGCACAGGTGCAGTCATTACTAACTGTCACATTGTCGCACATGCTGCATTCATTCCTACTATACAGTAGATCACAGGTGGCCTGATACACAGTACAGGTAGATGTTGAGGACAGGTTTAGCCACCCCTGCCTTGCACAAACGCATCCATCATCTAAGAGGAAAGAGGTATCGCACGTTTATCTATAGGGGCAGGAATCAGGGAGAATGTGTTAGAGATCGGTCACCGTGTTAAACAGATTATATGGATTTTCCCTATTTACCTTCCCCAGATTGCTGGGCGTTCCTGTAGACACGACTTATCTAGGTTTTGGCCAAGTATTTCACACTATCTGGAGGAAGACAAAAGAGGCGGAAGTTCACTGGATATAGTATTGAATTACGGGTTATCAGCCGTCTGTTGTAGTCAGCGGGGGCACGTGTACCATGGGCGAGGTGGAAGGTCTCCAAACTCTCTCGATTTTATTTGTTATTAGCAATTTGGAATGCAAGAGAAGAGTTGTCCATGGAGACTGCCTGTTATACAATACCTAGAGTGAAAGAGAATGCTAGGTTCATTAGATGTGCACATTTACACTGCGGGCGCTAAAGGGCGGCCAACCTTTGGTCTGGGGTAACAGGGGCGTTCCGGGTAACATAGGCATTCTGTATGACTCACTGAGAGCAACACCAAAGTGCTGAGAAACAGAAAGTCTAGGAGGATACAAGTAAATTCCCTCGCACATACAGAATTCGGCAGGGTATTAGGTAGATGATACCGTTTTGCTCTTGAAACTTTGTTGCTATACGAAAATTCATACTGACAACAGATGCAATGTGCCCTATTTACAGAATGTGCCCCTTTTAACAGCAAGGTTGTTAATAAGCCGCCAATCAGTGGATTAAGTAGCTTTGAGTTGTGGTAATATCTACCGTATTTTTCGCTCTATAAGACGCACCTGACCATAAGACGCACCTGACCATAAGACACACCTGACCATAAGACGCACCTGACCATAAGACGCACCTGGTTTTAGAGGAGGAAAACAGGAAAAAAAATTTTGAGGAGGAGGTTATGGGCAGGAATGATCTGGGTAGGGAAAGGGTAGATAATACTGGCTTGGTACTATGGTCAAGGAAGGGTTAGAGGAGAGGCAGAACTGGGAATATGGAGGGGTCAAGGGTAGACAGCAGCTTGAGCACTACTGGGGCAAGGAGGGGTCACAGGTAGACAGCAGTTTTGAGGGGGTAATAAATTGATTAGGCTAGGTAGCAGCTGAAATGAATTGCGGTAGTACCCCCCCCCCACACACACACACACACCACACTACTCTGCCCAAAGGGGGAGGGGAGGAGCGGGCTCTGCTGCAGCTCCTGAGATGCACTTTTTTTTTTCAATATTTTCAATAAGACGCACACACTTTTCCGCCAAATTTTTTTGGGAGAAAAAGTGCTTCTTTTGGTCCGAAAAATACGGTATATAATAAAATTGACTGCTGATAAAAAAAAAATGTCATCATGTTGGAATGTAATGGCAGTTGATATGAATTCTGACCCCTTCCACTAGGGAAGGGCTGGGGCTCAAAAAGCCAGCATTCTAGTGGCAGTGCCTGACATGGATGCATAGACATGTCTCAAAGGGGCGTGGCATCACAGTATTCCCCGTCTCTGTATGTTCAGAGCGCCCAAGCAGAGTGCCGGGAGGTCACGCCCCGTGGCTCTGGATGCTGGGTGACCCAAGAAGAGCTCTGAGAGGTGGAGCTACTTATTTTAGAAAAACCTTATTTTAATAATATTTGTAAATATTGAAAAAATATTTGAAAACTGACGGTGGTGCGGCAGGTTATTTGGGCGTTCTTGTTCCATGGAATTCAAGCTTGATAGAAATGTTGAAGAATAGTTTTGTTTTTCTGATTTTTGAGGGTGTGTTATTAATTCTTTACGGGTCTGCAATGGGGGAGGGGGGGATATTGGGATACAGTATCTGTCATGGAGTGAGGTTTTGATTAAATATTAAATAGATATTGTAGGGGATTACATTTTGTAGGGGAGGTGTCTCAAACACTGGAGAGAGATAAAATGGAGAGAGATAAATCCCAACCAATCAGCTCCTATCTTCCATGTTACTGGTTGCGTTTGATAAATGACAGCTAGGAGCTGATTTGTTGGTACTTTATCTCTCTCCAAAATTTGCTACATTTCCTCCTGTAACTCAGTGAGATCTCCCGGAACGGGATGGGTAAAAAACATAACAGGACGGGACCCCGGAATGCAGAGTTTGTTGTCTGGTTTGGCCAGAGGCATAACTCTGGGAATCAATGGAGTCATCTGCCACGGGCTCCTGTTCCCAAGGGGGCACCTCTCCTCCCCTGCTCAATATCACTTCTGTGACTGACTCCCCCTCCTAGAAGGACAATTGACATTACACTCACCTTAGAGTGTGTCACTCCTTGATAAAGGAATGGCATCCGGAACATCGATTAGACCTTCTGTGTCTGGTATCATTTTCAAAGAAGTTCAAGTGAGCGACACGGTTTTGCTTGTGTGTGTGTGTGTGTGTATATATATATATATATATATATATGCATGCATACATATAGTTATATAAGGTGGTGTGTGTGTGTGTGTGTGTGTGTGTGGGGGGGCATCCAATATTTGTCTTGTCTCCGGGCAACTTGGGCAAACCTACGGCACCGGGTTTGGCTTTCCAGGTTCCGGTTCTGGTTTTTACTTTGTTCCTTTCAGAAAGTGGTTAAATTCTTATTCTATTCAACAGAACAATGAAGGGTCAGTTGGCGCTTGGACGAAAATGTAATTTCCCATTTCTGAAATAATAAAACAAAATGCTACAATATAAACAAGTAACAATATTTAATACAATGAATTAAATGACAGATTACATCACGATAAAGTAACAGTAATATCCCATAACAAATGGAAAAAGAAGACATAGCCTGCCGGGGCGGCGTACATTATATCATTCAGTTAGTAACGTTATAATGCGAACAATGCAGAGTCTGTCTGGGGCGACTGTCCAGCGTCCAAACATGTTTCCCTTCAACGTTTAGAAAGTTTCGAATTTAATATCTATGAACTGCGCTGCGGAGTTGGAGTTTCAGGCAATGGGCAGTATGGTTTAATTCCCTGCAGAATCTCATGGGAACATCACGTTCAGCCAGCTGCGCAGTATCAGCTAATGGTGAAACACTACACCGTTTTCCTTCTAAGTCCTCGCTAATCCCTTGGGCTGACATGTTTTTGGGCTGCATCGCTGTGAAATTGCCTTAAATCCTCTTTAAAAATATGAATAATATTAAAGAGCAGCTCTGCAGACAAAGGCTGAAATAAATACTCCATAATGGGCAAAATAGTCCATTGTACGCGTCTCCGATCGGCGCGGAAATCGCCGTCATTAGTCCACAAAGTAACGAAGCGGCTGCTCGTTCCCAGGGTCTGAGGACACAGATCTATCTATCTATCTATCTATCTATCTATCAGTATGTCAAATATTTCTATAAAATAATTTTTCACCATTTATTTATATAGTGCACACATATTCTGCAGGAAATTATTTAGCAGTGGAACTTACACTCTATGGCTATGCCCTTTATTCTGGTTCACTTGCAAAGGCAAATTCCTTCTTAAATGGACAAAACCAGGCTGCACTGCAGGTGGGGCAGATGTAACAAGTGCAGAGAGAGTTAGATTTGTGTGAGTTATTCTGGTTCACTCTTTCTGACAAAATCCTTCTTAGCTGGACAAAACCATGTGTACTGCAGGTGGGGCAGATGTAACTTGTGCAGATATAATTAGATTTGGGTGGGGTTTTACATCAAAGTGAGATCTATATTGTAGTGTAAGAATAAAGCAGCCAGTATTTACCCTGCACAGAAACAAAATAACTCGCACAAATCAAACTCTCTCTGCACATGTTACATCTGCCCCCCTGCAGTGCACATGGTTTTGTCCATTTGAGAAGGAATTTGCCTTTGTGAGTGAACCAGAATAAGGACCTATGCTCTCACCTTGTGCACATTCAGATATACACTAGGGTTAATCTTTTGTTACAAGCCAATTAATCTATTAGAATACCTATTATTTTTAGATAGTAAGAGAAAACGGGAGTACCCAGAGGAAAACCCACTAAAACTTGTGTACCCAGGGAAAAATCCACTAAAACTTGAGTACCCAGGGAGAAAAAAACACTAATGCTGGAGTACCCAGGGAAAACCCAATGATACTGGAGTACCCATGGGAAACCCACTGAGATTGGAGTAGCCGGGGAAAGACCCAATGAGACTGGATTACTCAGGGGAAAACTGTTGAGACTTCTCAGGGGAAGCGCACAAAGACTGGAGTACCCAGGGAAAACACACTGAGATGGAGTACCTACGGGAAACCCACTGAGGATGGAGTACGCAAGGATATCAACTTAAACTGGAGTACCCATGGAAAAACCCACTAAAACAAGTATCCAGGAAAAACTCTCTAAAACAACTGAGAATATATATAAACTACACACAGATAGTGCCTTGCCAAGTAATGGAAATCATTTCAGTGTTATCATGTATGATGCTAACCACTGTGCCAATCATGCTGTCTGTATGTCTGTCTGTCTATTGATCTGTCTGTCTGCCAGCTGTATAGTTATGGGGCAGAAGATATAATACAGCAATGCCCGTATAGGTAGATGCCAGGGACAGGAATGCGGGCACACAACCAGGATGCACTCAGCAGAATGAAATGACAACAACAAACACATTATCCGTCCAACATTTTGATACAGGCCTGTACGCTGTGAGGGCCCGCAGCCAATGCTGTATACACACCGCAGAGTGGAATCACACTAACAACCAGCTTTATTGTGCCAGAGGAGAGCAGTCAGCATCACTTGTGCATGAACATACATCGCCCAATCACAACATCTAATTGTCTTGGCAGCTTCCTGTGCGATTATGGTTTCATTTTCCTGGGCACGTTATGTTGGTTGTGCTAGGCAGCCGCACGTCGCTGCTTCCAGGCACCTTACACGGGGCTGCGCAAAATATAATTATTAATATGATTAAACAAGATCCGCAGATATTTGCCTTCTATCTCCAGTTTCCAGATCTACATAAAGTACGGAAATTATCTGCATGTGAGGAGGGGAATGGAGGCAGCAGGAAGCCACAGACTGAGAGTTATATAGTGGGAGGAGCAGGGTCCCCCTGCAGCACAGAGTATATCAGGAGATGAGGGATGTGTCAGTGAGGACAGGGCTGCATGTGACAGGGGCAGTGCCATGATGTGATGAGGGGAATGGAGGCAGCAGGAAGCCACAGACTGAGAGTTATATAGTGGGATGAGCAGGGTCCCCAGCAGCACAGAGTAGATCAGGAGATGAGGGATGTGTCAGTGAGGACAGGGCTGCATGTGACAGGGGCAGTGACATGATGTGAGGAGGAGAATGTAGGCAGCAGGAAGCCACAGACTGAGAGTTATATAGTGGGAGGAGCAGGGTCCCCAGCAGCACAGAGTATATCAGGAGATGAGGGATGTGTCAGTGAGGACAGGGCTGTATGTGACAGGGGCAGTGACATGATGTGAGGAGGGGAATGGAGGCAGCAGGAAGCCACAGACTGGGGGTTATATAGTGGGAGGAGCAGGGTCCCCAGCAGCACAGAGTATATCAGGAGATGAAGGATGTGTCAGTGAGGACAGGGCTGTATGTGACAGGGGCAGTGACATGATGTGAGGAGAGGAATGGAGGCAGCAGGAAGCCACAGACAGAGTTATATAGTGGGAGGAGCAGGGTCCCCCAGAAGCACAGAGTATATTAGGAGAGGAGTGTTATGTCAGGGAGGACAGGGTTGCATGTGACAGGGGCAGTGATATGATTTGAGGAGGGGAATGAAGAATCAAGAAAGCCACAGACTAATAAACATATAATAAAAGTATGGTTCCCCAGAAAAAAAAAACAGATTAGCAATTTAGTGTTCCCATAAATTGTTGCTGACATTTAGGGTGAAATTAATTTGTTCATTTTAAAAGTTGCTGCTTAATATCTTAGTAAATGTGTCTTTGGGCCAGATGTATTAAGCTTCAAAAAGTGACAAAATGGAGAGCCAGCCAATCAGCTCCTACCTCTCATTTTTTAAACCCAGATTGTAACATGGCAGGTAGGAGCTGATTGGCTGGTTGTTTATCACTCTCCATTTTATCACTTTTTGAAGCTTGATACATCTGGGCCTTTGTTTGCGAAAGGAGCAAACATTTTAGAGACTTATTTGGCCATAATGACTATTATCCTAAACCCTAAAATATGTTTCTGAAGGGATTTTTCTGACTTTCCTGTTGGTTTGGGGAAGATGCCGGAAGATGGGTATATTCCAGTTCTCTCTCGGTGGAGCAGATGTTCGGGTGGTAATGTTGTCAGATGATGCATTTAATAAGGGCCGTATATAAATTGTACGGGTTCTGTGTCTGATTAATACCAGGTGTAATGCAGACGAGAAGTCAGCCAGCCCCAGACACCCTCATACATGTATTCGGCTCCTCTCCCCCATCCTGTATTATATGGGAAAAAAGGGTTCACTCAGGTCTTATAGTTTATCTGTTTTGGGCTAATTTATTATTCTTACTCATAAGCTTATGGCTTAGCTCCCAAGTATCCCGACTTTCATGGGACGGTCCCTTTTTTCGGGCTGCCCCACACATTGGCAGCAGTATCCCGCAGGGTGAGGCTGGGGCAACTGGGAAGGCTTCTGTCAGTGGCAGAACTTGTTGTTGTGGGCCCATGTGCAAAAACATAACTCCGTCCCCTCTCCCTCTCCCCCCAGCCCAAACCAAAAATAACTCATTTCTGGTTTGGGCAGCACTGGACCCTTTATTTTTCAGAGGCCCTACTTGCTGCACCAACGGTAGTTCCGCCTCCTGTCACTCAGGTGCTCTGAGCAGGGGCTGGGGACATGCGGCCATCTCACTCAGAGCGCTGGCCATGCCCCCACAGTGACAGCGAATGGGATTGTGGCTCATCATAGCAGCATTCATGTGAAACCACACCCCCTTTTCTAAGACCACACCCCTATTGGTAATGCCGGCTTCTAGTAACCTGCACATCGGGACAAATCCTTATGGGCGAGATTAACATCTGTGATGTTGATGCTGGAATAGGATGAAGGTTAAATACCGGGTCTGGTGTTTTCAGGAAATAGGCCACAAATATTTTTTTATACTTCTTACATTAAATCACTGGCTGAAAACAATTATTGCGAAGACGAGACGTGAATGTTGCCCCATCTGCTCCGATGCTTTGTGCAGAATTGCTTCCAATATTTATCATTTTGCCGTTTGTTTGATGTGATGGAGGATGAGATGTTTCATCGTCTTTGTTCCTCATCTCCTGTCTCTACTCTCGCAGTCTATGTTTCAAGTCAAATTACATTTCTCACTAATAAGGAACACATTCCTCGTGTCGCTTTGATAGAACTAATAACTACAGTAACTGCAGACACAATAAACTCCGCAGGAGTTCCCAATAAGGTAGTTTGATGTTTTATTGTAAATTAACGGTGAGGGAATAAAACGTGTCATATCCAGCAGAAACTACAGATGAGCAAACCACTTAATTGGGGGAAAACAATAAGATCAACATATGGTTTAATGCAGAGTCCAAAGGGCCTGATTCATCGCCGCCAGCTATGCCGATATGAGTTGGCCGATGGTTTCAGTACTGCGCACGTGACTGAGTCGTACTACGCCTGCATTTCAATTGTTACTGCGCCTGTATCCCGATTATTACCGCACTGAGACGCAGAAAGAATTTGGAAGCCGGAAGTGTGGAATTTAGGGGGTGGTTGTAGGAGATGACAGGGGAGGGGGTAGGCGAACACTTTAGCATCTCTGTTAAAGAGAAACCGTGGCAGAATTAGCATACATACGACACAGAATAAGGTCCCAAATATTTGTTAAAAATAAATTTACAATGAACTAGATTAATTGTGGGTCAAATGTAGTTTCAGCGCCATCTCGCCAAGGGGTATGGTTAGCGGTCAAAATACCAATGCCGGTATGCCAACTTGTGGGCAGAAGCCGGTGCCATAATACTGACAATACTGGCTGCGGGGTGGGTAGTTAGGGTTAGGCTGCGGGGTGGGAAGTTAGGGTTAGGCTGCAGGAGGGGGGTTAGGCTGCGGGGTGGGAGGTTAGGGTTAGGCTGCGGGGTGGGTAGTTAGGGTTAGGCTGCAAGGTGGGAAGTTAGGGTTAGGCTGCGGGTTGGGTAGTTAGGGTTAGGCTGCAAGGTGGGAAGATAGGGTTAGGCTGCGGGGTGGGAAGTTAGGGTTAGGCTGCGGGGTAGGTAGTTAGGGTTAGGCTGCGGGGTGGGAAGATAGGGTTAGGCTGCGGGGTGGTCAGTTAGGGTTAGGCTGCGGGTGGGAGGTTAGGGTTAGGCTGCGGGGTGGGTAGTTAGGGTTAGGCTGCAGGAGGGGGGTTAGGCTGCAGGGTGGGAGGTTAGGGTTAGGCTGCAGGGTGGGTAGTTAAGGGTTAGGCTGCGGGGTCAGAAGTTAGGTTTAGGCTGCGGGTGGGAAGTTAGGGTTAGGCTGCAGGGTGGGAAGTTAGGGTTAGGCTTTGGGGTGAGAAGTTAGGGTTAGGCTGCGGGGTGAGAAGTTAGGGTTAGGCTGCGGGGTGAGAAGTTAGGGTTAGGCTGCGGGGTGGGTAGTTAGGTTAGGCTGCGGGTGGGTAGTTAGGGTTAGGGGGCAGGGTGGGTAGTTAGGGTTAGACTGCAGGGTGGGTAGTTAGGGTTAGGCTGCAGGAGGGGGGTTAGGCTGCGGGGTGGGAGGTTAGGGTTAGGCTGCAGGAGGAGGGTTAGGCTGCGGGGCAGGAAGTTAGAGTTAGGCTGCAGGGTGGGTAGTTAGGGTTAGGCTGCGGGTGAGAAGTTAGGGTTAGGCTGCGGGTGGGAGGTTAGGGTTAGGCTGCGGGTGGGAGGTTAGGGTTAGGCTGCATGGTGCGTAGTTAGGGTTAGGCTGCGGGGCAGGAAGTTAGAGTTAGGCTGCGGTATAGGCAGTTAGGGTTAGGCTGCAGGGTGGGTAGTTAGGATTAGGCTGCAGGGTGGGTAGTTAGGGTTAGGCTGCAGGGTGGGTAGTTAGAGTTAGGCTGCATTGTGGGTAGTTAGGGTTAGGCTGCAGGGTGGGTAGTTAGAGTTAGGCTGCAGGGTGGGTAGTTAGGGTTAGGCTGCGGGATAGACAGTTAGGGTTAAGCTGCGGGATGGGTAGTTAGGGTTAGGCTGCACGGCGGGAAGTTAGGGTTAGGCTGCGGGGCAGGAAGTTAGAGTTAGGCTGTAGGGTGGGTAGTTAGAGTTAGGCTGCATGGTGGGAAGTTAGGGTTAGGCTGTGGGATAGGCAGTTAGGGTTATGCTGCATGGTGGGAAGATAGGGTTAGGCTGTGGAGAGGGACAGTTAGGATTAGGCTGCACGGTGGGAAGTTAGGGTTAGGCTGCGGGGTGGAAAGTTAGGGTTAGGCTGCACGGTGGGTAGTTAGGGTTAGGCTGCAGGGTGGGAGGTTAGGGTTAGGCTGCAGGGTGGGTGGTTAGGGTTAGGCTGTGGAGAGGGACAGTTAGGGTTAAGCTGCGGGTGGGTAGTTAGGGTTAGATACTAACAGGTTTAGGTTTGGGGTTAGGGTGTTGGGGTGGAGTGGGGGATTAGGTGCAGGGAGGAAGGGTTGGGGAGAAGGTATGTACACTTACCAGGTCCCTGTTGGGATCCTCTCCCTCGAGATGCTGCTTTGAGTCTTCTGATTGTTGGCATCCCATTCCTTGGTCATCTATGTCATATGTATTGCCTTACCTTTCCTGCACAGGGCTGAGACAAGCTGCCCACAGGGGAATCTGGTGCCAGTATGTATACCCATGCCATACTCTGATGTAGTGTAGTCAGTGGGCATTTATTCATAGACATTATATTGATGCCATTCCCCATCTTTTTTGCGTGAATTATCTTAAAAAACAAAAACTACCAAAGCGGATATTTCGGCGTTATGCTCCAACACGTTATATTTTTGGAAGACTGTCTGGGAACACATGTAGATGTGAAGCTTTTACCTCTCATTATGTTATCGCTCTGTTATTTCACATTGCATTTTAACAGTTCACTGTTTTGCAAAGTATAATTATTAAACTACAAAGCAGAAGAGACAGGTGGTAAAATGTTAAATTAATTGTAACTTGTATGAAATCACTGTCCTAGATAAAATAAAAAATCTGCATTAGTTCCAGCAATACAAAGTGCACCCTGATAATATATCCTCACGTGAACTGGATGACTATTACAGTGTATTTATTGGAGTTCTATTGGGTGGTAATGGAGTTGTCTCATCTTACAGTGTAATACTCAGAGGGAGCCCTGTGACGTGCTTCATACGCCCAACTCGCACATGGGACCTGAGAGCATAATATCCTCCGTTACTCTCTCCATCTGTCTCTCACAGCATCTCTCCTTCACTTCTTCTCTCTCTCTCCACCATATCTCTCTCACAGCTTCTCCCCCTCTCTCCATCTGTCTCTCACAGAATCTCTCCTTCACTTATTCTCTCTCTCTCTCCACCATATCTCTCTCCAAGGTTCTCTCCTCTCTCTCCAGCTGTCTCTCACAGCATCTCTCCTTCACTTATTCTCTCTCTCCACCATATCTCTCTCACAGCTTCTCTCCCCTCTCTCCATCTGTCTCTCACAGCATCTCTCCTTCACTTCTTCTCTCTCTCTCCACCATATCTCTCTCAAAGTATCTCTCCCCTCTCTCCATCTGTCTCTCACAGCATCTCTCCTTCACTTATTCTCTCTCTCTCTCCACCATATCTCTCTCCAAGGTTCTCTCATCTCTCTCCATCTGTCTCTCACAGCATCTCTCCTTCACTTCTTCTCTCTCTCTCCACCATATCTCTCTCACAGCTTCTCTCCCCTCTCTCCATCTGTCTCTCACAGCATCTCTCCTTCACTTCTTCTCTCTCTCTCCACCATATCTCTCTCACAGCTTCTCTCCCCTCTCTCCATCTGTCTCTCACAGCATCTCTCCTTCACTTCTTCTCTCTCTCTCCACCATATCTCTCTCACAGCTTCTCTCCCCTCTCTCCATCTGTCTCTCACAGCATCTCTCCTTCACTTATTCTCTCTCTCTCCACCATATCTCTCTCACAGCTTCTCTCCCCCTCTCTCACAACCTCTCGCCTCTTATTATTTCTCTCTCCCTCTCTCTCTACCTCTCTCTCTATCCCCCCTCTCCATCTCTCTCTCATAACTTCCCTCCTTCTTTCTCATTCTCGCTCTCCCCTCTGAACCTCTCTCTTCCCTCTCTCTCTCAACTTCTCTCCACTTATTCTCTCTTTACTTTTTCCCTTATCTCTCACAACTTCTCTCCTCTCTATACCTCTCTCTCTATATCTCTCTTCATCTCTCTGTATCTCTCTCCTTTCCCCCTTCTCTCTCTCCATCTCTCTCACAACTTTTCTCCCTCTTTCCCATTCTCTCTCTCCCTCTCTATCCCCTCTATACCTCTCTCTCTCCTTCACTCCCTCTCTTCCCTCTTTCTCCCCACTCTCTCTCCTCTATACCTCTCTCTCTCCTCATAATCTCCCTATCTCTCCTTTATCCTTCTCTTTCTCCTTCTCTCTCACTTGCCCTCTCTATCTCTCCCCCTTTCACCCCCTCTTGCTTCTTCTCTCTCTCTCCCTCTCTCTCCCGGTCCCTCTCCATTACCCCTCTCTCCCTCCCTTCTCTCCCCCTCTATATTTCTCCCCCTTTCTCCCTCTCTGTCCCCTAACTCCTCATTTTTCTTTCTTATCCTCTCTCTCCCCTTTCTTTCTCCCCCTTTCCCTCTCTGTTCCTTTCTCCATCTCTCTCTTTTTCCCCCAGACTCTCACCTCCTCTCTCTGCCCTCTCCACTCTCACTCTCCCTCCCTCTTTCTCTACTTTTATCCCTCTATCTCTCTGGTACTTGTGTATTATCACGGCGCCAGGCTACGCTACATTTTCAGCGTAGGCTAAGCTACGTTGTCAGCGTAGCCCTATGGCTGCCTAGCATAGTGACTCTGCGGCAGCCCTGCGTAGTGTCCCCGTCAGGCAGCTAGTCACCATACTGTCCCCAGGAGCTGCAGCTCTGTCCCTGGCATCCCTGGGAAGCCTAGTGAGCGCCTCTCACACATCACCGGTAACCGCCAGATCCCCTGCGCTGGCGTCTGCTCGCCACACTTTGGGCTGGTGTGGATAGTGGGGTTGTTTCAGGAACACATTCACATCTGTCATGTCAGGCAGTTTAAATGGCCAATGGTTCCCACACAATGTAATAAGCGCTGACTGACAACGCTAACTGCGTAACGCTGACTGACTACGCTAACTGCGTTACGCTAACTGCGTAACGCTAACTGCGTAACGCTAACTGACTGTGCAAACTAAGTAACGCTGACTGACTACGCTAACTACGTAACGCTGACTGACTACGCTAACTGCGTAACGCTAACTGACTATGCAAACTACGTAACGCTGACTGACTACGCTAACTGCGTAACGCTGACTGACTACTCTAACTGCGTAACGCTGACTGACTACGCTAACTGCGTAACGCTGACTGACTACGCTAACTACGTAACGTTGACTGACTACGCTAACTGCGTAACCCTGACTGACTACGCTAACTACGTAATGCTGACTGACTATGCTAACTGTGTAACGCTGACTGACTGCGCTAACTGCGTAACGCTGACTGACTATGCAAACTACGTAATGCTGACTGACTACGCTAACTGCGTAACGCTGACTGACTACACTAACTGCGTAACGCTGACCAACTACGCTAACTGCGTAACGCTAACTGACTATGCAAACTACGTAACGCTGACTGACTACGCTAACTACGTAACGCTGACTGACTACGCTAACTGCGTAACGCTGACTGACTATGATAACTACATAACGCTGACTGACTATGCAAACTACGTAACACTGACTGACTACACTAACTGCGTAACGCTGACTGACTACGCTAACCGCGTAACGCTGACTGACTATGCTAACTGCGTAACGCTGACTGACTGCGCTAACTGCGTAACGCTGACTGACTACTCTAACTGCGTAACGCTGACTGACTGCGCTAACTGCGTAACGCTGACTGACTACGCTAACTGCGTAACGCTGACCGACTACGCTAACTGCGTAACGCTGACTGACTACGCTAACTGCATAACGCTGACTGACTGCGCTAACTGCGTAACGCTGACTGACTACGCTAACTACGTAAGCTCCAGTTGGCCACGAATAGGCAGGAACACAACGCTGATCCTGACAGGGATGCTGACTGACTACGCTAACTAAGTAAGCTCCGGCTAGCCGCGAATGGGCGGGAACACTACGCTGATTCTGACAGGGATGCTGCCTACGCTGGCCGCGGAAACACTACGCTGATTCAGGGCAGTGGCGTAACTAAGGCTCCGCAACCCCAGCGATGGCGGGGGGGAGCCGGCGCCACTGGGGCGCAGAAGCCGGGCTGATGCTGGCCACTGCAGTGCTTAGTGTGATAGATGGGAGGGGACTCAGGGGGTGAGAGTGTACACTTCCTGTTGCATTATCCCCAGCAGGCATCCTGTCAGCCTGCTTGCACACAGTCACCAACACCTCCGCTGATCATGAGGAGTCAGACTACGGCAGTCCGGGGCTGTTGGAGAAAGGAGAAGAGGAGAGTCGCCGCCCGCCGCGACCCCCTCCCCCCCTCAACCCCCTTGCTGCAGGTTGGTGTGTTGCCTTCACACATGTCCCTGCTTTCGGATCCCAGCTGACCAGCAAGTTTCCCCACACTAAACACCGCGCTAGCAAGTGGGCGCGCAGCGGGACTGCAGGAGACACTAGCAGGTGGGCGGGCAGTGCAGTAGGTACTACTATGCAGGCGGACGCACAGCGGGAGACACAGGCATGTGGGCGGGCAGCGGGTGAAGCTAGTGAAGCTAGTGAGAGAGCGTTTTGAGAGGGAGGAAGTCTGGATAGAAACACTGAAGCTGATCAGTGTCCCGGCTCCTTTATCAACTGTAGTGATGGCAATCGATGCCTTTGTCATCGATGATTGCCATCGATGGCAAAAGTACAACTGGCCATCGATAGTGTAAAACTATTCAATGGGTGACCATTGATAGTTTTATATATTGATGGTCCTCTATTATGTTTGCTTGATTGGCCTGTGGGCCAATCAAAACACGTGTGCAAGGCTTCGCGGGTGTCAGGGGGAGGAGCTATGCTCCATGTCCCAACACTTTAATTAAAAAAAAAAAGCAATCGGTTTTGCTGTGCCATCAATGTGTAGGGAAACAATCTGATTCTCCCCCCTCAATGGCGAAAGTATTTGACATCGGCCATAAACCATTGATGATTTTGAATCATCGATGGTAGATGGCCATCCCTATTATCAACAGTGGACCGCATACAGCTGAGGAAGCGGTCTGCGAGGATGTGGATGTAGCTCTCTACAGGACACTTCTCTTGCCTGACCCTATTGAGCCCGTCCTAACCTCTGGCACTGTGAGTACCACTTAAAAGCCTAACTTTATACACCCCCACCAGCCTAAACTTAATTATATACTGTACCCCCTGTATCCTAACTCCCCAACCCCCACAGCCTAGCTCTATCGATACACCCGCACCCCCACAGCTTAACTAACTATACACTCCCCTGTAGTCCAACCCTAACTATTCATCCCCCACCACCCCCACAGCCTAACTATACACCCCACAGCCTAATTATACACCCCCCTAACCAACTATACACCCCACAGCCTAATTATACACCCCCCTAACCAACTATACACCCCACAGCCTAATTATACACCCCACTAACCAACTATACACCCCCACAGCCTAACTCTTACTATACACCCCCCATAACCTATAACCCCAGCCATTCACCACCGACCTGCAGCCTATATCACTAACCATACACACACCTACCGCAGCCTATAACCCTAATCATATGCACACACTGCAGCCTATAACCCTAACCATACACACACACAGCGCAGCCTATAACCCTAATCATATGCACACACTGCAGCCTATAACCCTAACCATACAGACACCCCACAGCCTATAACCCTAACCACACACCCGCAGCCTATAACCCTAACCATACACACTGCAGCCTATAACCCTAACCATACACACTGCAACCTATAACCCTAACCATACACACACACACCTGCAGCCTATAACCCTAACCACACACACCCTACAGCTTTATATAATGTGTAAGGGCCATAACAGTGTTGTGTGTATTCAATAAGTGGCATTAAGGTACATTATGGTGTGCGGTGTACAGTCTGAGTGGCAATTCAGTATAGTTTAAGTGGCATTAATATGTGTTGCATAAGGTGCAGTATGTGGAAGGGGGGGGGCACCAGATAATATTTTGGCTTGGGGGAGCAAAATTTATAGTTACGCCACTGATTCAGGGACTAACTACGTAACAGGCGCCATGCTATTACTCAAGTACCATCTCTCTTTCTTACTCCCCCCGCCCCCACTCTCTCTCCCCTGCCCCTCTCTCCCCCTCTCTCCCTGCTAATGGCACCATACACAGCATTGCAGTATTGTAGGCAAAGACTATATAGCCCATGTTTCAGCACCTAGGTAGATATTTAGGGGCTAATGTGGAGGTGATGGTCAACAGTGACAAAAGCTGGAATGTTTCCATGTTGCAATAAGTCGACCCAAAAATGATTGACACATGAAATGGTCGACATGAGTTTTTCAAGATTATATGGTGTCAATCTGTAGATTTCAGCGCGTGGACCCCAAGTTAGTGTCCCGCAGAACCTCATTCCACTACCTCTGCGGTCAGCACATCTTAATGGTCCCCATATGAGTCCACATAGATGGTAAACATGATTACGTAAAAAAAAAGCCGACTTTTTCATGTGTCGACTATTGTGGTGTCGATCCTTTTCTTATGTTAACCTTTTGTCTATGTTGACATTATCAATATTAACCATCTTGTGTTGACCTATTGGCACTGACTTATGGACCAGACACCAATGCAGAATGGGCGCACTCACTAGAGGCGTATTTTCCCTGAAGTGACGCGTTCCATCTGCATCTCAGGTGCGTTCCTCAGGGAGAAGACATCAGACACCTACAATGTATTCTCCAAACATGCCCATGTATTTTTCAAGCAAATTCGCTTGAGCGTCTCCACCTCCTGCGCACACAATAGCACCGCCCATCCCAGCGCACAAGAGGCGTGGATGAAGGAAGCACACATCAGCATCACTGGGGTGTTCCCAGATAGCCAATCGCAAGAGGTTCGCTAGCTTCATTGACCACCATCATCATCTGCACCCTCCCAGGAATACTGGAGGTTTAAATGTACGGATTTCCATGTGTTTAAAACCCCCCCTACTTACACACTTATACTACAACCGCCATAGTACTCTCTATTCATCAGACTTTAGCTAAAAAAATATATATATAACAAATATCTGAATGTCGACAGTCCTAATGTCGACAGTACATGTGAGCCTAATAGCTAGGGGTTGAAATTACTTGGCTTAGGGCTAGGTTTAAGGTTAGGTATTAGTTGAAAGGGGTTAGGGGTATGATACAGAAGGAAGGGTTAGGGTAAGGTACTAGTGGAAGAAGGAGAGAAGGGTTAGGTTGTGGGATGGGTGGGATAGGGTTAGGTACTAGTGGAAGAAGGAGGGAAGGGGTAGGTTTAGGCTGTGGGAGGGAATTGTTAGGTTGCGGGAGGGGTGGGATAGGTAAGGTAGTAGTGGAAGAAGGAGGGAAGTAACCTGCGAGAGGAAAGGGTTAGGTTGTGGGAGGAGTGGGATAGGGTAAGGTACTAGTGGAAGAAGAAGGGAAGGGTTAGGCTGTGGGAGGGAATTGTTAGGTTGGGGGGGGGTGAGATAGGGTAAGGTACTAGTGGAAGTGGTTAGGATTAGACTGTGAAAATTGGTGGTGAGAGTTAGGCTGAGGGAGGGGTGGGTTAGGGTTAGGTACTAGTGGAAGGGGTAAAGGTTGGCTGAGGGAGAGGTGGGTTAGGGTTAGGTACTAGTGGAAGGGGTAAAGGTTGGCTGAGGGAGAGGTGGGTTAGGGTTAGGTACTAGTGGAAGGGGTAAAGGTTGGCTGAGGGAGGGGTGGGTTAGGTACTGGTGGAAGGGGTAAAGGTTGGCTGAGGGAGGGGTGGGTTAGGGTTAGGCTGTGAGAGATGACAGCGAGGGTTATACTAAGCGAGAGGTAGGTTAGGTTTAGGTACTAGTAGAAGGGGTTAGGGTTAATATACTCACCAGGATCCATTAGGATTCTGACTGTCGGAATACCATGTATGTCTCTTTATATGTAAATGATGATACTTCTTTGGAAAGGAAATAGCAGACAATAGTACAGCGCCCCCTGTGCCCAAATCATCATGTGGAATATCTTAACAAACCAACCTTGAGTATTTTTTATTGTATCTTCCTCTGTAAGGATGTTGGGACGTGAGAGCAAATGCAAACAAGTAAATCACACAGAAATGATAACTCCAGGCCCCAGATGCCACTTTCCATCTCACTTTTCATACATGGCGGTGCTTCAGGCAATATGAGGTTTCACAAAGACTCACATTCTGAGCTCGCGGGCGAGTCGCCAGTGTAGACCCGGATTTAACATGCATTAGATGTAAGGCAGCTGCTCGCAGAAGAAACGTTAGTCATACATAATAGCACGGAACCTGCGTGTTACAGGCATGTTACAGGCGTGATAAGCTGCGGTGGAGATGCCGCAGAATTCCACCTCAGAGATGCTTACACGGATGGAAATGGAAAACCGGAGGCCTAAAAAATGACCCTTACGGCACTAAGTGGCCCATCAGGACAGATTAATGGTCCAGCAGAGGTCCGGCATTCTCCAGCCGACATCATGAGATACGGTTATCAGCAAAAGTTCAAATTTTTTAGTGTCGTTGAACTGTAGGTAAAACCCTATGGATGAAGCCGGTATTTCACCTAAAGAGGAAACAAAGTCATTAACATTCCGAGTGGTGGAAGGATCTCTAAGCCGAGACTGGAAAAAGTTCCGGTAACACAAAAATACATCTTATACCAATAGTTCTAATGGAGAAGATACAGGGACAGATGTACTAAACTTGGAAAGTGATAAATTGGAGAGAGACAACACAATAATAACAAAGAGAGACTTTTAGTTGGTCATTAGCTGTCTGGACTTTGCAAACGTTGGGCCTAATTCAGCATCAACAGGGACAAAAGGTTGACACAAGCAAAAGGCACACAAAAAAGGTCACCATGTGTTTTTGTAAGTGTCGACACAAGTTGACATAGTGTAGCCGATACCCTTGCATTGCTCACATTGCTTGTGGCCCCTAATTACTGTAGAACGTAACATATTGGGAGGTCCATCTGCTGCTGGTACCGAAGGCTTGGCGTAAGCATACCTGGTTATGACGATGATGACATCGGCTGCACTGTTTCGCCACTTTTCATTGGCCGGTTACTTATCACCCGCTCCAGCTGACAGTATTCGCTCATTGATGTCGCTGCAATGTTGTATGAAGCTGCAGCTGTCTGTCTGGTTCCTTATTCATCATTTCCGCTTGGGCTCTGGCAGGAAACAAGATTCCCATTGGATCCTTAAAACTGTGAATGACAGATGTGGCGGAGTTTGTGTTTCGTTACGTTCTATACGGAAAATGTGACTTCTGCATTTATTGCCATCGCTGTGGAATCGCTGCGTATATAACACTTACTTATATGATATATTACACAAATAGGGTCATGCCATTTCCCGTGTATAACCGATACTGTCTAGCGGCACTGTTACATTATGGACCTTATTCTGGTTAATTCCCAAAGCTGTCCACCCCTTCCAGTTTCCCCGCATGCATGCGAATGGGTGTTTTGCGTGCGGGGAGGAAGTCATTCAGTGGCTGCCGACCATCGGACACTGGCGTAACTATAGCACCGCAGCCCCCGCCACAGCGCGCGCGCGGGGGAGGGTGCTGTGCATATGGGGGTGCCGGGGGCTGCGGTGCTATAGTTACACCTCCCCCCAATCCCCCGCAGGCTTACCTATTTCGCTGGTCCCGGCGGCTCCGTTCTTCTGCTGAGGATCACCACAAAATGGCCGCCCTCATATAGCACACAGTTCTCTGAAACTGTCTGCTGTATGAGGGCGGCCATTTTGTGGTGGTCCTCAGCAGAAGAACGGAGCCGCCGGGACCAGCGTGAAAGGTAAGGCTGCGGGGGATTGGGGGGGGGGGGGGTTTGAATGGGCGGCGGGGGCGCCCAATACGTAGCTACGCCGCTGCCATCGGATGATTTCTACAGCGCTTGCAGGCTCCTCTCTCGCGTCTTACATCTGCAAGCACCCTGTGTACGAAGCGGGCGGGCAGTTGAGATCCGCTGACATCATCTGCCCAACCCCTACACCCGCGTCATCTAGACGTCACCATGGGAAAGCCCAGGGCAGGTGCAAGGCACTGGAGCGCCCCAGGCAAGGGGGGTGGGCGGGGGGGGTGGTGGGCTGAGTGGTTGCGGTGCTGTGTATTAAGCTGGCAGCAGCGGTGGGTTCCCTGCAGTGATTAGCAAATAACTAGCACTATCCGGCGGCCGGGCGGCGCTGTGGGAAGCGCTTCTGATTTTGAAAACACTTGCCGCACGCTGATTGGCTGAATCTCAATCAGCGTGCTGCAAGTGTTTTCAAACCCAGCAAACCCGCCGGATAGCGCTAGTTATTTGCTAATCACTGCAGGGACCCCGCCGCAAGTTTAATACACAGCACTGCAGGTACCAACGCGGCACGGACACCCCTGCCTGCTCCTGCCAGACGGCGGCACGGACACAGCGCCGCAGGTAGTGGTACCCCCGCAGCACGGACACCCCTGCCCGCTCCTGCCAGCACCTCCGCTCACCTACATGCGGGGGGCGAGGGGCGAACTGCCGCCCTCCAGTGGCCGGCGCCCTAGGCAAATGCCTAGAGCGGCCTAGTGGTGGCGCCGGCCCTGGGAATGCCCCCCCCCCACTGCTAGATGCAAACAGGACGGCGAACAAGCAGTTCGCTGCGCCCACTCGCTCCAAGCATCTGCACATGTATGCCAATGAGCATTCTCATGCACAGATGCCAACCATCGCTCCCCCATGCGAACATGCGGGGGGGGGGGGGGGGGGGCGACAAAGCCAGAATAACCCCTTATATCTAAATGTAAACAACCACGTTTTTATGCGCAGCAATAATGTTGCGGCAGCTGCCGAATGCATCTTGAGAGATGTGCAGCTTAGAATACTGCGATTTTGGCGACCAGATATTTTTGTCTAGGCTATTGCAGGAGGAACGCCTTGGCACAGAGGCCCTGGTATTTCGTATGTCATGTAATACATGTCATGTTTTGTATTATCTGACGTCGCAGTCATCCCAGCCCGCGGCCAAACCAAATTCAGTGTCTCATCCTCGAGACCTGACACTAATAAAGTCTTAGAAGAGCATGTGGTTGGAGCTGTTTACTAAACACGCCGCGCTAATTCCTCCAATCTGCGGCGGATCACGGCAACGAGGGCCTTTCATGTAACCATCTCACTTTGCCATAGACTATAAATAAATCTAAATAATGAGAAGGCGTCGTGCCCGGCTTAATTACAGCAGAGGAGAGCGTGTTGTGTAAACACAAGTGTGCGCTATTATTAATCATGTTGCGTTATGGAGGGGTCTTATAGGATGGGGAAAGCAAAGCTGGTAAGTCAGAGGCGCGCTGAACAGAACAGTAAATGCCTCATTAAATGTGCAATAAATGTTTTTTCCACATCATCGGTGAGGTGTGAAAGCCGGGACGGGAGCGACGGTTATATTATTCCCAATATTACATGGGATGGGACTAGGATACAATCATCTATTTTATTATATTAATCTATGGCGCTGATCTACCCGCCGTGTCTTGTAAGGTGACAGATTTTGTTACGCAGAGATGTCACTGACGCCGGCAACAATGTGGCCGTCCGCAGCTGCCCGGAAATACGGTGTTGTTATATATTATTTTTATTTTAAGTTGAACCCTTTGAGTCAAAATTAGTGTGAAAATGGCCAAGCAAACATTTGTATTCATCCTAATGACCTGTGATGTCACCTTATATAGGAAATATCATCTTTTTTAAACAACATTTTTATTTGGATTTATATAACAAATGTGAGCAACTCTGGCTTTTTTTTAGCAGATATTTCCACATCTCTCCCAGAGACGTGGCACTCACAGGGTTAAGACTAACTAGCAATATTCATAGCAAGTTGCTATTAGAAACTCACTAGTAATAACTAGCAGTGGGTAAAATGCATGCATTTGCCCCCTTATTGTGGGCCGGATTCAGCAATGGACACTGTGTCACATGCCCACGAAGATTCAGGATTATCAGGACTGTGCACAGTCCCGCTTCTGTGATTGACAGGCAGAGGTGTTTCGGGGCAGCCGGCGTTTCTGAAAAGTCCCTGTTTTCCAGGGAAGTTGCAAGGCCAGTGTCTGGATGCGCCCTGTGACAGCCAGCCTCATTAAACTGAGGCTTATTCAACTGGCCATTGCAATGTTAATCCCACCCTGGTTTAGATTGCATTGCCTACATATCATAGTCCACCACTGTCCACGAGGTGCTGCTGAAGTCACTGTCAGCCTCTCACGGATTTCCACAGACCCCCCTGCGGCCGCTGGGATTTCTGTGACGTCCAGGAGCTGAGAGTGAAGCATCGCCAGTTCACTCAGTATCAGTGATAACTGGGTTTGGTGAAGACGTGGGGTTAAGAGTCCGATTGAAGTTTTGTAGAGAGATAAAGAGTCTGAGGGAGAGAGGCAGAGAGTTCCAGTGGTAGGGAGCAACATGCCCAAAATCTTGGGAGGTAGAAATGGGAGGAGCTAACCAGTTGGCAGGAGAGGCGGAGTACATTAGTGGAGTGAAGAGGACGGGTGGGAGAGAAAGGGACATAAGGTCAGATATGTAAGTGGGAGAGGAGTGGGTGAGGGCTTTGTATGTGGATGTAAGTGGTGGGAGTTCAGAAGGGGAAGTTGAGCCAGTGTAGGGCTTGTAGGAGAGGGAAGGTGGACGTACATTTGGGGAAGTAAGATGAGCCGGGCAGCAGCATTAAGGATAGATTGGAGTGGAGAACGGTGGGTGTCATGGAGACCACATAAGGAGATAACAGTAATCCAGTCCAGAGATGACCAGTGAGTGGGTGAGGGTCTTTGTAGCATCCTCGGAGAGAAAGGGTCTGATCCTGGGGATATTTCTGAGAAGTGGCAGTGAGAGGTTGTGAATGTGAGACGTGAAGGAGATGGAGGAGACACAGATTACTACATGACAGCACAATTGGGAGCTAGGGAAGATGGTAGCGCCCTCAGTAGATAACGAGAGTGTGGGAGGTGAGGTTATGCGGGAGGGTGGGAAGACCATCAGCTCAGTCTCAGACATGATAAATGTTTATCCCGATGGTATAATGGAAACCTCGTCCTACAGGTCAGGTGGAATATATTACAGCTGTGATGGAGAACGCCCCTTCCCAATATACGTGAAGTTTAGAGGTTGAGAAGACGAACACTATAGAAAAATGTTGTCCAATTTCGACTTAATTACGCAACAGAGGCCAATAGGGACAAATCTCCGCCTGCCTGCATCGCATCAGATGACTGATCGCCCTAAATGATGCGGCACTAGATGGGTGTAAATGGGACGGTATAACGAGTTATAAGGGAAATCTGCTTATGTAAAGTAAATGTAATATGTTCGGCTTTTTACACGTCCTCATCAGCAATAATTGCTGCTTCTTTGTAGGATGAGGTGAACACAGAAAAAAACCTATAATGAGACATCTAACACAAACTCGTGCAAAATATAAAATAATCGCAGCGGTGGGTCTAATTGCTGTGTCAGTGCGGCGACAGGAAACGCGGCGGCCATTACATTACACAGTTCATGTTGTTCTACCACTGTCTCCTCTCCAATTAGTTCATATCAGTTCACAAACATAATTGTCCTAACGTTAAGACAACTGTGGAACAGTAGCTGGAATGCAGAAATATGAAATTATGTATGGAGAATATAGAGGGCCCCGGCGCTGACGGATGGACACAGTCACTTCTGTAATACTTGAGAGAGCGGCAGCTGCAGAACGGACTCGAACCAAAACAAGCCTTGTAGAGGAAACCCTGTATGCTACAGAACTGTATCTTGCAGATCACACGCGGGATGTGTCGAAGAATATAATTAGAGAATTAATAGCCACAGCTGATACATAAATGGAAGCACTGCAAGGGGAAAATGCCGTCTTGGCAATTTTTTTTTTTTTTAATGAGCTGGCTCTAAGAACAACCCTGATTTACGAAACAATTGTCCTCCTGTGATGTTGGAAAGGTCACGTTTCAGTATTATATGGGCGTTGCGTTCACCCCAGATCCTCCACCGGACTAACAATAGATTTTACCTCTGCGCTTCGATACGCCTGTGACTACTAACCTTTACCTCCGCCATTAATCAGTTACCGCATTCTAACGGGACAATAAGCAGTTATAACGGTTTTATTTAAGTTAAAATATATTTTTTTAAATATATATTAAAAAAGTATCCAGTTATGTTCTGTATATATATATATATATGATGCAATAGTCCGGCACTCTGCTACTTATAAATAAGCGAGTACTTGTCCGGTTGCCAGCTTGTGAAGAACATGGTCCCCATAAATAGTATGGCAATGAAGTGACATTTCGGGTCTGGTACACTGGAAAATGAGCTTTTATTGGTCTGTCGTCAGGACACACTGTATTTTATAGGAACGTCTGTAATACCTGCCTCTGTGGCCCTTATTCTGGTTGGTGCGGTGTTTGCCGCTTGCGGTCGTACCGCCGATGTTTTTCGTCTGCGCATGTGCAAGCGGTTTCGCCGTACGTTTTTTTTAGACGCTGCACAGGGGGCGGAGAGGGGCGTGAAGGGCTACTTAGCCTCATTACCCTATGCATATGCCCCGCGTTTCATGGGCGTTCCCATGCAAATGCTGGGCGTATGCATGGTAATAAAGCCGTGACGCATGTGTAGGGGGCGGGCATCTGACATCGCCGGATGTCAGCTGCCCGCCTTCATACATGATTTCATACGGACAAGTGTCCGTGTGGTCTAGGGTGGCGGGAGCTGGTGGAGCGTGCGGCCCTGCATTCGATGGTCGGCGACCATCGAATGCAGGGGCTGCTCCCAAGATGGAGGAGGCGTATCCCCGTCCACTTTCATGCGGACCGCCACATATCCGCGTACGGACGGAGGTGGCGATCCGTATGGAAGGCGGGGATTCGCCTGCACGGTCCTGGCCGCATATTCTGATCTGGCCGCACAGATCAGAATAAGGGCCATTGTGAAGTCATAGCTTAATCACAGATTATAAGTGCATAGCCTCAGTGGTCGCGGAGCCCCTATGTCAGGACAGGCCAGTGGCGTAAGTTCATTCCAGTTGCCTGGAGGCAAGATATATATTGGTGCCCCCCCCCCCACATTAACACACACACAGCCCAATATAACCTTTTATAAAATATATATATTTTCTGTTCAGAAATATAGATAGAGAACACATATATCTCAGAACTCAGCCACAGAAGCAATATTTTTGGCTTTTAAATAACTGATTTAAACTTCCAGGGAGAGTAGTGGTGCCCCCTTGTGAGCAGGAGCCCGGCGGCAGATGACTCCATTGCCTCCCAGAGTTCTGCCTCTGGGACAGGCCAACCTGTGGCTCTCCAGATGTTGTGAAACTACAAATCCCAGCATGCCTTGCCACAGTTTTAACACTCCCTTATAGCAAAACTGTGGCAAGGCATGATGGGATTTGTAGTTTGACAACATCTGGAGAGCCGCAGGTTGGCCAGGCCTGCCCTATGTCACGTTCACATATTTGTATCAGTCTCCTATGTACACTTGGTAATTCGGGGATAGCTGACACCCGATATAACCTTATAAGGAAATGCATTTACACATTTTTTTTTGTTTGTTTAAACTTTCTTTTATTGAAGTATTATAGTATATGACAGACAAAACACAAACATGGGGTTATTCTGATTGTCAAGCAGCGTTGCTTAATTCGCCCACCGTACGCATTTGCCGCTGCCCCACCATTCGCAGTGCGAATCCCCGGCAGGTCTGCGAGTGGATGTTTAGCTTACACATCCATTTGCAGCCTATGTTGTAACACCCACATCATTCGATATTCGCCGACCATCGAGTGATGTGGGAGGTGCACGCATATCTAAGTGACTCTCTGGCAGGAACTGGGTGGGCAGCTGCTGCCCACCCCCGGACCCGCATCGCAGGGTGATTTCCGTGGGCGGATCCCTGTCCCGCTAACCCACTCCAACCACCCACAGTCTTAAGTGTGTGCGCCAGGCAAACACTCTGTTCGCCATGGCCGCATGCACCCGGCGCAAGCAGATGTGCAGCAATGTGCAGGTGCATTTAAAAAACATTGCACTTACATGTAAATACGGATGCGAACGTGTGGGCCAGAATAACCCCCATGGTGTACAGAATCAATCATGTTTCATTACACACATGTCCTACTGATTGTGGTTTAAACCAGTCCTATGAGTTACATATAACATAACATTATATTACATAAGCTAGTCTGCTACCTTGTGACTGCCTCTGTGTTTGTACATGTGTGAGAGAGAAAGAGATGTAGGGCAAAATGTAATAGGGTGCGATTTTTGGACATGTTTAAAAATCGCACCAAATCGCATGTGCAAAAATCGCATTTTTTTTGCCGCAAATTCGCATATACGTATAATGAGATGCGAATTCGCTGCAAAAAGTGTGGGTTTTTTTACCGCAAATCGCACCCCTATTACATGTGCGATTTTTGGAAAACGTGCGATTTCGGGCAGTTTTTTTACCAAAAATCGCACATGTCTAAAAAATCGACCCCTATTACATTTCGCCCCACAGTTTCCCTCACTGCCATATCATATCATATATAGTAAATTAATGATCAGCATGACCATTTTCTATATATATAAAATGTATTTACGGTATATAAAATCCAGACATAATGACAGCTTAGCCGTGGAGACCTGATTTCGCACTAGCGCGGATGACAATGACATGCGCGCCAATGTTAATGTATTTTTAGACAATGGTCGATTTTAAAACAAAGCAACATTACATGAACTGTTCCAAGTTCAGCTCCGGTTGATGTACGCCATGGTTGTCATGGAAACCAATTAAGCAACAGCTGGGGCATACTCTTTCCAAACGATGACGTTTAAGAAATGCCAGTTGGAGGCGCCACACCTAAAAATACCCATCTGCGTTCTACGGAGTGGGCCGAGAAGTGGGATTAAACAAGGCAGGGCCCTAAGGGAGTGTCCCCCATGGAGTAAATAGAGAACTTCTCATCTCAACACTGAATTCCTATGATTTATTCATAGGTCTTCCCAAGGAACGCCAAACAGATTATCGTGTTTATATCACTGCTCCGCCGAGAGATAACTTCTCTAATAGCTGAACTGGCCGGGTCAGCGAGTACACAGCCGCCTGCTGGGCCGCCAAACACTCCATACAAAATATAGGCAAAAAGATCGAAAAAAGAAAAGTACAGGAATGAAGTGATGTCCTCTAGCAACGACCAGACGTCTCTCTCGCTCTCTCTCTCTCTCTGTCTCTCTCTCAGAGGGAAGAGTGAATCCGCTGCAGGAATTTATCTATATATATATTTTATTCCAAGTCACATTGCATCTGGTTACTCTTGTGTGTCTCTGGTGATTAAGGCCGCCATGTGGTAATTTTGCACGGGTTGTCGCTCTAAGCATTAAGATAATGATTTGTAAAACTATACTTGGGCTGGTGACTGCAGTAACATGAGCCAATCTGCAATTAAACTCCAAGAAAACTATTAATGCACGCATGGCGAGTTCCAACGCTCAGCCCGGCCAAGGCGAATGGCACCGGAGACAATCAGAACCCAGCAAGGTATCACAGAGAAGGGAACTGTGCTGGCGCTGTGGGCTGGGGGTGGGGGGTGGAGAGGAACCGAGGTATGGCGATATATCCCTGGAGCTGCTGAGTAATATTCCAGCTCACATTCCATCAGGATTAGGGGATGAAGAGCTGTATGGTTTCCAAATGCTTCTCCGCATTTCTCGTGTTGCTGCTGTAATGTGCTCAACATTTGGCCAGGCACCAAGGGGGCCAATAATCAATTAGTTCAAAGAAGTTGTATGAAGATTGCTCGTGGCCCCCCGCTACCCCGTGACGTGTTCTGGAACATCTTTGTTGTTCTTGTCTCAGTACATTTCTCTGTTTCCAGTAATATTAAACATGAATTACATGTACAGTATGTTTTGGTGCCGTCGTCCAAGTCACCCTGGGAGGTCCGTTTACAAAAAGAAATCGATTCCCCATAAACCATTTTTCTTTTCTTACTTTATTTTTTCTATTACTATTGTTTCATTATTGTTATTAGTATCCTTTATTTCCACGGCGCCACAAGGGTTCCACGCCGCCCAGTTACAGAGCACTTAAACATTTATATTACACCACAAAGTAGTGCCACTACTACACATTACGCCAGGTAGAGCCCCTTATGCATATTACGCTAGGTAGAGCCCCCGTTACACATGTTACGAATGCCACATCCCTGTTAGACATTACGCATGGCAGAGCCTCCGTTAGACATTATACCAAGCAGAGCACTAAAACATATTACGCTCGACAGAGCCCCCGTTACATGTTACACTAGGCAGAGCCCCCATTACACGTTATACAAGGCAGAGCACCCTTTCTGCCAGGTAGACCCCCTCCACTACACACTACACCAGGCAGAGTCCCAAAAGTCCCTGGTTCATCGGGGGTTATTCAGTAAGAATCTCAAAGCAAGATCTTACTCAAAATGCTGCACTGCATGGGGGCAGATGTAACATGAGAGTTAGATTTGGGTGAGTTATTTTGTTTCTGTGCAGGGTAAATACTGGCTGCTTTATTTTTACACTGCAATTTACATTTCAGTTTGAACACACCCCACCCAAATATAACTCTCTATGCACATGTTACATCTGCCCCACCAGTGCAGCATGGTTTTGCCCCTTAGAGAAAGATGTTGCTTTTGAGATCCTTAGTTGAATAACCCCCATCCTAGAATTTGACCACAACTTAATCAGAACATTGATTTTTTGGAAAGAGAATGCAGTTCCCACGTGAATCCCAATGAGACCAAACGTGGTTTAAATTAACGCGACAGAACGCACAGAGGCCACATTACCGTACACCCAACTTTTCTGTAAAGTTTAAATGTCTTTTTTAAACCAAATGTAAAACGATTCACATTCAAATCTCTGCCATCTCTTCGCTGATGATGCGGAAATTTGTCTTTGGAGTAACATCTGCGCGGGTCAGGTGTTATTTTTAAATTCTACGTCTGGTGTAGAAACAAGAGGGACAAATGAATAAACTCATTTCCCCGCGCTTGCTGGTGCCATTGATTGGCCGTGTCCTGCTGTAGGGAGACAGTATATAATGAAAGCACAGAATCTGCAGTTTGGGATAATTGCTGCTGTAGTTGTGCAGTTCTGCAGCTGTTTAATGAGAGGAAGCCGGTCAGAGTTGGTCAAGGTCCACGGACTTAAATGTTTTCATGGGTAAAAAAGAATCCACTGGCCAAGCCGCACGGCTGTAATATTAAGTCATATGTTTCAAGTATCTGTGATGCTTTGGCACAGATGTGTCGCCTGACTGCTTGCTTGTTGGTAGTTTGTTAGGTCTGTTATATAATTCCGCTAGTAATAAGCAGTCATTCTAATGGTTAGCATTATATGATATCATACAGGAGATGTACGGCATTAATGGTACTACTGAGAATTGTATCTGTTACAGGAGGTGTACTGTGCATTTACCGGTACAAACACCAGGAATACACGTAAATAGGGATAGGAACATTGGCAGTAATAAAGATCTGATTGCGCGGGTGCTAAATTGTAGACTGGTGAATAGTGCGTACGGCCGTATAATGCATGCGCAAGGCCAGGCCATAAATCCTACTACATTTTTTTATCGTTGGCAAGTTGATTGACAGGAAGCTGGCATTTGTGAGTGGTATCCGGCCATTTTCTGGGAGTGTCAGGAATAATGTAGGTGTGGCCAGGTGTGTGAGGGGAAGTCATGTGATGTCAGCTCCGCCCCCGATCACCCTGATTCTTCTGTATCCGCTGAGTAAGTACTGGGCTACACACAGACTGCACACGCTGGGGAATCATTACATGGTGAGCGGCTGTTATCTGGGAGTGTCAGGTAATACGCAGGCGTGGCCAGGTGTGTGAGGGGAAGTCATGTGATGTCAGCTCCGCCCCCGATCAGCCTAATTCTATCACAGCCGCTGAGTAAGTCCTGGGCTACACACACACTGCACACACTGGGGAATCATTACATGGGGAGCGGCTGTTATCTGGGAGTGTCAGGTAATACACAGGTGTGGCCAGGTGTGTGAGGGGAAGTCATGTGACATCAGCTCCGCCCCCGATCAGCCTGATTCTATCACAGCCGCTGAGTAAGTCCTGGGCTACACACACACTGCACACACTGGGGAATCATTACATGGTGAGCGGCTGCTATCTGGGAGTGTCAGGTAATACGCAGGCATGGCCAGGTGTGTGAGGGGAAGTCATGTGACCTCAGCTCCGCCCCGATCAGCCTGATTCTATCACAGCCGCTGAGTAAGTCCTGGACTACACACACACTGCACACACTGGGGAATCATTACATGGTGAGCGGCTGTTATCTGGGCGTGTCAGGTAATACGCAGGCGTGGCCAGGTGTATGAGGGGAAGTCATGTGATGTCAGCTCCGCCCCCGACCAGCCTGATTCTTCTGTATCCACTGAGTAAGTCCTGGGATACACACAGACTGCACACACTGGGGAATCATTACATGGTGAGTGGCTGTTATCTGGGAGTGTCAGGTAATATGCAGGTGTGGTCAGGTGTCTGAGGGGAAGTCATGTGACATCAGCTCAGCCCCCGATCAGCCTGATTCTATCACAGCCGCTGAGTAAGTCCTGGGCTACGCACAGACTGCACACACTGGGGAATCATTACATGGGCCCTTATTCTGGTTGGTGCGGCCGGAGCCGCACACGGTGCCCCGGCCGCACAAACCAAGCCCCGCCCACGAGACGGATCGCCACGGCCGTCCGTACACGGACGGCTGGCGATCCGCATAAAAATGGTGGAGGCGTACGCCTCCACCATGGTGGGAGCTGCCCCCTGCATTCGATGGTCGTCGACCATCGAAGGCAGGTCCGCACGCCCCTGCAGCTCCCGCAAGCTGAGACCACACGGACAATCGTCCGTGTGGTAGCTTGTATAGGGGCTGAAAGCTGACATCCGGCGACGTCAGCTTTCCGCCCCCATGAGCTGCGTCATGCCCTCATTTCCATGCATACGCCCCGCGTTTGCATGGGAACGCCCATGAAACGCGGGGCGTACACATAGGGAAATGAGGGGATGAAGCCCCTCACGCCCCTATACGCCCCCTTTGCGGCGGACGAAATACGTCTGCGGCGAAGGGGGCTGCACATGCGCAGAATGACCTCTGCGCATGTGCAGACTGTAAACATCGGCGGTACGGCCGCACGCGGGCCGTACCGCACGAAACAGAATAAGGGCCATGGTGAGCGGCTGTTATC
Organism: Crinia signifera; assembly: GCF_055691185.1. NCBI lineage: Eukaryota > Metazoa > Chordata > Amphibia > Anura > Myobatrachidae > Crinia > Crinia signifera. The sequence goes on along the minus strand of NC_139224.1, from coordinate 174,907,337 downwards.
TGGGCGTGTCAGGTAATATGCAGGTGTGGCCAGATGTGTGCGGGGAAGTCATGTGATGTCAGCTCCACCCCCGATCAGCCTGATTCTATCACAGCCGCTGAGTAAGTCCTGGGCTACACACAGACTGCACACACTGGGGAATCATTACATGGTGAGCGGCTGTTATCTGGGACTGTCATGTAATACGCAGGCGTGGCCAGGTGTGTGAGGGGAAGTCATGTGACATCAGCTCCACCCCCGATCAGCCTGATTCTATCACAGCCGCTGAGTAAGTCCTGGGCTATGCACAGACTGCGCACACTGGGGAATCATTACATGGTGAGCGGCTGTTATCTGGGAGTGTCAGGTATTACGCAGGCGTGGCCAGGTGTGTGAGGGGAAGTCATGTGACATCAGCTCCGCCCCCGATCAGCCTGGTTCTATCACAGCTGCTGAGTAAGTCCTGGGCTACACACACACTGCGCACACTGGGGAATCATTACATGGTGAGCGGCTGTTATCTGGGAGTGTCAGGTAATACGTAGGCATGGCCAGGTGTGTGAGGGGAAGTCATGTGACACCAGCTCCGCCCCGATCAGCCTGATTCTATCACAGCCGCTGAGTAAGTCCTGGGCTACGCACACACTGCACACACTGGGGAATTATTACATAGTGAGCGGCTGTTATCTGGGAGTGTCAGGTAATACGCAGGCGTGGCCAGGTGTGTGAGGGGAAGTCATGTGATGTCAGCTCCGCCCCCGATCAGTCTGATTCTTCTGTATCCGCTGAGTAAGTCCTGGGCTACACACACACTGCACACACTGGGGAATCATTACATGGTGAGCGGCTGTTATCTGGGAGTGTCAGGTAATACGCAGGCGTGGCCAGGTGTGTGAGGGGAAGTCATGTGATGTCAGCTCCGCCCCCGATCAGCCTGATTCTATCACAGCCGCTGAGTAAGTCCTGGGCTACACACACTGGGGAATCATTACATGGTGAGCGGCCAGGGCCGGCGCCACCACTAGGCAGCTCTAGGCATTTGCCTAGGGCGCCGGCACCTGGAGGGCGGCAGTTTGCCCCTCACCCCCAGCATGGAGGGTTAGCGAACTGTGTAAAAAAACTTGCAGCGCCGGCGTCCCTGCAGTGCTGGAGCGGGCAGGGGTGTCCGTGCCGCGGGGGTACCTGCGGGGCTGTCATAGTGTATAAAGCTGGCGGCGGCCGGCGGGGTCCCTGCAGTGAATAGAAAATAACTAGCGCTTTCCACGCCGCCGCCGCCTTTTTAACCCAAAATTAACCCTAGTGTGTATGGTATCCGGAGGTTAGGCTAACAGTGGTTGACCACTATCACCATAGTCAAATGTTGACACAGCATATGGTCGGCGTAAATTTTTCACAACTTTTCTTAGTTTTGTGAATCTTTCCAGACCATCCACATGGACTATGAATGGTAGCAGAAGTCTGTGCCGACGGCAGCGGTAGCTGAGTGAGACACATTGCTCGAAGTGAGGGGAAGCGATACATTATAATTGGGTGAACATGTGCTACAAGTTAAAAATTGACACCCCAAAACGCTAAAACAACTTTACATTTTTTCATGTATCAACCATTTTCACATCAACCTTTTTCTGTCACCTTTTTAAAATGACGACCTTTGGCGTTGACCTAGACACTGTTGACTTAATAATTGAAACATGGGCAGACTAGTTTGGCGAAGTGTTTATATATTGTCCATGTACTTGTTTCCCCTGAGCACTCCGGTTTCTTGGGTGGGTTTCCCATGGGTACTCCAGTTCTTATCTATCATCAAAATCCATATTTGCGGGACATCGCTAAATACATCTGTGAGCTCAATGCTTTTCTCCGTTTCGTAGGGTGTGCGGACATTTTATATTAGGGCCTATGACGTTTTGATAACGGTTTTGCTGTTGACTTTCCGTCCTGTTCATGGAAGAGGAGCAAGGAAGCCCATCCGTGGATTGATGTCAGCCACAAGCCAATCAGAAGACACCACAGGGGGGCTCTGTCTGTTTTATCAGTCCTGGCCCCTCAATTTCTGATGACATCCCCGTCGTTGGTTATGCCGCCTGTATAATAAGAGCACTTTGCTTCTCGGTACTTTTTGGTGGTCTTGTCTCTCATACATTCTATGTGGCCCAAGTCATTTGTTTTGGCTAAATAATTACATGAAGGGCCGATTATGAATCCACAAAAAATGTGGTTATGCAGCACATACATTTCCGTGCAAAAGAGTCTAAAGGGCTGGGTCTGGTGTGACTGCTTCTGCGCCATTCGGCGTGGTCTCATACTTGCCCCGAAATGGCCAGGAGTCTCCCGGAAATCGGGTCCCCCTCCCAGGCCCCCCAGGAAGGTGGACAAGTATCCCACATGCTCCCTAAAGCCCCCACACCCCCCGGAGCCGCTGAAACTAATTCTGGAAATCGCGGGGAGGGGGTGGGACTAAAATTACGTGAACTGGGTCATTTTTAGTCCTGCCCCCTCCCCATAAATCTATTGGGGGAGGGGCTTTGTGACATCAGCCATGTCTCTCCCCAGAGAGCCAACTTTAAAAGTGGGTAAGTATGGGTCGCGCCATTGGTACTGCACCAGCCCTATGCCGGGTGCACATTCTCCGTCAGAGTATAGCGTCCAATGTGCGCGATAACGCGCCTGGTTCCCACAAACTGCCCAGAAACCTCATTTTAGCTGCTAGCCCCCAATGACTCCCCAGGCGTCTCTGCAGACATTAAACAGCGCCGTTATCCCAAAATAGATTTCAGTGGACATTACTGTTCCGTAATGAGAAAAGGACATTTTAACATTAAAAGTTCTGCACCTTGGCTGCCTGTCTATTAGGAATGCATTTGGCGGCCTCACGCTGAGCCCCCCCTGAGGCCACACTGTGAAGACATATCAAGGCTCACACATGCCATAGACTATCAGAGCCAGGCGGAAGGTAATCTTCCATTAACAGCCGGGCGGTCACTGGTTTACATTCCGCTCTACTCTAATACGCCATAATGTAATAATCACCAGGACAAACAGGGATATTTACACCGTCCTGCTCATGCATAATAATGGCCGCCTGCGCTGGCTTTATGGGTCAAGTACATATTTCTTTGCTGACTGCGAGAAAGCCCTGTAGGCGATGGAGTGTTGTACTTGATACAAGTGGTTCATGCGACGCGTTATCCTGGCGGACGCCGGCTCGGCTTTTTGCAGCATTCTACATACTGTAGCTGTCTGGGAAGGACATTTATTTTTTAAATAAGAGTTAAATAAGATTTTCAGTGCCCTGTCGTCCATACACATAGAAAGGAAACATGTACTGGGAATTGCATTCAGCAGACAGAAGTGGTACTGAGCAGTTGTGCCTTCATGTGCTACAAACGGACCTAGGGGGGATTCTAAATTACTGTGTTACGGTGGCTAATCCCCCCCCCTAGTTAAGCTAAGAAGCTTCTGTTATCCAGGGTCAGATGACCAATGAGGTGGATAGAGCTGCAGCTCCAGGCCCCATATTAGAATAGGCCCATCATCCTGGTAGCATCATGATCACCAGCTGGTAATTTTAATCATAAAGATTAAATGTACTTTTCTAGTTTTCATGCACAATGAGACAATGGGGGTGATAGTGTAGGGGTGATCACACCCTCTTGGCTCTGGCCACACCCACACATCATCGGTCACAGCTCCTCCCCTTCTCTTTATAGGCCCTTAAACCTTTCGTCCACAGACCCATTTGGCCCCTAATCCGGCCGTGCTGTTATCAACCGGAGCGTGCAATAATGGGAACGGGTCACTGCATCGGTTCTGACCCGACATTGCCCATGTGCCGGCGTTACTCCATCCTGGGATAGCGTTAGTCAACAGAGGGGCAAATATCTGTAGATATCTGTAAATATCTGTAGCCAGTTCCCTGGCTGTGTAATAGAGAACAAAGAGTGGTCATGAACAGTGCCGTATCTAATATATACCAGTACTAAGTGGAGTGCCACAGGGTTCGGTCCTAGGGCCCATTTTATTTAACATTTTTATTAACGATATTGGGATGGGGTTACTCAGCAATGTATCCATCTTTGCGGACGATACAAAACTGAGCAGAGTTATTAAATCATCAGAAGATGTCACCAAGCTTCAAAATGAACTTGACAATCTAGATGAGTGGGCAAAAAAGTGGAAGATGAGGTTCAATGTGGACAAATGCAAGGTCATGCACCTTGGGAGACACAACCAGTGTGCTAGGGATGAATTGGGTAATTCAGTACTCGAAAAGGATCTAGGAGTCCAAATAGACAACAAACTGGGGTGTAGTGCTCAATGTAATATAGCAACTAAAAAGGCCAACAAAACTCTAGCATGTATTAAAAGGGGCATGGAAACTAGGGACTCAAAAGTAATTATGCCTCTGTAGAAAGCATTGGTTAGACCGCACCTCGAATACGCAGTGCAGTTCTGGGCCCCACACTATAAAAAGGACATCATAGACTTAGAAAAATCCAAAGAAGAACAACAAAGCTTATTAGGGGAATAGAGAATTTAAGCTACGGGGAGAGATTAAGCAATTTGGGACTATTTACACTAGAGAAGAGACTATACGTCTCAACATGTATAAATATATTAGGGCCAATATAAGGAACTGTCAAACTCCCTTTTTTCTGCTAGACAGGAATCTAGGACGCGAGGGCACGAGTTTAGATTAGAAGAAAAAAGATTTTGTTCATCTATAAGAAAAAAATTCTTTACAGTCAGAACAGTCAATCTTTGGAACTCTCTTCCTAGAGAAGTGGTGTCGGCAGACACTAAAAATATACGTTTAAAATAAGGTTGGATAAACATTTATTGGTTAAAAACATCCATGGGTACGAATAAGTAACATTACCTGTCTTTAAAACATTACAATCGCCGTAACCTTGTGGTTACTGCCATTCTGGTGTGATTTAAGGCTGAGGGTCGGCTGGGGATCGTTGTACAATGGGACTACCAGGGACAGCTGACGGTGACAGCGACAATGTGAGAGCTGTGACATCTACATGTATAGTGCGCTGGGCAGATAATAGTCTCAGTCCATAGTTCTGAGCATTCAGCTCGTTCACACATAGAGATATTTCTATTCTTTGCGTCTTCATTATTGTCATTATTCGCTACATAAAAGAACACTGAATCTATGCGATTTGCATGTAAATTGATTTTTATCGTAATGACATGAAGAAGTGTTGTGCGGATTTCATTGTACTTTGTATTCTATATCCTGAGTGTAAGAGAACATCACATTCAGTATCAGTGCAGTGACTGATATTAATTGTCCTATACACCCTGGATCTAAATGCAGCTCAGACAGCAGAGTATTACATGTAAGCAACAGATACGTCACTGGAGATAAATACAGTATTATTCATAACATTTATTTCTATATCGCCAGCATAGTCCATTGCACCGTACAGTTGGGAGGGGGGGGACAGGACGAAGACACAGCGGACAGCGGGCTCTGCTCACACTAATAAATGATCATCTACGATAGGAGTACAGGTGCTTTCATTACTCATTAACATATTATACATTTCCACAGGTGGAGCTAATTATGTCACTTCTGAGAGGAGACCTGCAACACATGCGCTGTGGAGGTCATTCTTGTTGACTCGCAAAGGTGCGATATTCACAGTTTTGCGAGTCAACTAAATGCCGCCCACTGCCCTCAGGTCCGCCCACCGCACGCACGCCAATTTCCCAGCACACATATGCGAATGGATGTTTTGCATAAACCTCCATTCGCAGTTTGCATGTGGGGCCGGAATATTTTGATGGTCGCCGGCCATCAAATTATTTCTACAGCGCTCGCAGATCTAAGTCTCTCTGGTGACTGATTTGTGGCACCTTGGTATAAGAAGAGGGCGGGCAGCTGACATCCGGTGCCCCACGGCCCCCTCCTGCACTGCTCCATGCGAACGGGCCAGCAACTATACAAGTCGCCGCTTCCGTTTGCAAACGGAGCCTGCACATGTGCAGAAATGCTTATGCGCAGTAGCTAAACATCGCTCCTCTGTGCTAACGTGCAGGGGAGCATGTGAACCAGAATGACCTCATGTGTTGAGTTCTGAGCACCGAGTTTGAGAACCTGTGATCTACTAGGTAACATTGTTAAGTTACTGACATAAATACCTAATATGAGACTTACAACACAAACGAATTAGGCCCTTATTCTGATTCGGACGGTACGGCCCGCGTGCGGCCGTACCGCCGATGTTTTTATTCTGCACATGCGCAGAGGTCAATCTGCGCATGTGCAGCCCCCTTCGCCGCAGACGTATTTCGTCCGCCGCAAAGGGGGCGTATAGGGGCGTGAGGGGCTTCATACCCTCATTTCCCTATGTGTACGCCCCGCGTTTCATGGGCGTTCCCATGCAAACGCGGGGCGTATGCATGGTAATGAGGGTATGACGCAACTCATGGGGGCGGAAAGCTGACGTCGCCGGATGTCAGCTCTCAGCCCCCATACAAGCTATCACACGGACGATTGTCCGTGTGGTCTCAGCTTGCGGGAGCTGCTGGGGCGTGCGGACCTGCCTTCGATGGTCGACGACCATCGAATGCAGGGGGCAGCTCCCACCATGGTGGAGGCGTACGCCTCCACCATTTTTATGCGGATCGCCAGCCGTCCGTGTACGGACGGCCGTGGCGATCCGTCTCGTGGGCGGGGATTGGTTTGTGCGGCCGGAGCACCGTGTGCGGCTCCGGCCGCACCAACCAGAATAAGGGCCTAAGTGAGGGTGAGGAATCTGTAGAGGCAGATATTAGCTGCACATGATTGTGTGCTCCCTTTACACGGTCATAGCTAAGGAGGTGCGGAAGGTGCCACTGCACACAGCACTGGGGTGGCATTTATTTAATTCACTGCTCTTTCAGGCCCGGCATCTTCCGACCCCCCTGTCTCATTCCCGATGAGAGCTCTTTGATATTCGGACACACTGTCCTTTATTACATTTTAATATGCTGACATGCCCAGGATTCAAACCCATCACATGTGGCATTGCAATCAGACACTCTATTCATGAGCTATCTGCTAGAGAATTTTAACTTTTTGAAGCTCACCTTGTCCTTGCAGTTGAGGAGATTTACGTAGTGTGTGGCTGCGTAGATTTTGTGTAGGCTCAAATAGCTAAATGAGTAGGGTGTTTGACTCCAATGCGACAGGTTATGGGTTTGAATACTGGGTATGGTAGCATATACACATGTGTTATTTACTAAAGAAGGCTATTGTGACTGAATCAAAAAGATCTCTCAAGTTAAGTGCAGGAATGAGGTATAAAGGTCCATTTTCTTGTATAAACCAGTTGCTTACTACATGCTGTCATATCCTTGGCAATCCTATGCTGGGCCGGTGGCACCACTAGGCAGCTTTAGGCATTTGCCTGTGGGTACCGGCCACTGGAGGGCGGTACAGAGTTCTAAAGAAGCAGGAGGAAAGCAGGTGCCCGGCACCTGAGGAGCAGGAAGGCAGCCACATTATTCATCCCAATCATCTGGGGCATTGTCTTCAGGGGTCTGCACCCACAAAAAGGAGTAGCAAACCCCCCACCGCAACAATTCAGAGGCTGCCCATCCGGAGCAGGTCAGCAGCTACCGCAGGTGGCGCCCGCTTCCCCAGTGGAGCGGGCACGAGTAGTACCAACTCCTTCCCTTGTGGCTGAGGTCAGCGGCGACAGTGCCCCCCCCCCCCCATGCAAGCCCCCCCGCAAGGAGCAAATATCCACCTTCCCCCCGGAGCACGTTTGCGAATATTACCCCCCCACCCGCGCCAGCAAAACTGTTACTGTGCCTGGGGCGCCAAGATGCCGTGCACCGGCCCTGATCCTATGACACATCAAGAACTTGGATTTATGAATAAGTAACACTGCACAAAACTTTATAACCCAGGACAACCAATACGGCAATTCGACCTGGGTTATAAGAATGGTTAAACCTGGGTCACCTTGTGTATATGGTTGACCCAGGTTCAATATGAAAGTTCCAGTCCCAGGTTGGAGGTTGGGGATCCAACCCGGCAATGCAATGTGAAAGCAATAATAGTGTCAGCTTTATGTGGCAGGGGGTTATGGCATACCAGCTACTCATTCCTAAATAGTACCCTACACTGGCTTGTGCCACCTTATGTGCCTTGCCCCCCCAGATGGCATCTCATCTTGGGGTGTAGTGGCGGGTGTGGTATAGGGTACCGACAGTCGAGATCCTGACAGTCATTAGCCCAACGTCGGGATCCCGACTGGCCAGACTCAGACAGCATGGGGAGCGCAACAAAGCCCCTTTGGGGGTCGTGGACCCCCACGAGCGAAAATAGCAGGTGGCCGTCGGGAACCCGTTTGTCGGTGTTTTAACAGTCGGGATGCCGACGTCGGGTAAATGACTGTCGGGATCCCGACTGTCGGGACGACGTCCGGCACCCGTAGTGGCGCTAATGTTAGTTGCTACATTGTATCCATTAGATCAAGTTCAAAGACTTAAACGAGTTATTTCAGATTTTTACGATTTTTATTTTCAGTTAAGAAAAGGTTAAATGGGAAAAGATTTAATAGAGGACGCCATCAGTGAGATAGGGCACCGGTTGCCCAGAAACATTATTGTGCCAGGTCCTTCCTAGTCCGAAGGGGCACTGATCCGGCCGTGGGAGTTAATGGGTAAGGACCCCTCCGGCTCCAGACGCTGTCATGTGGACGAGAAGAGTTTAGTAAATAGGAGCCAGAGTTCCCGGTGAGAGAGCAGCAGCCTGGGTAATATGACTCATTAGACGCCGGCTGACAAGGTGAAACCATTTCATTAGCCGCTCATATTTCATTTAATTGCAAGCGAGCACCGGGCTGGTGGGAAGATATAAAATCACCTGTATATTATTTGTATCTATGTGATGTGCGCGCGCAATGTTGCGCTCAGGACCTGTCTAATGGCCGGACCTAACCCAACAGACAGAAAGTGGACATTCAATAAAATAATCCAATTTCTATCTTTGGCGAAATGGTGAATAATTAAATAGAAAAAAATCAATTCCAATGTTTTCATAAAACCTCCGGCCTGTGGGTCAAGCAGCATTTTTGTCAGCAGTATAATCAATAGCCTTTGTTTAACCCATACACAGGAACAGCTGTCACCGGGGCAGCTGTGAGCAGGGGGGGGGACTTGCAGAGACATTCCCAATAAAACCCGCACACACGTGTGATCCGTGACAGGGCCGTGTCTGCTAAGCAGCGCTGCCGGGCTGGTAACATTTACACTTATATTTCTCAGTGAAAGGAAAACGGTCACAAAAACAGGTGAGATATAAAAAAATGTAGCCTTAGTAATATAATATCTATCTATAATAAACCAGTACCATAGGGGTCTGTGTACTTAGCCTTAGGGAGAGATAAAGTGTATGGAGATAAAGAGCCCAACCAATCAGCCCCTAACTGACATGTTGTCGTATGTGGGGATCTATGTACTAAGCCATGGAGAGGGATAAAGTGGATGAAGATAGCATAATAACTAATCAGCTCCTGTCATGTTATAGGCTGTGTTAAAAAAATAACAGTTATGAGCCAGGTGGATAGTACTTTATCTCTCTCCATCCAAGGCATAGATCTTTAGGCTGCACAGCACAGATAGTTAAGGGGGCCGGACAAGCAGCTCCACCTCCCGGCGCTCTGATTGGCTGACCATCATATAAAGACAAGGCTGCATGCTGTGAGGCCAAGCCCCTAAGACTTATGACCACACCCCCTTTAGAGTCCTAGTCTGTCCTTGGCTGCATGACGTATATATTAATGAAGTGCAAGTTGGTAATTACTAATTAGGCATAAAATAATATGTGGAATAGGGGTCCATTGCTTGATTAAAGCCTAATTGCGATGTTTGGTCCCAGGTCAACTTGTAAAGTGGAAGATGTTCTCTCATATGCGATTAAGGGAAGGTTTAGCACATTACTGGGAGGTGTTGCCCATAGCAACCACCAAATTCAAATTATTTTGCACTAGATAAATGACAGCTAGAATCGGATTCTATGGGGAACATCCTCGTCCTTTGTCCAAGGTCATAAACGGAATTACTGGAAATTGACGTTTTGGCAAAAACAGAAAAATGCTACTTAAAAAAAGTATAAATATACATTTATATATATATATACTGTCCAACAGCACGTTATTGTTTTAATAAACAATTAGCTAAAATGAATTGGGTCCATTATACAGTATATCCCCTGTTATACAGGTTGAGTATCTTATATCCAATTACCCGTTATCCAAATTATTCCGAAAACCAGACATTCCAGAAAGTGGAAAAAAAAAAAAAACTTACTAGGGACATTTGTAACAGCACTACTGAGGACATGATACAGTATGTAACTGGCACTACTGAGGACATGATACAGTATGTAACTGGCACTACTGGGGACATGATACAGTATGTAACAGCACAACTGAGGACATGATACAGTATGTAACTGGCACTACTGAGGACATGATACAGTATGTAACTGGCACTACTGAGGACATGATACAGTATGTAACTGGCACTACTGAGGACATGATACAGTATGTAACTGGCACTACTGGGGACATGATACAGTATGTAACTGGCACTACTGAGGACATGATACAGTATGTAACTGGCACTACTGAGGACATGATACAGTATGTAACAGCACTACTGAGGACATGATACAGTATGTAACTGGCACTACTGAGGACATGATACAGTATGTAACTGGCACTACTGAGGACATGATACAGTATGTAACAGCACTACTGAGGTCATGATACAGTATGTAACAGCACTACTGAGGACATGATACAGTATGTAACTGGCACTACTGAGGACATGATACAGTATGTAACTGGCACTACTGAGGACATGATACAGTATGTAACTGGCACTACTGAGGACATGATACAGTATGTAACAGCACTACTGAGGACATGATACAGTATGTAACAGCACTACTGAGGACATGATACAGTATGTAACAGCACTACTGAGGACATGATACAGTATGTAACAGCACTACTGAGGACATGATACAGTATGTAACTGGCACTACTGAGGACATGATACAGTATGTAACTGGCACTACTGAGGACATGATACAGTATGTAACTGGCACTACTGAGGACATGATACAGTATGTAACTGGCACTACTGAGGACATGATATATAACTGGCACTACTGGGGACATGATATGTAACTGGCACTATATATATATATGCAAGTACCGGTCAATTATTACTTGGCATACAAACTCAGTGCCTGAGATAATACACAAACTTTGTTTCATGTTTTGAAACAAGGTTTCAAAACATGAAACAAAGTTTGTGTACTTTCTCAGGCACAAATAAAATATATTTGTGTGTATATCATGTGTTTGTAAAACATAAATCTAAGATACCTCAAGATACATCATTGAAATATAAAAATATTCTGAAATATGGAATAATCCATTATCCTAAATTTTCCTGCTCACGAGAATTTTGGATAAGGGATACTCCACCTGTATATAAGGGATACTCAACCTGTATATATATCCCATAACAGCAGCTTGGCCCTGATTACATAGTTACATAGTAGGTGAGGCTGAATAAAGACTTGCGTCCATCTAGTTCAACCTATGTTTATAGTAGCTAATCCCTTGTTCTGATATTTTAAAGACAGAGGGGGAGATTCTCTAAGCTAAAAATGCGGTAAAAACCCCGTTATCGGGGTTTTTACCGCATTTTGGGATGCTGTAAGCATCCCCCGCCGGGTTACCGCGGCGGGGGGCATCGCCAGAAAAATCTGGCGATGCCCCATAGAAGCCAATGGGCTTCTATCGCAACCCTCCGCCGCCCTGGGCCGACCCCCCGCCGCCCCGCATCGCCCCCTCCCCCCTCACCTGTGTCCGGGCAGCACAGTGCAGTGCTGCCCGGACCTGTGACCTCCTCCCTGCACTGATCCTCTTCCGGGTGCAGGGAGGAGGAGAGCCTGGCGCAGCAGCAGTAGCGCCGGGTGTGGGAGGGAGGGGAGAGCCGCCGGGACCTGCTGGGACCCGGCGACTCTCACCGCAAAGGACAGCTCTTAACGCAAGAGCTGTCCTTTGCCTTAATTATCGCATATGTTACAACATATGCGATAATTAAATATGCGATGGGCGGCGAAGGGGGGCGGAGATTCTTAGAGAATCTCCCCCAGATTATGTTACTTATTTGTACCCATGGATGTTTTTAACCAAAAAATGTTTATTCAACCTTATTTTAAACTTATTTATAGTGTCTGCAGATACCACTTCTCCTAGAAGAGAGTTCCATAGTTTGACTGCTCTGGCTGTAAAGATTTTTTTCCTTTTGAGGGAACAAAATCTTCTTTCTTCTAATCTAAACTCATGCCCTCAAGTCCTAGATTCCTGTCTAGCAGAAAATAGGGTGTTTGATAGTTCCTTATATTGGCCCCTAATATATTTGTACATGTTGAGCATGTACCCCCTTAAATGTCCTTTCTCTAGTGTAAATAGTCCCAGCTTGCTTAATCTTTCCTCGTAGCTTAAATTCTCCATTCCCCTAATAAGCTTAGTTGCTCTTCTTTGGATTTTTTCTAAGTCTATGATGTCCTTTTTATAGTGCGGGGCCCAGAACTGCACTGCGTATTCAAGGTGCGGTCTAACCAATGATTTGTACAGAGGCATAATTACTTTTGAGTCCCTAGTTTCCATGCCCCTTTTAATACATGCTAGAGTTTTATTGGCCTTTTTAGTTGCTATATTACATTGAGCACTTCACCCCAGTTTGTTGTCTATTTGGACTCCTAGATCCTTTTCGAGTACTGATTTACCCAATTCATCCCTAGCACACTGGTTGTGTCTCCCAAGGTGCATGACCTTGCATTTGTCCACATTGAATCTCATCTTCCACTTTTTTGCCCACTCATCTAGATTGTCAAGTTCATTTTGAAGCTTGGTGACATCTTCTGATGATTTAATAACTCTGCTCAGTTTTGTATCGTCCGCAAAGATGGATGCATTGCTGAGTAACCCTATCCCAATATCGTTAATAAAAATGTTAAATAAAATGGGCCCTAGGACCGAACCCTGTGGCACTCGACTTAGTACTGGTGTCATATTTGATACGGCACTGTTCACAACCACTCTTTGTTCTCTATTACACAGCCAGTTCCCTACCCATGTGCAGATATTTGCCCCTAATCCCAGGTCCTCCATTTTATTTATCAACCTCTTGTGTGGTACGGTGTCGAAGGCTTTAGCAAAATCTAGGAAGATCACATCTACAGCGTTTCCATTTATTGATGCTGCATTATAAAGAAGTAGTGAGTGTCCTATGCCAGAACCAGAAGTAAAGAAATAAAAGTGAAGTAGAATCAGAAAGCAGAAGCGCCCAGTGGCTGCAATACAACAAATCATTCCCAGAACTGTGTTTCATCAATGCTACATTTATTTCCTCTTCACATTCTGTGGTGTGATTTTATGCTAATTTATGTACATAACTGAGTATAAAGGTTGTTTATGTACCTGATGTGCATCTGGGCTGTTACCTGCGCATGTAAGGTTCGGAGAGTAACACCCCTTCTGCGCAGTGCGAGACCTGCCTCAGCCCTGCGCGGCATCTGTTATTGTGGAGGAGATAAATTTCTGGCCCAGATAAACCCAGATAATACATTAACCTCTAATTATTATATTAACTTCTGATTAGAGATGGGTACCGGGATTTGGATTCGTTGCTGGGATTTGGATTGGCATTGTCAAGCGGTGGTGAAAGGCTTTGGATTTTGAAATTATTATTTTTTTGTCAAAAAAATGACCAAATCACATAATTATTTTGCTTTTTTTTTTTTGTAATTTGTCAATAAAGTAATATTGACCTCAATAACATTAATTTCCAGCCCTTTCCAGACAATCTTGACCACTTTACAGCCCACAATGTTGTTTTCATTCAAATTAGGCCAAGGTCTGTAGCAGGCTGGCTGGTTAGTAACACAGAGAACTTCTGACAGTATCAGTACGGTGTATTGGGGTGTAGTACCGCAGAACCTCTGACAGTATCAGTACGGTGTATTGGGGTGCAGTACACACAGAACCTCTGACAGTATCAGTACGGTGTATTGGGGTGCAGTACACACAGAACCTCTGACAGTATCAGTACGGTGTATTGGGGTGCAGTACACACAGAACCTCTGACAGTATCAGTACGGTGTATTGGGGTGCAGTACACACAAACAATAAAGATGAGCAAATGCGCAGCTTGTCCAAGACTGCTTGGAGGTAGAACAATCACACACCTAACTTCTGACAGTATCAGTATGGTGTATTGGGGTGCAGTGCAGCACACCACACACCACACCACAGTGTAAAAAGAAAATGAAAAGCCAACTGACAGCCTGCATGTATACTGTTCCCCACTACACTGACTGACAGCCACTGCCCTCTGCGCACTGACTGGCACAGCCTGCCTAACATGACCAGTACACTGAAACAGCCTGCACAAACCCTGTGCACAAAGCAGCAAAGCAAAGCAGCAAACCCCCTGCACAAACCAACCCCCCTACACAAACCCCCTGCACACTACCACCCCCCTGCACAAAGTAACCCCCTGCACAAACATTGAGCACAACTCTCCTTCACAAACCTTCACAAACCCCCTGCAGAGCTGTGCACTGCTTGGAAAGCATGCGGAGAAATGGCTCTGAATCCTCGAGACGCCAAGCCTATAAAGACTCGGCATCTCGCGAGAATCCTACGTAAGATTACGGCACGTAAAGCCGGAAACACCAGAGCACGGCTTGCCGCGGGCACGGGGGGTGCTGTTCCGAGCGGTTCATATTCCACAAAATCCGGACCGCTCATCTCTACTTCTGATACAGGTATATAGATATATATATATATATATATATATATATATATATATATATCTATATACATATCATTCTAAAGAGCCAGATGTATCAAGCTTCGAAAAGTGATAAATTGGAGAGTAATAAACAACCAGGCAATCAGCTCCTAACTGCCATGTTACAGACTGGGTTTCAAAAATGATTGGTTATGGTCTGATTTGCATGTTTTTTTTTTAAATCACTTTCCCTATGATCACTTTTTAAAGCTTGATACATCTAGTCCTGAGTGGGTTCTGCTTTGCGGCATGTATAGTGTGCTGCAGAATTGTAATCCTCTCCTGGGGTCGTGGTATATTAGGACAATAGAATGGGGTGGGGGGGGGGGGGGGGGGCATTGTTGGTGAATGGAATGTTCAGCATTCCCCTGCTGAGCGGCAGCTGCTTCTGGCTGCGTGACCGCTGTTCCCCCATCATCGTCACCTCTGATTAATGCGACTTTGTAAGGCACAAACGGTTATTTCATTTAAGTGGTTTATCTATCGTCATTTAATTTGCACTAATCACATCTGACACACGCCTGCCGCCCACTGCAAGTTTTTGTTTATTCTGCATCATTTGGGTGAGAATTAAGCCCCATACACACTAGGCAATATCGTTAATGAACAATATCGTTAATTATATCATCGGAACTTCTGGGCGAATGATATAGCGAATACACACTAACCGATATTGGTAAGGATATCCTTCAGCGATGTTACACGCCCCGCGCCTCTAGCGTGCATTGTTGTTTATATAACACATTCTATCCCACCCTCCCGGCCTGCAGCCAGAAAATGAACGGATGTGAGAATCTTGATTGGCTGATGGCTGTCGCTATCCACCAATCAGAGCGCAGAACAGAAAAAGTAAGAAAGGAATTGGGTAGAAATTAACCCGTAAAATTGACAATAATTTTTTTCTAAACACTTTTTTATCTTTATCCTGCTGGTACGCATCAATAAATACAGTATCTCTATATCGCAGTGCGTTTCACACGATGGCGTAACGCGACACATTTCCTCAGTCCCCTGAAAAGGAGAGAAACGAAGACAAAATGAGCGTGCATAATGTGAAAGTGTAATATTTCATTTGTTTGTGCGTTTCTTGTGTAGGCGGAATACATTGTGTCAGTATTTATCGGGATTGTGCTACATGAAATGAAGCTATGTAATCGTTATGCAAATGCGTCAGAAGCCCCCTGCGCGGTGTTACAGAGCAGCGCTGCGCTTGTGGCTTATTCCCCCCAGATGTGTCACAGACACAGTATTGCACATAGGTGAAGGGAGTATATGACAGTGTGCCGAGCGCAACGAGACACCGCGCGCGAAGCAAGGCCAGTAGTACGCTTTGACGGTGTCCATGTCGACCATGTCAACATTAGTGATTTAAAGAAAATTGAAAAAAAAAACTCATGTCGACCTTTTGTCTGTTGATCTAGACATTGCCGACCTGTCGACTCAATGACCATTCCCTTCTCCAACAAACAGCAATAACACAAACTTGCTGCAAACAACGTGTGAATAATTGCCACCATTGCTATTCTACAGATGAGCCCCACGTCCCAGGCTGATGTTCTAAGGAAACTGATTAGCTGAGGACACGATCCTTGCTAGCGCCGCTGTGCGCAGCGAGAATTAATATTACATCTGTAAGGGGCACATTCCTCCATGTAACGAGACTTGGTATATTACCCGGAGAGTTACCAGACCATGAAATTTGCTCCTCGGTTCAATCTGGAAGCACCGGTTACCCGGCTCCTGTTTAGCATTTAGTATTGATGGGAAAGTGTTTTTTAGTGATTAACCACAGAGCTACGCATCTGCTGCGGACGGAACAATTTCTGATGGGCTCTTTGGAAATGTGTTCCGCTGATTGTTTGTTGGTGTTACTTGGAGGGCACCGGGAACTAATGTGGTCCCATGGCAATCTAGAGCTATCTCCAAAACGCTTAATAGTCTCTCAGATCAATGTAGAGTGCTACAACGCAGCGTAATACATGGCCGACTATTAACAGGACGCGCTCATTGTGTCCCCAGCAAAAGGCTGCGAGGGATCCTAAGAATTAATATGAAAACAAAACAATCTGCGCCCACCAAGACCGACTCAGCGGTGGTTCCGTGGTTTATGGTTTATTTTTTTCCCCTCCTTTTTTTCCCCTCTAACAGAAGCACTCAGGAGAGAGGAACTGACCGCTGCGGCCTAATAAACAAACAGCCATCTTGCAGCGTTCTTCAATTTAAGACTCACAACGCCGTCATAAAAATATTGACACATTTACAACTCCCATTGCCTCCCTACGGGATGGATTATCGCCGCGGCGCAGAAATGTACAGTAGCTCTTTGTGGAACAAACTCTTGTTATCAGCAGATTGCATCCGAAGATAGAATTCAGTGCGCGGCGAGCATGGATGAAGAAGACGTGGAGTGGCCATTATCTGCCATCTTACAGGCCGACCAGCGTGAGGAATGCATTAGACCATAATGGATCGGAATAAGGCACTTGTATGCCCATTACTCCAGCAGGAAAGCTTTTTCCAATTGCACAGACCTGTAGAATTCATCTTTACCTCATTCATCATTACCTCCAGACACGTAACTGACGCCCTGGATGTTCCGGGACCCCTGATAAGTGACAGTCATCAAAGCCTCACGTTGGCAAATTGCGACAAACAGAACGGAAAATAACAAAAATATTAGTAAATTTGGAACTTAGTAAAAAAAAAAATCTGTTGAATATCAGTTTACGGTATAAACTCTTTTGCGCAAGGGGAGGGGTTTCAGAGATGGCGCAGGGCAGTAGCAGCTGTGATGGTTGATGCAACAGGTGCTGCACATGCGGAAGGTGGCAATCATTCACATATGTAGAACTCAGAAAATTGCAAATGGGAAGTTTTCAGACTTCTGCACATGTGTGCGAACTTCCACAGTACGACTGCATAAGGGCATCTGGGGGGGGTCATTTATTTGTGCTGCCGATGCAATGGAAGAGATGATGGCAGTCAGCTAGGCTACGCAGGTGGGGAGTCAACCCTGATCACTGCAATCACCATGATCACAGTGAATCCTGCTATACTATTGCAATAGATGGATGGCCCGTGACATGCCTAGCGGCCTTGCCGTGTGCTGGGTGGTCCTCCGCATGTGACCAATAACACTGGACGGCCCGTGACATGCCTAGAGGTCTTGCCGTGTGCTGGGTGGTCCTCTGCATGCGATCAATAACACTGGACGGCCCGTGACATGCCTAGCGGCCTTGCCGAGTGCTGGGTGGTCCTCCACATGTGATCAATAACACAGGATGGCCCCTGACATGCCTAGCGGCCTTGCCGTGTGCTGGGTGGTCCTCCGCATGCGACTAATAACACTGGACAGCCCCTGACATGCCTAGTGGCCTTGACGTGTGCTGGGTGGTCCTCCGCATGCCATCAATAACACTGGGCGGCATGTGACATGCCTAGCATCCTTGCCGTGTGCTGGGTGGTCCTCCGCATGTGATCAATAACACTAGACAGCACGTGACATGCCTAGCAGCCTTGCCGTGTGCTGGGTGGTCATCCGTATGCGACCAATAACACTGGACGGCCCCTGACATGCCTAGCGGCCTTGCCGTGTGCTGGGTGGTCCTCCGCATGTGATCAATAACACTGGATGGCCCCTGACATGCCTAGCAGCCTTGCCGTGTGCTGGGTGGTCCTCCGCATGCGATCGATAACACTGGACAGCCCGTGACATGCCTAGCGGCCTTGCCGTGTGCTGGGTGGTCCTCCGCATGTGTTCAATAACACTGGACGGCCCGTGACATGCCTAGCAGCCTTGCCGTGTGTTGGGTGGTCCTCCGCATGCGATCGATAACACTGGATGACCCGTGACATGCCTAGAGGCCATGCCGTGTGCTGGGTGGTCCTCAGCATGCGACCAATAACACTGGACGGCCCGTGACATGCCTAGCGGTCTTGCCGTGTGCTGGGTGGTCCACCACATGCGATCAATAACACTGGACGGCCCCTGACATGCCTAGCGGCCTTGCCGTGTGCTGGGTGGTCCTCCGCATGTGATCAATAACACAGGACGACCCGTGACATGCCTAGCAGCCTTGCCGTGTGCTGGGTGGTCCTCCGTATGCGACCAATAACACTGGACGGCCCGTGACATGCCTAGCGGCCTTGCCGTGAGCTGGGTGGTGCTCCGCATGAGATCGATAACACTGGACGGTCCCTGACATGCCTAGCGGCCTTGCCGTGTGCTGGGTGGTGCTCCGCATGCGATCGATAACACTGGACGGCCAGTGACATGCCTAGCGGCCTTGCCGTGAGCTGGGTGATCCTCCGCATGCGATCGATAACACTGGACGGCTCGTGACATGCCTAGCGGCCTTGCCGTGTGCTGGGTGGTCCTCTGCATGCGATCGATAACACTGGACGGCCCCTGACATGCCTAGCGGCCTTGCCGTGTGCTGGGTGGTCCTCCGCATGCGATCGATAACACTGGACGGTCCCTGACATGCCTAGCGGCCTTGCCGTGTGCTGGGTGGTGCTCCGCATGCGATCGATAACACTGGACGACCCCTGACATGCCTAGCGGCCTTGCCGTGTGCTGGGTGGTCCTCCGCATGCGATCGATAACACTGGACGGCCCCTGACATGCCTAGCGGCCTTGCCGTGTGCTGGGTGGTCCTCCGCATGCGATTGATAACACTGGACGGCCCCTGACATGCCTAGCGGCCTTGCCGTGTGCTGGGTGGTGCTCCGCATGCGATCGATAACACTGGACGACCCCTGACATGCCTAGCGGCCTTGCCGTGTGCTGGGTGGTCCTCCGCATGCGATCGATAACACTGGACGGCCCGTGACATGCCTAGCGGCCTTGCCGTGTGCTGGGTGGTCCTCCGCATGCGATTGATAACACTGGACGGTCCCTGACATGCCTAGCGGCCTTGCCGTGTGCTGGGTGGTCCTCCGCATGCGATTGATAACACTGGACGGCCCCTGACATGCCTAGCGGCCTTGCCGTGTGCTGGGTGGTCCTCCGCATGCGATTGATAACACTGGACGGCCCCTGACATGCCTAGCGGCCTTGTCGTGTGCTGGGTGGTCCTCCGCATGCGACCAATAACACTGGACGGCCCCTGACATGCCTAGCGGCCTTGCCGTGTGCTGGGTGGTGCTCCGCATGTGATCGATAACACTGGATGGCCCCTGACATGCCTAGCAGCCTTGCCGTGTGCTGGGTGGTGCTCCGCATGCGATCGATAACACTCGATGGCCCCTGACATGCCTAGCAGCCTTGCCGTGTGCTGGGTGGTCCTCCGCATGCGATTGATAACACTGGACGGCCCCTGACATGCCTAGCGGCCTTGCCGTGTGCTGGGTGGTCCTCCGCATGCGACCAATAACACTGGACGGCCCCTGACATGCCTAGCGGCCTTGCCGTGTGCTGGGTGGTCCTCCGCATGCGACCAATAACACTGGACGGCACCTGACATGCCTAGCGGCCTTGCTGTGTGCTTGGTGGTCCTCCGCATGCGATTGATAACACTGGACGGCCCCTGACATGCCTAGCGGCCTTGCCGTGTGCTGGGTGGTCCTCCGCATGCGACCAATAACACTGGACGGCCCCTGACATGCCTAGCGACCTTGCCGTGTGCTGGGTGGTCCTCCGCATGCGATTGATAACACTGGACGGCCCCTGACATGCCTAGCGGCCTTGCCGTGTGCTGGGTGGTCCTCCGCATGAGATCGATAACACTGGACGGCCCGTGACATGCCTAGCGGCCTTGCCGTGTGCTGGGTTGTCCTCCGCATGCGATCGATAACACTGGACGACCCCTGACATGCCTAGCGGCCTTGCAGTGTGCTGGGTGGTCCTCCGCATGCGATCGATAACACTGGATGGCCCCTGACATGCCTAGCAGCCTTGCCGTGTGCTGGGTGGTCCTCCGCATGAGATCGATAACACTGGACGGCCCGTGACATGCCTAGCGGCCTTGCCGTGTGCTGGGTGGTCCTCCGCATGCGATCGATAACACTGGACGACCCCTGACATGCCTAGCGGCCTTGCCGTGTGCTGGGTGGTCCTCCGCATGTGATCGATAACACTGGACGGGTCCTGACATGCCTAGCGGCCCTGCCATGTCCTGGGTGGTGCTCCGCATGCGATCGATAACACTGGACGGCCCGTGACATGCCTAGCGGCCCTGCCGTGTGCTGGATGGTCCTCCGCATGCGATCGATAACACTGGACGACCCCTGACATGCCTAGCGGCCTTGCCGTGTGCTGGGTGGTCCTCCGCATGCGATCGATAACACTGGACGGGTCCTGACATGCCTAGCGGCCCTGCCATGTCCTGGGTGGTGCTCCGTATGCGATTGATAACACTGGACGGCCCCTGACATGCCTAGCGGCCCTGCCGTGTGCTGGGTGGTGCTCCGCATGCGATCGATAACAGTAGCAGATGCTGAGTAAGACCCATACATGCTGTTATCTGTTGCTGCAGCCAAAGATGCGACATGAGACCATAGACTGGCAGAACAGGTCCTGTGCATGGGCAGTAGCAGGGGTTTGATAACAAGATATCGGTAGTGCTGCCTGCGCATCTGAAGTCCCATAAACATTGGAGATTTGCGCAAACCATCAGGCCTTCGTGATAATAAAGAACTGTGCGCATATTGCGGCGTGTCGGCGTGCTGTCTGTACTCTTTGGCGGAGGGGGGTTATTCTGGTTAATTCAGATGCAACCTCCCTGATGTCACATTAACCACAGACGCTGTGGATGAAGGCGCAGACCGGCTGCTTCCCATAGAGCACAGAGACACCTGCTCAGTGTTAGGACCACTCTGCACCTGCTCAGTGTTAGGACCACTCCGCACCCGCTCAGTGTTAGGACCACTCCGCACCCGCTCAGTGTTAGGACCACTCCGCACCCGCTCAGTGTTAGGACCACTCCGCACCCGCTCAGTGTTAGGATCACTCCGCACCCGCTCAGTGTTAGGACCACTCTGCACCCGCTCAGTGTTAGGACCACTCCGCACCCGCTCAGTGTTAGGACCACTCCGCACCCGCTCAGTGTTAGGACCACTCCGCACCCGCTCAGTGTTAGGACCACTCCGCACCCGCTCAGTGTTAGGACCACTCCGCACCCGCTCAGTGTTAGGACCACTCCGCACCCGCTCAGTGTTAGGACCACTCCGCACCCGCTCAGTGTTAGGATCACTCCGCACCCGCTCAGTGTTAGGACCACTTCGCACCCGCTCAGTGTTAGGACCACTCCGCACCCGCTCAGTGTTAGGACCACTCCGCACCCGCTCAGTGTTAGGATCACTCCGCACCCGCTCAGTGTTAGGACCACCGCTCAGTGTTAGGACCACTCCGCACCCGCTCAGTGTTAGGACCACTCCGCACCCGCTCAGTGTTAGGACCACTCCGCACCCGCTCAGTGTTAGGACCACTCCGCACCCGCTCAGTGTTAGGACCACTCCGCACCCGCTCAGTGTTAGGACCACTCCGCACCCGCTCAGTGTTAGGACCAATCCGCACCCGCTCAGTGTTAGGACCACTCTGCACCCGCTCAGTGTTAGGATCACTCCGCACCCGCTCAGTGTTAGGACCACTCCGCACCCGCTCAGTGTTAGGACCACTCCGCACCCGCTCAGTGTTAGGACCACTCCGCACCTGCTCAGTGTTAGGACCACTCCGCACCCGCTCAGTGTTAGGACCACCGCTCAGTGTTAGGACCACTCCGCACCCGCTCAGTGTTAGGACCACTCCGCACCCGCTCAGTGTTAGGACCACTCCGCACCCGCTCAGTGTTAGGACCACTCCGCACCCGCTCAGTGTTAGGACCACTTCGCACCCGCTCAGTGTTAGGACCACTCCGCACCCGCTCAGTGTTAGGATCACTCCGCACCCGCTCAGTGTTAGGACCACTCCGCACCCGCTCAGTGTTAGGACCACTCCGCACCCGCTCAGTGTTAGGACCACTCCGCACCCGCTCAGTGTTAGGACCACTCCGCACCCGCTCAGTGTTAGGACCACTCCGCACCCGCTCAGTGTTAGGACCACTCCGCACCCGCTCAGTGTTAGGACCACTCCGCACCCGCTCAGTGTTAGGACCACTCCGCACCCGCTCAGTGTTAGGACCACTCCGCACCCGCTCAGTGTTAGGACCACTCCGCACCCGCTCAGTGTTAGGACCACTCCGCACCGCAGATGGGGCTGACAGTGACATTATAGCATCAGTAATCTGCCCGTGACGGTAATAGCTGCTCGTGTGATAAAAGATCATCTGTGATAATAAAATAGGTTCTTGCATGTGGTACATACAGTGGGAATCATCACAATGCAGAGACCACGGGATATTCTGCGGATGACACCGAGGTCTAAGCATTCATGTCCCATACACACCTTGTACCCAGGGCCGGACTGGCCATCTGGCACTTCCCGCCATAGGCGTGCGCAGTGGGGATGCCGGGGGTGTATAGCATAGCATGAGGCTATAATCGATTAAAGAGGGCGCGCTGCCAGCCCCTCTACTTCCTCCTCCACTGTGCCGGGCTGATCATCAGCAGAGGAGGGGACAGGAATTACGGGCAGAAGAAACAGGTGTCAGCGGTGTGCATATTGCTGGTGAGTAGAGAGACAGTGTGCTGTGCCCACTGAAGCTGCGACCAGGCATTGTAGGGTGAAAATGTGCATTGAAGCTGTTCTGCACAGACAGTCACTGAATTGTGCCACGTGGGCAGGTGCTCTGGCTATTTAAATGTGTTTTATAATTGTATGGATCTGACTATTTCATTGTATGGCAAGGAAACAGGAGTAGTTTTGGTGCACTACTTGTCTGTCTTGTCAGTCACACAGCCCCACAATTTGGAGGAGGCAGATGCTAGAGGTCAATGGTGTGGTATAATATGTAATAGGCAAGGCATAATGCTGTGTGGCATAATGTTTAATGGGCATTATGGTGTGCGGCAATGTGTAATGGGCATAACGGTGCGCGGGGGGGGGCACTGTGCATGTGGGCAGGGGCGGGCTGGGCCGGGGGGCAGGGTGCCATATGCCCCCCAGGCCGCTCTATTGGTGCTGCTGCGGGCCGCCGTACCTTCTCATCCTTCACCGCCGGTGGCCATGTTCCTGTAGCCCGTAGCGCCGGCTTTCAAAACATGGCCGCGGCTACAGGAACATGGCCACCAGCCTCTGGTGCTAGCCGCTCAGGAGAGCCTACAAAGCAGGGAGGCGCTGCGCTGGAGACGCGCTCTCCCTGCATGCTGACCTTTTAACTGCTACTGCCGCGCCTGTCAGACTGTATGACAGCGCAGGCGGCAGTTTGCAGAGCGGCTTTCCCTCTCCTTCACGGCCGTTGCCATATCAGGGCTCTTTATTTCTCTACTCCCCACCATTCGGTGAGTAGCCTCTCTCCCTCCCTACAAACAGTGTGTAATGCTCGTGTCAGGGCCCCCTGAGCCTCCCTCCAGTCTCTATTTGCACTCAGCCTGGTGCACATACAATAGGAAGCCACCCTTTTTACTTTTTAATGCACACACATATGTGTTTTTATACATATATATATATATATATATATATATATATATATGTCAGTATATATCTATATATATCTATATATATCTATATATATATATGTATATATATATATATATATATATATATATATATATAGATAGCAGTTTTGAATCATACAGCGGCACTCCACAGACAATTTAAAAAAAGGTGCTTTATAGTGTCCAACGTTTCGGGGGATGGATACCCCTTTATCAAGGTGTACAAGGTGCAACAGATACAAATAAAAAACGTGCTTAAATACTTACATACAATGCGCTGTCATCTCATCACCTGGCGTGGGGCGGCCGCACAGCTTCCAGCGCGTCTTCCGGTGCGTGCAGACGTCTCTGGGCTCAGCCGGATGACGTCATTCCGCACTCCAGCAGAGTGTTCTCGTTGCCTGGAGACCCTGGAGCGCATCTGGAGCGCACCGCACCGCTATCCACTTCCGGGGAGATCTGTCAATGCGCACACAGAAAAATTACACAATGTGAAACATTTTAGTGCATTATCAACAATCTAAAATACGATGTCCAGAATATATCTGGGCAAATGCAGTGCATGTTTAAGATGTCTTGTAGATTTATGCTAAAAGACAATATATACGGTGCAATAGAATAAAAAACTCTGAAGTCTAGTAAAGGTAGAAAATAAGCAATATGTGAATTTATCACATTTATCAAGGCATAATTTAAGCAGCACCTAACATTGATTAACTTATAGCTTATGGTGCTGTGATGCTGTGGGTGTCCTGATGCATTGTGGTGCCATCTGCAAATGTGGTGGGATCTAGTAACTCCACTAATTGGCCCACTTAATATCCAAAAGTATTGAGGTTAAACCTCTCATTTAACCCATGTGGTTTACATGTGTTTAGTTGGAAGATCCAGCGTGCTTCCCTTTTTAATAGGGCACCTGCCCTGTCGCCCCCCCGCTTGGAGGCTGGGATGCAGTCTATCGCCATGTGTTTGAAATCACTTAATTTGTGCCCACTTTCCACAAAATGTTTAGCTATGGGCTGATCAATAGATTTACCCAAGAGTGCCTTGCTTATAGCAGATCTATGAAGTGCCATGCGCTCCCTCATGGTTCTTATGGTTTTACCCACGTATAGGAGATGACACGGGCATGTGGCAATATATACTATATACGCAGATGTGCAATTTAATACATGTTTGATCTTATATGTCTTATCCCCTTTGGAATCTTGGAATGTATTGCCCGTTATCATATGATGGCATGTTGTGCACTTCAGGCACTTATAGCACCCATGTGCCTTCATTAGGAAATGGGTACTTGGGCCTTCCTTCCCAAAGTCCGTTATGTCCGTGTGGACCACATAGTTCTTAATATTTCTGCCTCTTCTGAAGACCGCCATGGGTTTAATCTCTCTGAGGTCAGTCAGTGCCTTGTCCGTTGAAACAATGGGCCATAAGGCTCTTGAGGCTCTTCTTATTACTCTGCTGGAGGTGGTATAGTCAGATACCCACGGAATGACTTTGGGCTTGTGTTTCTCACTTGGCAATAGCAACTGCGCTCTATTAATTTGCATCACTTCAGTCTTATGTTGTAACAGTTCCTTCAGTCTGTAACCTCTCTCCAAGAATTTGGTAATGACTTTGTCCAGTTCTTCTCCCAGTATATCTCGGTCACTGGTGATACGTGCAATCCTGATCATTTGTGACCTAGGCAGACCCTTTTTCAGGGGTTCAGGGTGGAAACTATTCGCCCGCAACAGCCGTCGGGGAGGCCAGAACTCGAGGCTTCTTAAAAAGAGCACAGGAACAGGAACAGTAACCTACAATTTGTCACAGAGACACTTAACAGACATGGAGCTCAAAGTATTGGACAAGGGTCTTTCGTTTGTCCCCACAACATCGTTTAAGGACCTGGAGTGGCAGGTCGATTTGAATAGATTCTCAAGGAAACTGCGGTTGAGAGAATTTTTTCAGGACAAACCTACAGTTCCAACCACTGACCCACATCAAAACTTTATATCTACCCGCAATCTGTCTAACTTTGATCCCATGTCTCAGAATACCTCAATAAAGACCTTTTCTAGACTCTTAGATGAGTCGGTCCAAAAATATACAAGAGTTGACTCCAGCAAGCACTACAACATGTCCCGTTCTGAAATGGTGGCACTCAAAAATTTAAGCAGTTACAAAGACATCATTATCCGCCCCGCTGATAAAGGGGGCGGAGTAGTGGTTATGGACTTTAACTATTACAAACAAGAAATACTGCAGCAGTTGGCTGATACGTCCACCTATGTCAAGTTAAGGGGAGACCCCACCACGGCATTTAAAAAAGAAGTCGACACCATTCTATCACGGGCATGTGAAATGCACCTTATTTCAGCAAAATTGAAACAAGCACTAACACAGGACCACCCAATGGTACCTGTGTTTTACACAGTCCCGAAGGTCCATAAGAACCCTCTCAGGCCGCCAGGGAGGCCTATTATATCAGCTGTGAATTCCCTGCTCCAGCCTATCTCCCAATTTCTCGATGGGATACTGCAACCACTCATCCAGGCACAACCAGCTTATATAAAGGATACTACCAGCTTCCTTAATAAAATCAACGCGGTTGGCCAAGTCCCTGTCAACACCATCATGTGTACACTCGACATCTGTAGTTTGTACACTAATATACCGCATGCTTCTGGTCTAGCAGCAATGAGGGCCTTTCTCATTAAGACAGAAATGGGAGACATTGACATAGAACTGTTCATGCAATTATTAGAACTTACTTTGGTGAAAAACTACTTCCTTTTTGATGGGGAATATTACCTGCAAACATCTGGATGCTCTATGGGCAGTAATGTTTCGCCATCATATGCAAACATATTCATGTTTGCTGAGGAAACGGACATGTTCTTCAATGACCCTGCCACAGCAAGAAACATTATATCGTATTCTAGATATATAGACGATCTGTGCATACTATGGTCTGGAGAGGAGGATGCCCTCAAAACATTGCTGACCAACATTAACCAGAGGGAATCACCGATCCGTATAACTTATGAGTATTCGCAAACGAATATACATTACCTGGATGTACAGCTGATCCTTAGTGACGGGGTTATTAAAACCAAAACATTCGTCAAACCAACTGACAAAAATACCCTGTTGCGGGCGAATAGTTTCCACCCTGAACCCCTGAAAAAGGGTCTGCCTAGGTCACAAATGATCAGGATTGCACGTATCACCAGTGACCGAGATATACTGGGAGAAGAACTGGACAAAGTCATTACCAAATTCTTGGAGAGAGGTTACAGACTGAAGGAACTGTTACAACATAAGACTGAAGTGATGCAAATTAATAGAGCGCAGTTGCTATTGCCAAGTGAGAAACACAAGCCCAAAGTCATTCCGTGGGTATCTGACTATACCACCTCCAGCAGAGTAATAAGAAGAGCCTCAAGAGCCTTATGGCCCATTGTTTCAACGGACAAGGCACTGACTGACCTCAGAGAGATTAAACCCATGGCGGTCTTCAGAAGAGGCAGAAATATTAAGAACTATGTGGTCCACACGGACATAACGGACTTTGGGAAGGAAGGCCCAAGTACCCATTTCCTAATGAAGGCACATGGGTGCTATAAGTGCCTGAAGTGCACAACATGCCATCATATGATAACGGGCAATACATTCCAAGATTCCAAAGGGGATAAGACATATAAGATCAAACATGTATTAAATTGCACATCTGCGTATATAGTATATATTGCCACATGCCCGTGTCATCTCCTATACGTGGGTAAAACCATAAGAACCATGAGGGAGCGCATGGCACTTCATAGATCTGCTATAAGCAAGGCACTCTTGGGTAAATCTATTGATCAGCCCATAGCTAAACATTTTGTGGAAAGTGGGCACAAATTAAGTGATTTCAAACACATGGCGATAGACTGCATCCCAGCCTCCAAGCGGGGGGGCGACAGGGCAGGTGCCCTATTAAAAAGGGAAGCACGCTGGATCTTCCAACTAAACACATGTAAACCACATGGGTTAAATGAGAGGTTTAACCTCAATACTTTTGGATATTAAGTGGGCCAATTAGTGGAGTTACTAGATCCCACCACATTTGCAGATGGCACCACAATGCATCAGGACACCCACAGCATCACAGCACCATAAGCTATAAGTTAATCAATGTTAGGTGCTGCTTAAATTATGCCTTGATAAATGTGATAAATTCACATATTGCTTATTTTCTACCTTTACTAGACTTCAGAGTTTTTTATTCTATTGCACCGTATATATTGTCTTTTAGCATAAATCTACAAGACATCTTAAACATGCACTGCATTTGCCCAGATATATTCTGGACATCGTATTTTAGATTGTTGATAATGCACTAAAATGTTTCACATTGTGTAATTTTTCTGTGTGCGCATTGACAGATCTCCCCGGAAGTGGATAGCGGTGCGGTGCGCTCCAGATGCGCTCCAGGGTCTCCAGGCAACGAGAACACTCTGCTGGAGTGCGGAATGACGTCATCCGGCTGAGCCCAGAGACGTCTGCACGCACCGGAAGACGCGCTGGAAGCTGTGCGGCCGCCCCACGCCAGGTGATGAGATGACAGCGCATTGTATGTAAGTATTTAAGCACGTTTTTTATTTGTATCTGTTGCACCTTGTACACCTTGATAAAGGGGTATCCATCCCCCGAAACGTTGGACACTATAAAGCACCTTTTTTTAAATTGTCTGTGGAGTGCCGCTGTATGATTCAAAACTGCTATCTATTCTACTGTGCCAGGAGGCACCCACAGCAGCTGTTGAAAGTTTTGGGAGTGCCAGGCTGAACGCGTATATATATATATATATATATATATATATATATAATGTCAGTATATTGCCTATATTTATATGCTGGGTTTTGGGGTTTTTCTGAAATCCCAAATTATTTCTGCTGTTTGCAGCCTGTGCTCCTGTTATTTTGCAGGGGGAGCAGCCTATGGTGTCCTGGTTATTATGCAGGGGGAGCAGCCTATGGTGTCCTGGTTATTATGCAGGGGGAGCAGCCTGTGGTGTCCTGGTTATTATGCAGGGGGAGCAGCCTATGGTGTCCTGGTTATTATGCAGGGGGAGCAGCCTGTGGTGTCCTGGTTATTATGCAGGGGGAGCAGCCTGTGGTGTCCTAGTTATTATTCAGGGAGAGCAGCCTGTGGTGTCCTGGTTATTATGCAGGGGGAGCAGCCTGAGGTGTCCTGGTTATTGTGCATGGGGAACATCCTGTGGTGTGCTGGTTCTTATGCAGGGGAGTAGCCTGTGGTGTCCTGATATTATTATACAAGGGGAGCAGCCTATGGTGTCTTATTATTATTATTATAATTATAATTATACAGGGGAAGTTGCCGGTGGTGCCCTGTTATGATTATACAGGAGGAGCAGCCTGTGGTGTACTGCTGTTATTATAAAGGGGGAGCAGGGGGTTTTCCGTGCCTTTAGCCCCCCCCCCCCCCATCACTGAATTATTCTCCACCCTTTGCGGAAATATTTTTTTTTTCGGGGGCGGGGGTGGATCTCCAGGAATCGGCGATGCGTTCTTACTTATGGGCCAGTGCTCTGGACTTGCCCCTAGGCTAAAAGTAGCCAGCCAGCCCCTGCATGTTGGGGCGCTGCCCGACCGCCGCCCGCAGCCTGAAGCCTTACCTGTCTTCAGTGGTGGTCATTCTTCTGCTAGTGAGACGGACCACAATAAAATGTCCGCCCCATATAGCAGACTGTTCTCTGAAACTGTCTGCTGTTTGGAGACGGACATTTTGTGTTAGTCCGTCTCCATAGCAGAAGAATGAAGCCAGCAAGGGAGCCGGGACCAGCAAGACAGGTAAGGCTGCGGACGGGGAGGGGGGTGAGGGCGGGGGCGCCCCCCCATTAACGGCGGGGGGTGCCCAATTCATAGCTACGACACTGACGGTGTGTTCCCTAATGTGTAAGGCCATACCTCCCAACTGTTGTGCTGATGAAATATGGACACTCGCGCGAAGCATCCGGAAAGGGGGCGGGGCGTATGCAAATGAGGGCACGGCTTATGCTAATTAGCCACGGCCTCATTTTCATACGAGAATAGACGCTGTGAGCATGCGCATGGTCTCCCAACTGCCACCCCCCGCAGCGGGACAATGCGTGCCGCGGGTGGGACAGCGGGACAGGACCCGGAAATCGGGACTGTCCCACTGTAATCATGACAGTTGGGAGGTATGGTAATGCCTCCTTTTTGTTATGCCACGCCATATTTCCATTAGGCCACGCCCCCTTTTTGCTGCGCGGCTTCGCTGTGCAAGGGTCCCGCCTGCTGTAGGTGGGCCTGTGTGCTCAAAAATGCCAGGGCCGATTTCTGGTCCCAGTCCGGCCCTGCTTGTACCTTACCATGGAGAATGGGTCATAAGGTCATCTAGAAGAAGGTTGACAGTCATTGGGTCGAACACTATTGGTCGACAGGCCATCGGTTGACACATTAACCCTTTGAGTGACTAGTGAATTTATCAAAATAGGTGTGAAAGTTGGCAAGGAAACATTTTTTTCATCACTAGAGGAAAGTTTATGCTTATGCAATTCTCAAAAGTTTTGTAAAGGGAAAATGTTTTTCATTTAATGGACCCTTATTGACCTTTAACCCCTTTGGTGGCACGCCCCATTCCATTGGCCATGCCCTTTTGACCACGCCCCCTTTTTACTGGGGCCTGGAGATGATTTCAGCAGCCCTGGTTGTATTCAGAAAGTCATAAGCTTTTCAACAACATATCAACATGCATGAAAACAACAGAAATAGCCTGGACCCTTATGCCAGCACCCTTAAGGGGCGTTCGAGAGTTATTGAGGAACATCCATACACATACATACATACACACACACACACACACACACACACACACACACACACACACACACACACACACACACACACACACACACACACACACACACATACACACACAAATATCATTCAAATATTCTTATGTAGATAATACCTGTAGTGTTACCTTATATATGAAATATCATCTACTTTGACACAACATTTTTTATTTGAATTTATATAACAAATGTGAGCGACACCGACATTTTGAGCTGATATTTTGCACAGAGATAAGCAACATGGAGTTGTGGTTGTAATGTGTTAAGTTCTGCTTACCACAGTACAACCACAACCAATCCAACCATGGTTGAAAGGTCAACACAAGCAATAGGTCCACATGGAAAAAGTCGACATGAAAAAGGTTGACATGAGTTTTTTTTGCATTTATGTTGACCTACGTCGACATGGGCACCATATAAGTGTACTGCGCCCCTGGCATGGCTCACTCCGCTGACCGTGCTTTCAGGCCTATTCTGTTCTCTCTCTACGTCCACTTGGATAGTAAAGATTGAAAAATCCCCTGTTTTGGAAAATAAATGTAAAAACTCATGTCAACATTTTTTCATGTTGACCTTTCCCATGTCAACCTATTGTATGTGTCGACCGTTAAACCATGTCGACCTAAGGTATGTTAACATTTTTCACGTATCAACCTATGGCCTGTCAACCAATTGGGTGAGATTTAATAGGATGAGAGATTCAGAAAGTGAGAGATTTGGTGAGAAATCTCCAGCTTTTTAAAGCAGCAATCATTTACACTGCAAAACCAGTTTGATGTTGCAGTGTAAATGATTGCCGCTTTAAAAAAAACATACTGGAGATTTCTTCCCAAATCTCTCACTTTCTGAATCTCTCATCCTATTAAATCTCACCCATAGTGTCACCTATTTATTGTTGACCTGCCGACCACATCCCATAGCGTGAATGTCACTTTATACAATCGCCCATCAGACAGCAGAAATGTCTCTATCTCAGTTACACTTCGAAATATTTGGGATATCAGATTTTCGGATTTGTGGGAGACTCAGACGGTATTCTACACCATGTACAAATGTTATGCAACCGTTATATCACGTTGCATCTGGTGTGTATAAATAGCCGGGGTGAATATAGGGGCACACGGGCAATACAAGGTACATGGCTGATTTATATATAATATATATATATAATATCCCCAGCAAACGTTTGCACACAGCACAAGTGGAACCCAACGTATATGAAAATGACAGAAGAATATACAGTATACTCTATTACATGACCTACCCCCTAATATACACATTACACTAACGTGGTGACTCCTCTGACAGCCCAGGGACGTGCTATGTGTCGCTGTGTTCCCGTGTGACCCAAGAAGGCTGTTATTGGGTCTGTGTTACAGAACCAGAGGATCCCACAGACGGATTATTGTACGTAAATGTGACATTTACAAGTTCCATTATGATTGGACCATGGATGATGTTAAGTCATTTATCTACATTTAAAGTTTCACTGGCACGTTTACATATGTCAGTTCCCCTCGCTGCTTCGACAAGGTGTAAAAATAGTTGAAACTTAACATCATGGATGGTCAGGGCCGGTGTAAGGCTGCTCAGCACCCCAGCACCCTAGGCAAATCCTCAACCTACTGCCCCCCTTACTGCCACCAATAACTACTTTCCAACCCCTAAAGGCATACTTGACTAACATTCCGGAATGGCAGGGAGACTCACAAGAATTGGTTGGTCCTCCCAGCTTCACCCCAGGAACGGTGGGCAAATTCCCTGCTTTCCCTGGAAGCCTCCCTTTGCCACCCACAACAGAGTACAAGGAGGAGGGGGCAATATAGTAGGGAAGTATGTCTCAAGGGAAGTATGGAGGTGAGGTTTTAGAAGCTCCAGAGCAGACGCCTGCATTAAGTACAACAAGGATCCTTCAAGACATCCTTGATTTTTTGATAGGCAGACTTGGTGGCGACCCCCCAGAGCCCGGCGTCCTAGTCAACTCCCTAAAGCTGCCTAATGGTAGAGCCGGTCCTCCTCACATCATACTGAAATTTGTCAACGTCACATCTAGAAATAATATGAGTGCATAG
Source organism: Crinia signifera (assembly GCF_055691185.1). Lineage (NCBI taxonomy): Eukaryota > Metazoa > Chordata > Amphibia > Anura > Myobatrachidae > Crinia > Crinia signifera. The sequence goes on along the minus strand of NC_139224.1, from coordinate 174,873,995 downwards.
AAGAGTATTCTCATCTATGGGTCTGGACTAGGAGAAAGTAGTACCCTATAAACATGTACAGTATTGTATAAATAAATATCCTAATACTGGAATATTACAAAGGAACAAACACGTGACAAAACAAACACACAAGCAAACCAGCTAACCAACAAACAAACCAGTAAACCAACCAGCTAACCAACAAACAAACCAACCAACAAACCAGCAAACCAACCAGCTAACCAACAAACAAACCAGCAAACCAACCAGCTAACCAACAAACAAACCAGCAAACCAACCAACAAACCAGCTAACCAATCAACCAACAAACAAACAAACAAACAAACAAACAAAAAAAACAGCAAACCAACCAACAAACCAGCTAACCAATCAACCAACAAACAAACCAAAAAAACAGAAAACCAACCAACAAAGAAACCAACCAACAAACCAACCAACCAACAAACAAAATAGCTAACCAACCAACAAACCAACCAACCAACCAACCAACAAACCAGCTAACCAACCAACAAACCAGCAAACCAACCAACTAACAAAAAAAAAAAAAAAAACCAGCAAACAATCAACAATGTTGACCCCAATTAATGTACAGTGTCAACTTCTATGGCTCGCTTCAGGCCAAGAAATGAAGAAATTGTGGAAAACTCATGTCAACCTTTTCATGTGCCGATCTTTTCCATGTCAACCTTTTCATGTGTTGACCTTTTGGTGCCGACCTGTTGACTGTTAACTTAGTCATTGGTCCTTATTCTAAATACATCGGTCGCCCGCGTGTTCGCATGGGGGACCAATGTTTGCACCCTGCACATGGGCATCATTGGTTAAGTGCACGTGCCGGGCTTCTGTGCGAGCGCCCTCGCCGGCCTGCACTGTCAGTGTGGCGCTCACAGAGACGGAGGCGGCGATCGACCATGGAAATGCCCAGCAATTCATGGGCGTCCCTATACAAACACTGGGTGTTCCCATGTAAATCCGGCAGTACCGCGGTGTGCCGGGGACATCGGCTGCCCACCGTCTTTGGTCCAGAGCCCGCAAACTTACTGAATTATTTTTGCAAGCCCAGGAGAAATCCTTTGATGTTTGGCGACCATCGAAAGATTTCTCCTGCTGCGGGTCATGCGAGGGGATGTGTTTTCATAACGGGGATACGGTGGCGGTGGGGGTTTCGGCGGGGCGGGCACGCTGGGACCTGGTAAGCTGCGAGCTTTGCAGCTTACCGATACAACCAGAATTAGGCTCATTGTCTGTCGGCCATCCGGACACCAGCTGGGAACGCAATGCGTGGAATACAGGCAAACAGTAACTTTGTAACAGAAATGACTTAAAGATGGAATTATCATTTCACAGAGGCAGATTTGGGAAGTTGCGGCCCTTGCGCTTATGTCAGGTTTTCTGCACATGTGGTTTTATGAACACCGGCTTTGAACTTGCGGCAGAAGCTTAGAGTCTTGTAAGATCAACCCGCAGAATCCGTCATGATATAAATGACCTTTTAAATGTTCTGGTCGAGGACAGAGACCTCGAGGAGGAGGGAACGGCGCTTCCCGTCTCCGCGTCTGAATGACCCTAGCAGAGGTCTCACTTATTGAAGTGTTTTCCAGTATGCAGCGGGTCCTGGGGGAATATTTCAGTGTATGCTCCTGAAAATGTAACAGTAATTGGAAAAACCTTGGTTAAAGGAAACATTGGAGCAGTATTATGTGTACAACATGCTGGTAATGCTGTATAATGATTGAACAGGATTTCAGGCTGATACTTATTTCATTCCGCAAGCTCCCGGTTCTGTCAGATATGTTCTCACCTGATACAGGATAACGGGCGAGGAATATGGAGAGGCTGAAAGTCTTATTTATGTTACCAACAGAGCGACTAGGCAAAACGGAACATTATAGATTGCAAGCTCTCCGGAGCCCGACATTCAGCCCGAACGCAACAGTAGCTTCCGGGGAGGGTTCCGAGGGAACCTTCTCCCAGTGCTTTCTGTGAATTGTAGCCTATAGTCTAGAACAGGTGAACATCATCTTCAGATGACATTAGCTTGGAGATATTTCCTGCAATCCCTCTAATACTACTTTCAGACCGCAAATGCCGTGTCGCACACGGGATTAGGACACGGGTCCCATCCCCAGAGCAACACGGCAATGCGGTCTGAAAGTTCAGACACCGACACGGCATATTGCCAAGTCGGTGACGTCACATGGGGCGGTGCTGGGCGGCGGCGCGTCATCGGGGGCTCGGGAGGAGGCAGTACTTGGAGCTGACAGTGCTGCCTCCTCCATACTGTGAACGGGACACGGGTCGCTCGACCCAGGCACCCGTTCACACTGCACTTGTAACGGGTCATAGCCGTGTTCAACCCTGGTCATTACCAGGGTTGAACACCCGTGTTGCTCGACCTGTGGTGGCCTTTTCAGACTGCACCGTGACCCGTGTTTAGGCCCCGCGAACACGGCAATAAGCCGTGTTCGGAGTGCGGTCTGAAAGCGGTATGATTCATAGTGTACAGTAGATACTAAATATTTGCGGTTTACACTCCAAAAACATGTTGTAAATAAATATTGAATGATAAATGGGTCCCACAGTAACTAAGGACTGCGCCGGGTGAATCTGCAACGCAAACTGAATCAGTCTCATGTGAACCCAACTAGATACAGTAACATCCGCGCAGCCAATAAGATGCAGCATCTGGCACGGCTTAGCCAATCATAAATCAGTGATGAGTTATGTTGACTTAAATGACTCGTTAATTAACGCTTTCAATATACTTGATAATAAAAGTCTCTGTTACCCGTACATAGCTCCGCAGCCAATCACGGGAAATGTGCTTAACAGCGTGCCGCAGCCGCTTGAATAGAAGCCATCTCGGAAGCGCGCGCTGTGCACCTGTGTGAATTTTTGCTGCACATTTCCTGTACACAAATTGCATCTCCATGGCAACACACAAAAGTGACAACAACGAGAGGCTGGCAAACAATTCCATTTTACAATTCTCACAGTACGACAGTTTCTGAAGTAGTGGATTAAACAAAAATAGCGCATTTGACTCTTTTCCAAGCGACCGCCTTAAAAGCCGCGGTACTGAATGATGAAAAGACGAGAACAGTCCCAGCCACATGTAAGGAAGGTTTTGGCGGCGTGCAATGTGCGTTCGTTTTATTCCTGGCTGCTGATACAAAAGAAGATATTTACAAGTAAATTTATGCCAGTTGTGTCCAGTTCTCTAGATTAAAGGAACATAGGGTCTGATTCAGAGATTTGCACAAATGCACTCGCAGCTGGGAATGTGTACGCAGCGCTGCGCTAAAATATGGAAATGGTGCAGCCACCTGGATTTGTGCTGAGACGCTCACCGGCAGCCTTGTTAGTATCAGCAATCGCACACACGCAGCGATGGTCGCAGACCCTTCGATAATGGACCATCTGAGCAATTCCATGGTCACGCAGAATAGGAAGTGAGACGTTGGCGCCATGTTTTTTTACGTAGGAGGTCGCAGATGTAGATATAGACACGCCCCACAAACGCCTGCGTTCTTTAAGCCGATCCCAGTTACTTTCAACAAAGGGCCAGATTCAGACCTGTACGCAGCCTAGCGAACAGGTCAGTGCTGCCCCCCCCCCCCCCCCAGCATGCGAGTGGATGTACGCGAACATATCCCCCGGCATGCGGCTGAAGGAGAAATAAATCATTCAAAGGTCGCTGACTATCGAAATGATTTCTCACCCCCTTGAAAATAAACTGCAGCCTGTCCCAGCCTACCTCAGCCTATCAGGTAACCCAGCCTACCCCAGCCTATCAGGTAACCCAGCCTACCCCAGACTATCAGGTAACCCAGCCTACCCCAGCCTATCAGGTAACCCAGTTTACCCCAGCCTATAAAGTAACCCAGCCTATCAGGTAACCCAGCCTATCCCAGCCTATCCCAGCCTATCAGGTAACCCAGCCTATCCCAGCCTATCCCAGCCTATCAGGTAACCCAGCCTATCCCAGCCTATCAGGTAACCCAGCCTATACCAGCCTTCCCCAGCCAATCAGGCATCATATCCCAGCCTATCAGGTAACCCAACCTACCCCAGCCTATCAGGTAACCCAGCCTATCCCAGTATCAGGTAACCCAGTTTACCCCAGCCTATAAAGTAACCCAGCCTATCAGGTAACCCATCCTAGCCTATCCCAGCCTATCAGGTAACCCAGCCTATCCCAGCCTATCCCAGCCTATCAGGTAACCCAGCCTATCCCAGCCTATCCCAGCCTATCAGGTAACCCAGCCTATACCAGCCTTCCCCAGCCAATCAGGCATCATATCCCAGCCTATCAGGTAACCCAACCTACCCCAGCCTATCAGGTAACCCAGCCTATCCCAGTATCAGGTAACCCAGTTTACCCCAGCCTATAAAGTAACCCAGCCTTTCCCAGCCTATCAGGTAACCCAGCCTATCAGGTAACCCATCCTAGCCTATCCCAGCCTACCCCAGCCTATCAGGTAACCCAGCCTATCCCAGCCTATCAGGTAACCCATCCTAGCCTATCCCAGCCTATCAGGTAACCCAGCCTATCCCAGCCTATCAGGTAACCCAGCCTATACCAGCCTTCCCCAGCCAATCAGGCATCATATCCCAGCCTTTCAGGTAACCCAGCCTACCCAAGCCTATCCCAGCGTATCAGGTAACCCAGCCTATCCCAGCCTATCCCAGCCTATCCAAGCCTATCATGTGGGGAAAAAAGCAAATTGTCTGTACGGAAATGGTCGCCATTAGTGTTTCATGGCTTTTGTGTCAATTTGTTAATTTGAGCATATAGTCCCCCATTATAACTTCCCTCCACATTCTTTGGGGCAGGTGTCTCCCTCCGTTACCGCTGTGTCCAGCACACTTTACCGTTCCTGGGGCCTGATTCAGGATTTTTAGCAAAGCAAAAAAGCATGCTGCACTGCAGGGGGGCAGATGTAACATGTGCAGGTTAGGATGATGTGTGTTTAAACTGAAATCTAAATTGCAGTGTAAGAATAAAGCAGTCAGTATTTACCCTGCACATAAATAAAATATCCAAATCTTTCTCTATCTGCACCTGTTACATCTGCCCACCTGCAGTGCATCCTGGTTTCATCCTTTAAAGAAGGACTTTGCTTTTGCAAACCAACCAGAATCACCCCAAAAATGTGATCTGTTGTCTTAATAGAACACAGAAATCCGAGTCACAGGAATGTAAATACAAGTAAATATAATTACAGAAGACACGACGTCCATGTATGAATTATTGCATTGCTCACGCTCGTTAAAACAGCATAAGATCGATGGTCTGTGATTAAATACCCCTTACTACAACAAATCCCCCAGTAACTGCGACCCCGTCATTGATTTCTGCGCAGAATTCTATGTTTATACGATATCTGATGTTATACGGCTGAAACAATAGAACTTCCATATATAACTATTCTATAGGAAAACTCTTGTGTCATTAGAGAGCTGCTCAGATGAGGACGATGAATGATTATGACGGATCACGGTAGGTGCACAGATCAGGGGTGGATAGACGCACAGCAGGAACAGCCTCCGACGCGCACATTGCTGGGCCACACAGCCGGAGCCGTTTCGCCCAGTGGCATGTGCTGCTATCAGGGAGCGTGGCTAATTCCTACAGCTGGCGGCTTCTCAACTTTCTGCGGCTTCTCATATTTTCGGAATATGACAAATAAGAACCCAACTGCTACAACAGATTTAATGATTATTCTTCCTCTGTAACTTAGGGCCGTGTCCAAACTTATTCACCCTCTCAACCCCCCACCGCTCTCCATCCTCCCCTCCTGGAATCTTCTCTTAGCTGTGGAAATTACAAAACAGAAAGGATCAAATCTCAGGGGTTACATCATATAGCGCTGATGTCATCCGATGTCACCCCGGGCACACAGTGCGCATTGTTCTCCATGTTCCCCCCATGATGACCCTCCCTGTGTATGTTTGCCTTTTCACCCTACCGTATGATTCACACCCTGCTGTAGTGCAAATGGGGCAAATACATGTATTCATTTGAATGCAGGTTAAATACTGGCTGCTTTTGCATGTAGTCCACAGTTATGGGACAGCTATATTGGCTGGATTGACCCGACAGTCGTTAATGATGCGTGGGGCCTTGCATCGATAAATACACACTAAAAGATATCATCATCAATATCTTTCAATGCCAATATCCTCTAGAGTATATGGGCCTTTATTCTTAGACGACAATTTAGATTTGGACACAATTCCCCCAAAATTCCCTAAATCTCTCTTCCCATGATACATCTGCCCCATCTGTAGTGCAGTACGGTGTTATCCAGGTGCAATGTTACTGACTCTGTTGTGCTTTGCTCCCTGCTCAGCCTCGCTGTGACCATTCCTATAGTTCTGCTGCGTATACATCCTCTCCATACATCAATAACGAGCGCGTTTTACTATATGTCATTGCTATACGCAGTCCCGCTGCCCGGGGTGTAACGTTGTACACACTAAAGTACCGTATTTATCGGCGTATAACACGCACAGGCGTATAACACGCACCTTCATTTTAAAAGGGAAATCTCAGGAAAAAAAGTAAAATTTCTAAATAAAAACTTTGAAGCAAAATAAGGGTAACTCAGAACTTTTTTTTATTAATATTATTACCACTTATAAGGTAAATAATGTAAAAGGACTGTAAAAGACCGGCAGCCATCTTAGACACTGGCAGCCAGCCTCCTCGCATAAGTACCGTACAGGCTGCACAGAATCCCGGTAAATATGAGCGCTGGAGCGGGTGCCTTCGGGGGGGCGGGCGGCAGGACTCTGCACATGATGTGCTGGTGTGGCGCTGGAGCGGGTGCCTTCGGGGGGGGCGGGCGGCAGGACGCTGCACATGATGTGCTGGTGTGGTGCTGGAGCGGGTGCATGCGGGGGGACAGGCGGCTGGACGCTGCACAGCGTCCGGCTGCCTGTCCCTCTGCATGTGCCCGCTCCAGTGTTGCACCAGCGTATTTATTGTGTGCGGCGTCCTGCCGCCTGTCCCTCTGGGGGTGCCCGCTCCGGCGCTCCCTCGCTATATCGACGTATAACATGCACATATCGGCATATAACACGCACCCATCTTTTCCCCCTATTTTCAGGGGGAAAAAAGTGCGTGTTATACGCCGATAAATACGGTAATCTATTTCTATTTTAACATTGTGATACATATTAAATGTCATAAGGCCGATGTAGAAGAGGAAGTGACGGCTCTAACCTATGGTTGACATGGGACAGTCAAAAGGTCAACATGGGGTTTTTCCCTTTTTTTGTCCTGAATGTCGACAGAGTCAACATGGAAACAGTAACAGTAGCAACGCGTCCCCTCGCGTGGCTTGCTGCGCTCGCCATGCTTCGGGCACACTATTTCATTCTCCCACCACGCCCTAGTGGATGGTAGGGCATGAAATAACACCTGTCGGCACGTGTCAGCAAAAAAAAAAGTGAATAACCACATATCGACCTAATGATCCTGTCGGCCTAACCCATGTCGACCATCAGTCATGGCGACCTAGTGGTGTCCACCTAATGCTTGTAGACCTAGTGACCGTATACCGTGACGGAGATGCAACATAGTATCACCCTGTGAGTAGGAATCAAAGCAAAGACAATGTCTAGGTCAACAGTGAAAAGGTATAGATTGTAAGCTTGCGAGCAGGGCCCTCCTTCCTTCTGACTGTCTGTAAATACCCAGTTTGTTGTATCACTGTCTCCTTTTGTAAAGCGCATCAGAATCTGCTGCGCTATATAAGAAACTGTGAAATAAATAATAAGGTTGACACACCCTAGGCAGCCATTGACACAAGTGCAACATGCACAAGGTTGCCATTGACAAAACGCTGACACCAGAAAAGGCTGACATGGAAAAAGTCGACACAAAAAAGTCGACAACCGGTTTTCCTGGTTTTGTGTGTCAGTGTCGACACCTGAGCACATGAACCTTCACCTGTATACAAATCTAAACATTGCAGAAGAAACCGCTCACATCACAGGATAAATATGCAGAAAAGTTTCGGGAAAGTTAATAAATAAGGAACATCAGTGGATCGCCTCCGGGGCACGAAACCTCATTAACAGCGGGAAGTGACTGACGAGAGAACGGAACGTTACTTCTGAAGAAAACAGGCCCCGGAGGGAACGTTATTAACCTGTACAAATATAGCAAAGGTCAATATGTAGATTTGTCTAGTAACTTGTAATACATAGGGTCATGCGGAGAATGCTGGGTCATACTGTACACACGTGTGGGGAAGGATTCTTTACTGTAAGGGCGGCTGAGCTGGTTTTGAAATCTGCTTACAAGATCTGGTATTACAGTACATCTATATCTGGTATTACAGTACATGTATATATCTGGTATTACAGTACATCTATATCTGGTATTACAGTCCATGTATATCTGGTATTACAGTACAGCTATATATCTGGTATTACAGTACATCTATATATCTGGTATTACAGTACATCTATATATCTGGTATTACAGTACATCTATATATCTGGTATTTTCAGTACTTCTATATATCTGGTATTACAGTACAGCTATATCTGGTATTACATTACATCTATATATCTGGTATTACAGTACATCTACATATATGGTATTACAGTACAGTTATATCTGGTATTACAGTATATCTATATATCTGGTATTACACTATAGCTTTATCTGGTATTACATTACATCTATATATCTGGTATTACAGTACATCTATATATCTGGTATTACAGTACAGTTATATCTGGTATTACAGTGTATATATATATATATATATATATATATATATATATATATATATATATATATATCTGGTATTACAGTACATCTAAATATCTGGTATTACAGGACATTTATATCTGGTATTACAGTACATCTTTATATCTGGTATTACAGTACATCCATATCTGGTATTACATTACATCTATATATCTGGTATTACAGTACACCTATACCTGGTATTACAGTACATTTATATATCTGGTATTACAGTACATCTATATATCTGGTATTACAGTACATCTAAATATCTGGTATTACAGGACATTTATATCTGGTATTACAGTACATCTATATATCTGGTATTACATTACATCTATATATCTGGTATTACAGTACACCTATACCTGGTATTACAGTACATTTATATATCTGGTATTACAGTACATCTATATATCTGGTATTACAGTACATCTATATAGAAACATAGAATTTGACAGCAGATAAGAACCATTTGGCACATCTAGTCTGCCCCTTTTTTTACCCTTCAGGTAATCTCAACCTTTTTTCATCATTATTTCTTTGTACCAGATATATATCTGGTATTACAGTACATCTATATCTGGTATTACAGTACATCTATATATCTGGTATTACAGTACATGTACAGTATATCTGGTATTACAGTACATCTATATCTGGTATTACAGTACATCTATATATCTGGTATTACAGAACATGTACAGTATATCTGGTATTACAGTACATCCATATCTGGTATTACAGTACATGTATATATCTGGTATTACAGTACATGTATATATCCGGTATTACAGTACATCTATATCTAGTATTACAGTACATCTATATCTGGTATTACAGTACATCTATATCTGGTATTACAGTACATCTATATATCTGGTATTACAGAACATCTATATATCTGTTATTACAGTACATATATATCTAGTATTACAGTACATCTATATATCTGGTATTACAGTACATCTATATATCTGGTATTACAGTACATCTATATATCTGGTATTACTGCACATCTATATCTGGTATTACAGTACATCTATATCTGGTATTACAGTACATCTATATATCTGGTATTACAGTACATTCATACCTGGTATTACAGTAATTCTATATCTGGTATTACAATACATCTATATATCTGGTATTACAGTACATCCATATCTGGTATTACATTACATCTATATATCTGGTATTACAGTACACCTATACCTGGTATTACAGTACATTTATATATCTGGTATTACAGTACATCTATATATCTGGTATTACAGTACATCTATATATCTGGTATTACAGTACATCCATATCTGGTATTACATTACATCTATATATCTGGTATTACAGTACACCTATACCTGGTATTACAGTACATTTATATATCTGGTATTACAGTACATCTATATATCTGGTATTACAGTACATTCATACCTGGTATTACAGTACATCTATATCTGGTATTACAGTACATCTATATATCTGGTATTACTGCACATCTATATCTGGTATTACAGTACATCTATATCTGGTATTACAGTACATCTATATATCTGGTATTACAGTACATTCATACCTGGTATTACAGTACATCTATATATCTGGTATTACAGTACATCTATATCTGGTATTACAGTACATCTATATATCTGGTATCACAGTACATCTATATCTGGTATTACAGAACATCTATATATCTGGTATTACAGAACATCTATATATCTGGTATTACAGTACATCTATATATATATATATATATATATATATATATATATATACATATATATATATATATATATATATATATATATATATATATATAGTATTACAGTACTTCTATATATCTGGAATTACAGTACATCTATATCTGGTATTTTAGTACTTCTATATATCTGGAATTACAGTACATCTATATATCTGGTATTACAGTACATTCATACCTGGTATTACAGTACATCTATATCTGGTATTACAGTACATCTATATATCTGGTATTACAGTACAGCTATATCTGGTATTACAGTACATCTATATATCTGGTATCACAGTACATCTATATCTGGTATCACAATACATCTATATCTGGTATTACAGAACATCTATATATCTGGTATTACAGAACATCTATATATCTGGTATTACAGTACATCTATATATATCGTATTACTGTACATCTATATATCTGGTATTACACTACATCTATATCTGGTATTACAGTACATCTATATATCTGGTATTACAGTACATTCATACCTGGTATTACAGTACATCTATATCTGGTATTACAGTACATCTATATATCTGGTATTACAGTACATCTATATCTGGTATTACAGTACATCTATATATCTGGTATCACAGTACATCTATATCTGGTATCACAATACATCTATATCTGGTATTACAGAACATCTATATATCTGGTATTACAGAACATCTATATATCTGGTATTACACTACATCTATATCTGGTATTACAGTACATCTATATATATGGTATTGCAGTACATCTATTCATCTGGTATTGCAGTACATCTATATATCTGGTATTACAGTACACCTATATATCTGGTATTACAGTACATCTATATCTGGTATTACAGCACATCCATATCTAGTATTACAGTACATCTATATATTGTATTACTGTATATCTATATATCTGGTATTACATTACATCTATATCTGGTATTACAGTACATCTATATCTGGTATTACAGTACTTCTATAGATCTGGAATTACAGTACATCTATATCTGGTATTACAGTACTTCTATATATCTGGAATTACAGTACATCTATATATTTGGTATTGCAGCACATCTGTATATCTGGTATTACAGCACATCTATATATCTGTTATAACAGCACATCTACAGTATATCTAGTATTACAGCACATCTATATCTAGTATTACAGTACATCTATATATTGTATTACAGTACATCTATATCTGGTATTACAGTACATCTATATATCTCGTATTACAGTACATATATATCTAGTATTATAGTACATCTATATCTAGTATTACAGTGCATCGGTATCTGGTATTACAGTACATCCATATCTGGTATTACAGTACATCTATATCTAGTATTACAGTGCATCGGTATCTGGTATTACAGTACATCTATATCTGATATTACAGAACATCTATATATCTGGTATTACAGAACATCTATATATCTGGTATTACAGTACATCTATATATCTGGTATTACACTACATCTATATCTGGTATTACAGTACATCTATATATATGGTATTGCAGTACATCTATATATCTGGTATTGCAGTACATCTATATATCTGGTATTACAGTACACCTATATATCTGGTATTACAGTACATCTATATCTGGTATTACAGTACATCCATATCTGGTATTACAGTACATCTATATCTAGTATTACAGTGCATCGGTATCTGGTATTACAGTACATCTATATCTGATATTACAGAACATCTATATATCTGGTATTACAGAACATCTATATATCTGGTATTACAGTACATCTATATATCTGGTATTACAGTACATCTATATCTGGTATTACAGTACATCTATATATATGGTATTGCAGTACATCTATATATCTGGTATTGCAGTACATCTATATATCTGGTATTACAGTACACCTATATATCTGGTATTACAGTACATCTATATCTGGTATTACAGCACATCCATATCTAGTATTACAGTACATCTATATATTGTATTACTGTATATCTATATATCTGGTATTACATTACATCTATATCTGGTATTACAGTACATCTATATCTGGTATTACAGTACTTCTATAGATTTGGAATTACAGTACATCTATATCTGGTATTACAGTACTTCTATATATCTGGAATTACAGTACATCTATATATTTGGTATTGCAGCACATCTGTATATCTGGTATTACAGCACATCTATATATCTGTCATAACAGCACATCTATATCTGGTATTACAGCACATCTATATCTAGTATTACAGTACATCTATATATTGTATTACAGTACATCTATATCTGGTATTACAGTACATCTATATATCTCGTATTACAGTACATATATATCTAGTATTATAGTACATATATATCTACTATTACAGTACATCTATATCTTGTATTACAGTATATATATATATATATATATATATATATATATATATATATATATATATATCTGGTATTACAGTACATATATATAAATATATCTGGTATTACAGTACATCTATATCTTGTATTACAGTACATCTATATCTATTATTACAGTACATCTATATCTTGTATTACAGTATATATATATATATATATATATATATATATATATATATATATATATCTGGTATTACAGTACATATATATAAATATATCTGGTATTACAGTACATCTATATCTTGTATTACAGCACATCTATATATCTAGTATTACAGTACATATGCATCTAGTATTACAGTACATATACATCTAGTATTATAGTACATCTACATATTGTATTACAGTACATCTATATCTGGTATTACAGTACATCTATATCTGGTATTACAGTACATCTATATATCTAGTATTACAGTCAGGGGCGTAACTATAGCACCGCAGCCCCCGCCACCGCGGGGGGCACTGTGCATGTGGGGGCGCCGGGGGCTGCGGTGCTATAGTTAACCCCCCCAATCCCCCGCAGACTTACCTATCGCGCTGGTCCCGGCGGCTCCGTTCTTCTGCTGAGGACCACCAGAAAATGGCCGCCCCCATATAGCACATAGTTCTCTGAAACTGTCTGCTGTATGGGGGCGGCCATTTTCTGGTGGTCCTCAGCAGAAGAACGGAGCTGCCGGGACCAGCGCGATAGGTAAGGCTGTGTTGGATTGAGGGGGGGTTTGCATGGGCGGCGGCGGGGCGGCGGGGCAGGGGGGGGTAGGGGTGCTTAGCGGGGTTATGCCACTGATTACAGTACATATATATCTAGTATTATAGTACATCTATATCTAGTATTACATTACATTTATATCTTGTATTACAGTGTATATATATATATATATATATATATATAGTATTACAGTACATTTATATCTTGTATCAGACATTGTGGGGTTGATTAAGTATCGCTTGTAGTGATCCGAACTATTTCCCAGCAAGAAAAATCACAAACGCAGAACTCCTGTGACCGGTGGACTCCGCTGAGGGCAGCTCTGATCGGGAGAGCCGTCTGTGTGTTACATATCTCATATATTAGTACATATGCAATTAGTGTCATCGCATCGGGTGGCGGCATGTACCGCTAGTGGACGGTACATCCTGCCCCACAGCTTTGGACATAGACACCATAGTAACCATGGGCCTCCCGCAGCAGATGGACCCAGTCGCCGTTTGAGGGCATCGGGAGCGGCGATGGGGCAGCAATGGAGCGACGACGCAGCGTTTATGGGACAAATCTACAGCTGCTGCTGAATCAGGCCCCACATCATCTTTTGTCTCGGTGATTCATTGTAACGCAGCACTATTCCACAGGCGCCTAGTCTTACGCCGGCTCAGGGTTCTCAGGACAAATCTGTGAGTGGCTGAAACATTCTCCCAGGGAACAAAAAATGACGCTGCAGCATGTGAAAAAAGAGGGTCATAAATCACGGTTCAATAATGGGCGGAAAGCAGGGATCAAATCGTCAGGAAACGACTTGTTGACAAAGTGACAAATGGCCGAACACGTGCTGAAGTCATTTAATTGTCCACTACAAGCGAGGCATTACCATTTGTTCCTCATTTCACAATTAAGAGAGAAAGGACAGAAACAACACAACCACAGGAAAACGCAAACAGACCGAAGAGTCTTTGTGTCCCTTTTATACAACTTAACTGGGGAGTTTTGGAAAAGTTATGGACTGTGTAATTCTTCCTCATTCCCATAAATGCCAGTCATGGAGCCCGATCTGCAAGACGCGGCCTAACGGGTGGGAGCAGAGGAGACCAGAAATACATAGCAAACGTGCCCACGTTCAGCCTTAAACACAGATAGAACGAAACAAACAAAACGTAAATAAATAGCGTAGAAATCTGTATCTTGTTCTCTGTTTTCACCTTCATTGAAGAAGATAACTCGGATCAGTATTCAGAGCGGGCGTCGCGGTGATGCATATGATAATGCCATCCTGTCTTCTAATCGAGGTGTTAAAAGAAGAATGGTTAATTTGAGAGAGACTTTCAGCCCCGGTTGGCATTTTGTCATCTGTGGGAATATGCAGGATGTGTCCAAACTGGAGATTATGCAGTCACTAGAATTGCAATCACACACATCAATCTGCAGCCTGGTAACCGGGGAGCTGCCAGGTGACAATTTCCCAGGAAACATTCCGTTTTTACCTCTGGAAATCTTTAACTCAGACGCGTTGTTTTTGCCTAGAATACAGAATGTAGAGCGACGCGGGGAATTGCTTTATTCTGTTGTCTTATTTCACCTAACATATATTATACACTGTTCTATAATGAGGCTTTATAATTCCCTTTTTTTAACTTTTAACTACTCAGGCTGGGATATTATGCCATAGCATATCTCCCAACTGTTCCGCTTTCCGCAGGAACGTCCCGTTTTTCGGGAACGATCCTGCGTCCTGCCTGGGGCCAGCAGTGTCCTGCGATGGGGGAAGGGGGGGGGATCGGGAGTCCCCGCTGCCACCCGCTGGGCAGCAGCGAATAAACGCTGTGAGCAGGGGCATAGTAGTAGTAGGCCCCATCGCAAAAGTTTTTAGCCCCCCCAAAGCAACTGATAGTAACAAATGTATGTAAAATATAACTTAGACAGTAAAGATGGGCCCTCCTCAGCTCTGGGCCCCATAGCAGCTGCACCTATGGAAGTTTTTTTTTTTTTTAATTATTTTTTTTTTTATTAAAGAACTGTACAACACAAAAAATACACATTACCATATCAAATGAATAAAATTTACACCTCAAATATTAAGTACAATGGACAAGGTTAACAAATTCAGTACAATGCTAACAAATGAGTGGTTGATTCTTTCGTTATGACATAAAATATCAATCTTATAATACACTACACATCATGAGGTCTGTACCTAAACACTTACAAACAAGGGACCCTGTCATTGGGCACACCATTAGAGGGACAAGTCAAAGGGAGGTGTATTAAGTTGTACAGTTGCGAGGATATACCAAGACGATAATTGGACAGCCTTTCTAAGACAGTGTTTAGTGGATGGAGATCTAACATACGGTAACCATACTGCAAAGAACGTCTTTGCTTTTGCATCTTTATTAAGCAACATCTCCAGCCAGTCCATTTAGAAAACGTATGAAACCCAGGGTAATAGCGTAATGGATAATGGGCCTTATTCAGATCTGAGCTCAGTACAAATTTGTTCGGAAAATGGGCAAAACCATGTGCACTGCAGGTGGGGCAGATGTTACATGTATAGAGAGCGTTAGATCTGTGTGAGTTATTTTGTTTCTGTGCAGAGTAAATACTGGCTGCATTACTTTTACACTGCAATTTAGATTTCAGTTTCAGCACACCCCACCCAAATGTAACTCTCTTTGCACAGGTTACATCTGCCCCACCTGCAGTGCACATGGTTTTGCCCATTTTCCAAGCAAATTTGCTTAGATCTGAATAAGGCCCAATGTGTTAGACGATATCCATTGTGATAGGATGGTTTTGATGGGGTCAAATCTCAGCGACGAATCGAAATCCAAATCTTTGGCCCCAGCCCCCATCTCTAAAAAGAAGCCCATTATCCTATAGCAATGGCGGCCGCGCACGTGTGGTCAATAGACCTGCGCATGTGCGGGAACAAATTCGTCACTCTGGGCGCACGGCGGGGACAGGCTCCTCGCTGCGCAGGGGCTCTCTGATGGTGTTATTATCGCATTGCAATTTGTGTGTTAATATCGCGCACAGATGACATCGCAATTGAGCTTATTGGTACTTTTTTAGCCACATTTACATCAACGTAATACTAAGCTTCAAACATAAAAAATGTAAGAGAATAACTGGAGTCGTCCTGTGGCGTTAATGAGTATTTTCAGGTGTATTCATAAAGAGGTGCAGATTAATATACCAAGGGCAGCTGCACGGAGGCCGCGGAGCACAAATACAGCTATATTGCCACGCTGCACATTGCTGTGTCCGTAAATGATCCTTAATGCATCAGAAAATACTATTATCCATTACCCCGGATTAGGGAACATGACACGAGGAGAAAGGTTACCATTGTGGCGCAATCTTCCGCTGCTGGCTTCTGAAGAAAGGCCCCCTGGGTACTGGCGAAGTAAAATGTATCTAATGTATTATTACGCAATAATCGGCACTTCATCCCGTCCAGGCCTACATTGTACAAAGCAACCTGGAATTATCTGGACTTACTCTGAGTGCATATTTGGGATCTCTGATTAATGGAGGCTTAATAAGGCGTTCGCACAAAATGTTATTTTATTTAGATTTTTTTCCTTCTCAATTCTTCTGCGAATCGCAAACTCTGTTACCATGCTAAGGGGTATTATAGTTACCCTGCTAACTGGGGTATTACAGTTACCCTGCTAAGGGGTATTAGAGTTACCATGCTAAGGGGTGTTATAGTTACCCTGCTAACTGGGGTATTACAGTTACCCTGCTAACTGGGGTATTATAATTACCCTGCTAACTGGGGTATTACAGTTACCCTGCTAAGGGGTATAACAGTTACCCTGCTAAGGGGTATTACAGTTACCCTGCTAACTGGGGTATTACAGTTACCCTGCTAACTGGGGTATTATAGTTACCCTGCTAACTGGGGTATTATAGTTACCCTGCTAAGGGGTATTACAGTTACCCTGCTAATGGGTATTAGAGTTACCCTGCTAAGGGGTATTACAGTTGCCCGGCTAATGGGTATTATAGTTACCCTGCTAAGGGGTATTACAGTTACCCGGCTAATGGGTATTATAGTTACCCTGCTAAGGGGTATTACAGTTACCCGGCTAATGGGTATTACAGTTACCCGGCTAATGGGTATTACAGTTACCCTGCTAACTGGGGTATTACAGTTACCCTGCTAATGGGTATTATAGTTACCCTGCTAAGGGGTATTACAGTTACCCTGCTAATGGGTATTAGAGTTACCCTGCTAACTGGGGTATTACAGTTACCCTGCTAAGGGGTATTAGAGTTACCCTGATAAGGGGTATTAGAGTTACCCTGATAAAGGGTATTACAGTTAACCTGCTAAGGGGTATTACAGTTACCCTGCTAAAGGGTATTACAGTTACCATGCTAAGGGGTATTATAGTTACCCTGCAAAGGGGTATTACAGTTACCCGGCTAATGGGTGTTATAGTTACCCTGCTAAAGGGTATTATAGTTACCCTGCTCAAGGGTATTACAGTTACCCTGCTAAGGGGTATTACAGTTACCCTGCTAAAGGGTATTACAGTTACCATGCTAAGGGGTATTATAGTTACCCTGCTAAGGGGTATTACAGTTACCCTGCTAAGGGGTATTACAGTTACCCTGCTAAGGGGTATCACAGTTACCATGCTAAGGGATATTATAGTTACCCTGCTAAGGGGTATTACAGTTACCCTGCTAAATGGGGTATTACAGTTACCCTGCATAGGGGTATTACAGTTACCATGCTAAGGGGTATTATAGTTACCCTGCTAAGGGGTATTACAGTTACCCTGCTAATGGGTATTAGAGTTACCCTGCTAACTGGGGTATTACAGTACCCTGCAAAGGGGTATTACAGTTAACCTGCTAACTGGGGTATTACAGTTACCCTGCTAACTGGGGTATTACAGTTACCCTGCAAAGGGGTATTACAGTTACCCTGCTAACTGGGGTATTACAGTTACCCTGCAGAGGGGTATAACAGTTACCTGGCTAACTGGGGTATTACAGTTACCCTGCAAAGGGGTATTACAGTTACCCTGCAAAGGGGTATTAGAGTTACCCTGAAAACGGAGGTATTACAGTTACCCTGCTAAGGGGTATTACAGTTACCCTGATAATGGGTATTACAGTTACCCTGATAAGGGGTATTACAGTTACCCTGCTAAGGGGTATTACAGTTAGACTGCTAATGGGTATTATAGTTACCCTGCTAAAGGGTATTACAGTTACCCTGCTAAGGGGCATTACAGTGTATTCCTCAAGGGCAGAACATTTCACTTTAGAGAAGAATAAAAGTGCTTTTAAGACTAATTGATGGAATATATATATATATATATATATATATATATATATATATATATATATATATATAGATAGATAGATAGATAGATAGATATACAACAATATCCCTAAAATTGCGCTTCTATAAACAAGTGGTCACTATTTAGACACTGAGGTTCCCTACCAGCAGGAACCAACAAATTTCCACTACCCACAATAGTGTCTCTAGCGCCCTAAGTCAGGGCCGGATTATAATGGGGGCACAAGGTGGCAGTGCCCCTGGGCCCCCTCTAGCTAAAGGTTTTGTGCATGGGAGTGGGGTAGTGCTGCAGCTTCACCTATCTGCCAATGTGACAATGATTAATGGTGCTGAGCATTGGTAGCCAAGTGTGCAGTGCAATACTGGGAGTTGACCAAGTCCCATGATACTTTGCACCAGAGGGCAGAGGCTGAGACGTTTGTACTGAGCTCTGATTGGTGGAGCTCATTACATGCTTCTCAGGCCCATGGATAACAGCAGCAGCAGCCTAGTCATGGGAGGGTTTTTAATCAGAGGCAGCCCTGGGACTGTGAGGTCTCCTACAGAGTAAGGTGCAGAGGGACAAACACAGGCTTGTCATGTGGTATGTATGTGTGTATATGTGTATATGTGTTGGTGTATATATATATATATATATATATATATACACAGTATATATATATATATATATATATATATATATATATATATATCCCCTGAAGTTACCCATTGACCAAGTTTATACTGCCTTTACTCTGTGTTTTTACAGTGTAATATTCCCCCATGCAGTTTTCGTCCAGTAATGACAAGTGCAAGGGGGCCCCCCTGTCTAAAGTGCCCCGGCCCCCCGAAGGCTTAATCTGGCACTGCCCTAAGTACAATATGTAATGTCCATTCAAATATAAAATAAAAATAAAAAATAAATTAAAATAAATGCTTGTAGCTTCTGATTTTCTGGAATGATTTTCAATGATTATGATCTATTCCCTACGCGTTTCTTTCCGGTTAGGAACTTCATCAGGGTTTTTTTTTAATCTTAAATGTATTTGTGCCTCTTTTGGGCTGGGAAATTTCATGTGTTCCTTAACTATCCAATGGTATGGAATGAATTCCTCTAATGTAGATTTATATACGGTTTTGACCTTGCATTTAGTCAAAAGGAGATGTAAAGCCTGTATCATAATAGTGGCCTTGAATTGGTCCCCTATGTTCTGAGTATGAACTGTCACTCTTACATCAGATGGTATTTCAGAACCAACATTCCAGTTTAAAAAGGTACACAGTCAGGAATTAATTCCACTGCTTTGTGTGTCTGTGTTTACTCCTTGGAGTCCAGCCAGCAAGGCTGTTTGCTTGTAATCAGTGTGTGTGTGTGTGTGTGTGTATAAAAGGTCAGTGAGTTTCTGATCTCCTGAAAGACCCTTGCATCTTTTATCCAGTGCTGCATTGACATGTCTGAATTCTGAGTCATGGGGAAAGCAAAAGAATTGTCAAAGGATCTGTGGGAAAAGGTAATTGATCTGTATAAAACAGGGAAGGGATATAAAAAAATATCCAAGCAATTGAGAATGCCAATCAGAGGTGTTCAAACTCTAATTAAGAAGTGAAAATTAGGGATTCTGTGGACACCAAACCACGTTCAGGTAGACCAACAAACATTGCAGCCACAACTGCCAGGAAAATTGTTTTGGATGCAAAGAAAAATATAACTTCAGCTGGAACACAGGACTCTCTAAAATAAAGTGCTGTGGTTGTTTCAAGATGCACAATAAGGAGGCATTTGAAGAAAAATGGGCTGCATGGTCCAGACGCCAGAAGAAAGCCATTACTACGCAAATGCCACAAAGCATTCCGCTTACAATACTCCAAACAGCACAGAGACTCAAAACTTCTGGAAGAAAGTTATTTGGAGCGATGAGACCAAAATTGAACTTTTTGGCAATAACCATAAACGTTACATTTGGAGAGTCAACAAGGCCTATGATGAAAGGTACACCATTCCTACTGTGAAACACGGAGGTGGATCGCTGATGTTTTGGGGATGTGTAAGCTACAAAGGCACTGGAAACTTGGTCAAAATTGATAGCAAGATGAATACAGCATGTTATCAGAAAATACTGGAGGAAAATTTCCACTCATCAGCCCGGAAGCTGCGCATGGGACGTACTTGGGCGTTCCAACGTGACAATGATCCAAAACACAAGGCCAAATCGACCTGCCATTGGCTACAGAAGAATAAAGTGGAGGTTCTGGAGTGGCCATCTCAGTCTCCTGACCTCAATCTCAAACCTGCAGTTCCTGCAGGACAGCCCAAGAATTTACAGGAACTGGAGGCTTTTTGCCAGGAAGAATGGGCAGCTTTACCATCTGAGGACATAAAGAGCCTCATCCACAACTACCACAGACGACTTCAAGCTGTCATTGATGTTAAAGGGGGCAGTACATGGTATTAAGCACTGGGGTATGTAAACTTATGAGCACAACTGTATATACACAGATTGCAGCAGTGGGAATTCCAGAGATGAGAATTCTGACGCTGGATCCTGATGGAGGGAATACTGACAGGGATGGAGTCGGCAGGTTGACAATAAAAAAGGTTAACAGCCAATAGATTGACCACTGCTGGTCGACAGGTGCTTAGGACAACACATAAAAAAGGTTGACATACCTTAAATCAACATGGTCAAAAGGACGACACATGCAATTGGTTGACATGGTAAAGGTCCACGTTAAAAATGTTGACATGAGTTTTTCAAATTTTTTACCCAAAACAGGTGGCTTTTCGTACTTTACTATCCAAGTGGGCGCAGCGTTAGATTATAATAGTGTGCCCAGAGCATTGCAGGCCAGGGGAATCAGTACAATTACCGGGTGTCCATGTTGACATATGTCAGGGTGGACACGGTCATAAGGTCGACAGGGGTAAGGTCGACAGGGTCATTAGGTTGAGATGAGTAAGTCAACGGGGTCATTAGGTCGACATGGGTAAGGTTGACAGTGATAAAGTCGACAATTCTTTTAAAAATATTTTTTTTTTACCCTTACTGTATGTCGACACACTCAACATAAACACTAAAATGTACCACCGTGTCCCCATGCATGGCTCGCTGCGCTTGCCAAGCTTCGGGCACAGTGACTTGCTACTTGGCACACTATTCTGTTCTCCCACCACATCCTAGTGGATGGTAGGGCATGAAATACCGCCTGTCGGCACATGTCGTGTCGACAGGGACACCGAAACGTACCACCACGTCCCCGCGCATGGCTTGCTGCACTCTCCATACTTTGGGCTCAGTGCCTCGCTACTCTTGGCACACTATTTTATTCTCCCACCACGCCCTAGTGGATGGTAGGGCATAAAATATGTCGGCACGTCGGCTCAAATGTTAACGGTTAAAAAAATATGTTGACCTAATGACCCATGTCGACGTTATGACCCTGTTGACCTAATGACCCATGTCGACCTAATGGCCATATCGACCTAACCAATATCGATCTAAAGCCTTGTCGACCTTACTGCATGTCGACCTAAAGTCACGTCAACATAAACTCATGTCGACCTAAACTCATGTCGACCTAAACTCATGTCGACCTACTTGGTGGTGACCCCATGACCGTATCCTGTTGGGATGCCGGCGTCAGTTTTGTGACTGTCGACATTCCGGCCGCCAGGATGCTGAACACCCCCGTAGATAACTACCATGGGCCACATTCAGTAAAGTGATTTTGTGTCTGGAACAAACCGTGTTGCTATACAAATACATTTATATTGTTTCACTGCAGGGAAAATACTATCTGCTTTTGCATGTAGTCCACAGATATTAGACGCTTTATTGTCACACTGTAATCTAAATGTCAGTTTTAACACCCCCACACCCATATCTAACACTATATATCTGCCCCATGGAGTGCAGCGTGGTTTTGCCCATTTGCGTGCTAACAAAGCTGAATCAGTCCCCAAATGAGATTTACTACATCAACAAGGAGAGCATCTAAGTCCTCGCCGCCTGGCACGTACGGGGCGAGGACTGGTAATCGAATTGGAGTCAAATTCCTTCATAGTTATAATATCAAATATACAGGAATAAAAACCAAATCCAGATGGAGGGAGATAATTTTCTTGAAGGGTGTTCTGCGGAGAAGGGAGAAGGGCGATAATGTCACTTTAAGGCTGGGTACATCTGCTAAGTAATGCGTTCTGCCGGGCAATTTTCTATGAACTAAACGCCAGCGTGTCTTATATGGAACATGATATTCCGGCCTTTGAAGCTGGAAGTAGGACGAGGTTCTCTTCGTGTTCCTTTGTGTCTGTTTTTGCCAGAGAGGGGCATCTGGAGCTGCCGAGCGAGGCCCATTTGTGAACGTTGGAGGTCTGATTGAGAAAGTAAAATATGAGTAACGGCGTAGACAAATGTGAGGCTCATTGTGAGCGGGGCCGGGGCGCCCATTAAACTATTTAAAAAAGAAAGATCAAAGTCTACGGAAAGTTGTTTCAACAAAACCTATTTGTCAAACGTTAGACATTCGCCTGTTGTTCAGGCCACAAACACGATACGCTCTACATAGACGTCACCTGATTGTACGTGAATGTTACCGTCCGCTAAAACGCACAGTAGCGCATAGCGGACGGGGTAATGAGAATCAGAATGTCATTTTAGGAAGGTTCCGACGGTCAGAACAGTACAATGGCCTGTTTCTACTCCTAAGTGATCAACAATCGCTTTTATTTTTTTATTTGAAATCATATTAACCCTTTCGCTGCCATTTTTTTTATACCTTCAATGGCTACAGTGTCAGTTATAATGAAAGCATTTACAATAGCGACAAACGATGATAATGCAAAATGCCCATACCATAAATGGGATCCAGTATGTAGTTACTATGCCAACAGTCCGGATCCCGGAGGTCACGACAAGACCCCGACTGCCGACATTGATTTACTGTGATGACACTAATGTTCTGTATGTATAGTTATAACCGGGGCTATTTTTCTGCAGGCTCCAGCAGGAACTGAGGCCATTATTCTAGTTCACTCTTTCTGACAAAATATTTCTTAGATGGACAAAACCATGTGCACTGCAGGTGAGGCAGGTGTAAAACCCCACCCAAATCTAATTATCTCTGCACAAGTAACACCTGCCTCACCTGCAGTGCACATGGTTTTTTCCATCTAAGAAATAATTTGTCAGAAAGAGTGAACTAGAATAAGGGCCTCAGTTCCTGCTGGAGCCTGCAGAAAAATAGCCCTGGTTATAACATACTGTATTTCACACAGCAGGAACCCCGTAACGTAATAAGACGCACGTACAGCGGTGCCCTAACACCTACCTTATGGGAAAATATTTTTGATTGTCATTTGCTGCCATACATTTCCATGTTTTTGTTCCCACCAGACATCACAGGCGGCTTTTTTGCACAACTTTCTGGGAAAACAGAACTTTTTGCTTTATTAACATTGACAAAAATGTTGATACAAGCGATACTGTATATCGACACGACAATTGTCAACATTTTTCATACTTTGCCATCCACATGAACTCCAATTTGGAACAGTAAAAAACTCAGGTGTCAATACTGATACCAAAAAAAGAGAAAAACCTCATGTCGACCGTTTGCTTCTGCCGATCCATTGTCAATACTGACTGTGTGCATTATGACTAGAGATAGGATTATATGCATTTGCATGTTTGCTTATGCATTTGCATATTTTGCCCATGCTCACTGGTTACTGCATATTTTACCTAAAACCTAGTGATGGTGCATATTTTAGACCCCGCCCTCTTACCACCCGCGAGTCACAGCACTGCTTTGCCCTGCTGCTGCTGGCCAGGTAGTGGTAGAGTGGGCAGGCTGGGGCAATATGTGCGCAGTGTGGGGGACCTTGGATGTACGCGATGTCTGACACTGCTCTAGGCTGCCAATCCATGTTGATAAAAGTCAGTCGGGCCGGATGCCATTACGAAGCTCCTGAACCTTTGCCTGCCCCTGGCCTAGGACTTTACACCAAGAGACAGACTTCTGCAGCAGAGGAGGTGGGCAGAAGGGTTGTAATATTACGTGGTGCGGAGGAAATGCTGTGTCACAGTGAGTATGCGGCACAGGGAAGAAGCCTTTCACTGCGCCACCCTCACACGCTATGCTGACATTTGGTCCATCGGCGCTGGAGATGAGGGTCCGTGTAGTTGATGCCAGAAGAGCCTAGGACACTGCAGTCTGCTGTAGCAGCCAGGAAGAAAAAATCCTGTGTACAGCACTAGACATCTGCAGATGCTGTGGGCCTATTTTTGAGGTTTATTTGCAACTAATTGCATGCTGATTTTTAAATAAATAAGTTAAAAATTACTTTTTTTTATTATTTAATGTAGCATATTTTAAAAATTTTCATGCATATTTTAAGTATTTTTCATGCATAATTGCATGCATATTTCAAGCTTTTTATGTTGCATATAATCCTGTCTCTAATCATGACCTTTCAGTGTTGACTGTTGATCTATTGACTGTTGACCCTTTGATTTACACCCAACATAAAAACATTATTTGCTATTTTTGTGCATTATAGTAACATAGTAACATAGTAATTAACGTTGAAAAAAGAATTTAGTCAATCGAGTTCATCCTATCTGACCTGTAAGTCATATCTATAGGATCCCCTTAGTGGCCAAAAATGTATCCAGTTTTGATTTAAATTCATTAACAGTAGTCACAGTAACCACCCCACCGGCAATGAGTTCCAGATGTTACTGCTCTAATGGTGGAGAATCCTCTTATTAATTCAGTAGGGAATTTCTTTTCCTCGAGCCTCAGTACATGCCGCGTGTCCTAAGTATAGGCCTGTTAGTGACCAATCATCTCCCAGTTCCATATGATTCCCAATCCTGTATTTGAACATATTAATCCTCTTCGCTCTGCCAACACCACCCTTCGGCTCTTCTGACGACTTATTACCTCCTCCCACTCCTATCTCCAAGATTTTTCACGTGCTGCTCCCTTACTCTGGAATTCTCTACCTCTCCCCCTCAGACTCTCCACTTCTATACAGAACTTCAAACGGGCTCTTAAGACCCACTTCTTCGCCAAACCCAGCAAACTGTCCTCCTAACCTTCTGTTCCTCGCCCTGTCTACCCCTCCGGTGTCACCCCTGTCTGTCTGCCCCTCCTCTTTAGATTGTAAGCTCTCATGAACAGGGACCTCTTACTTCATGTGCTTATCCTTTCTTACTTCAGTAGTCTTCCACTGCACCAAAGTTCGCTGTTTGCTGCCAACTGGATGCTTATGTTGCAGCAATCGGCTGATGTTCCTGTTCCTGTATAACTGTAAGTCACTGTTTTCTTGTTTTGATTATGTGTACTCTGTAATTGGGCGCTGTGGAACCCTTGTGGTGCCATATAAATAAAGGATAATAATAATATCACCTCTCAACCTCCGTTTTTCCAGTGAAAACATATTCAGCCTGGTTAGCCTATCTTTGTATTCTAGTGATTCAAGACCTTTTACTAGCATAGTCGCCCTTCTCTGTACCTGATCCAATTCATGTATGTCCTTTTTAAGGTGCGGTGCCCAGAACTGAACACAGTATTCCAAGTGTGGTCTCACCAATGCCTTGTAAAGAGGCACTATCATGTTGGCATCCCTTGAATCCATTCCCCTTTTAATGCATGCCAGTGTCTGGTTTGCTTTTGCTGCTGCATTTGAGCAGTGTGAACTATTCTTCATCTATTTTTTCATTTACTTTTCATCTATGATGACCCCCAAGTCCTTCTCTACAGCAGAATTCCCTATAATAACTCCATTTAGGCTATAATTAGCTTGTTCATTTTTGTTCCCATAATAAATTACTTTACATTTATCAACATTAAACTGCATTTTCCACCTTTCCACCCACCTTTCCAGTTTAATTAAGTCACTTTGTAGTGTATCCACATCCTCTCCTGAGTTAATTTCCTTACTCAATTTTGTGTCGTCTGCAAATATTGCAATTTTACTCATTATGTCTCTTCCTATATCATTAATAAATATATTAAACAAGGTGGGTTCCAATATTGAACCTTGTGGGACTCCACTTTGGACCTTACACCAGCAATCTGTCCCCGATCTTAATATTCTTTCTAATATTTTCCCCAAAATGGATGTAAGGCTGACCAGTCTATATTTTCAGGGTTAGTTTTGCTACCTTTCTTCCATATTGGTACTATGTTAGCTATGCGTCAATCCCTTGGTACCGTCCCTGAGTCTATTGATTCCTCGAATATCAGATATAATGGTAGTGCTATGACAGAACTCAATTATTTTAGTATTCTAGGGTGTATTTCGGCCGGGCCAGGAGATTTGTTACTATTTAGGTTCTGTCATCTATTTTTGACTATTTCCTTACTCAAGCATAAAGTTTGGGAGCAATCAAGAGCCGAGCATTTAATCTGGGAGATCTTCTGAAGATTCTTCCCTTGTAAATATCAAAGCCAAAAATTTATTGAAAAATTCCGCTTTCTCTTTTTCTTCTATTACCAGGGTACCCTGCTTATTTTTTAGTGGGACAATATTTTCCTTCCTTAACCGTTTCCCGTTTATATAACTGTAGAATTCAAATTTAGCCATTTTGATTTTATTTTTACATTTCTTATTACATTCTTTATATGCGGAAAATGATTTGGGTGTCCCATCTTGTGTAAACGCTTTGAATGCCCTCCTTTTTTTTAGCTATTTCAGATCCGTGAAGGTGCATAATCCCACCAGCCTCTCCAGGTGCATAATCCCACCAGCCTCTCCAGGTGCATAAACCCACCAGCCCTGGAAGGTGCAGAATCCCACCAGCCTCTCCAGGTGCAGAATCCCACCAACCTCTCCAGGTGCAGAATCCCACCAGCTTCTCCAGGTACAGAATCCCACCAGCCTCTCCAGGTGCATCATCCCACCAGCCTCTCCAGGTGCATCATCCCACCAGCCTCTCCAGGTGCAGAATCCCACCAGCCTCTCCAGGTACAGAATCCCACCAGCCTCTCCAGGAGCATCATCCCACCAGCCTCTCCCGGTGCAGAATCCCACCAGCCCATGAAGGTGCAGAATCCCACCAGCCTCTCCAGGTGCAGAATCCCACCAACCTCTCCAAGTGCAGAATCCCACCAGCCTCTCCAGGTACAGAATCCCACCAACCTCTCCAGGTGCAGAATCCCACCAGCTTCTCCAGGTGCAGAATCCCACCAGCCCGTGAAGGTGCAGCATCCCACCAGCCCGTGAAGTTGCAGCATCCCACCAGCCCGTGAAGGTGCAGAATCCCACCAGCCTCTCCAGGTGCAGCATCCCACCAGCCTCTCCAGGTGCAGCATCCCACCAGCCTCTCCAGGTGTAGAATCCCACCAACCTCTCCAGGTACAGAATCCCACCAGCCTCTCCAGGTGCAGCATCCCACCAGCCTCTCCAGGTGCAGCATCCCACCAGCCTCTCCAGGTGCAGCATCCCACCAGCCTCTCCAGGTGCAGAATCCCACCAGCCCGTGAAGGCTAAGCATGATGCATACAAGAAAAGCTGTGTCCTATGTGTATATATCAATCCCAGTAAATACAATATTATACAACAGGGGTTGGCAATGTGTGGCACTACCTCACTCGTTGACGCATTCAACCTTTTTCCATTTCAACCTTTTGCTTCTGCCGACTTTTGTCAGTTTTGACCTAGTGCCGTTCGACCTTTCAGCCTTGACCTGTTGACTGTCTACCTAGATCCTGTCTGTGCTCCATCCAGATCCCGATAGTTCTAGAGTAGAAGGCCCGGTGGCCCCATGTGACAGCGGCACCTGCTGTGGGTCCCCGTCCGCTCTTCACACCTCTTTATTCTCTCCTTTTGTCTGCATTTATTTTTTTGCAAACCATCAAAAAAACTTTCTTATTATTGCAGTCTTTTTTTGTTTTTGTTTTAATTTTAGAAATCGTCTGTCTTGTAATAAAGAGATTGAAAAATTCCTGCGATGAATGCCTCACTTGTTAATTAACCACTTTTCTGCTGCCAAGGCCGGGAAGCCAAGCAGAACCGGCTCCTCCAAGTAGTGAAAGATTAAAACGACTTGTTAAAAGACGTGTGAAGTGCAGGAAAGAGAAGAGTTTTCAAAGAGGCAGGAAAGAGTCTGGTAAGTAATTTTATTTTATTAGGCACCTCTCTTGGTAAGTGACTGCACTGGATGTGCGCAACAAATCCCAGAACCTTAGGAGATTAATTCTGAAGGAGGCAAACATGGGTCAAAGTGTTCATAAGTATGTGCCTAATCTCGGAGAAATCAGGCGGTTTTCTCACAGCAATTAACCAGGGGTCTAGGGTTTCGTCCATAGTGTATTTAAACACAGGATACAATTTAACACAAATGTATTAATATCTCTACTGTGTTAAATTGCTCAGGAAATAAATACAGTTTCTTCTCTCTAAATTAGAGAAGGTTCGTCCTTTGCCCCTTCTACCGAACTCTACGCGGCGGCGCCAGAAGCTCCTGCAGTGGAATCCGCCAAGTACATCGGTGCCATTAATGAATAATTTACAGCACGACCGAATTCCGCGGTGGTCTCATCCTATACCAACCAAAATCCAATTAGATTGAAAAGGATTGGATTTGAAATGATAGAAATATAGGGATGACAGATGGAATTGTATTTTGCAAGAGGTCATTGGGTCGGCTTGTGGATCAGAGGGTGTGGCCGTGCGGACCATTTGTTAGGTTTGCATGACGTCATTGTATCCCCTGACTGTACGCGGAAACAACTGTGCATAGATTAAATGGGATTGTAAAGGGCCAATACGATTGCAAGACTTCAGCATTATGAAGTATGTGGGTGTTTGGTTCATAAAGAATTCAGAATATAGCGAGTACAATATTAGAGTACAAGACTTGCGGAGCCCAGATAAAACATTCACTAGGGTGGTGATCCATATGGTAAACATGTGCGCAGATAAACATTGCGGCGATGCTCTGCAGGACACATACAGTAGCCTTGTAATTGAATCGTCCTTTTAGACTTTGGAGTAAATTCCAACCACATCTTTGGCTTCTTTATTATTCCTGTTGGTCCGACCAGTTGGTTCGGCACATTTTTCCCCGAATTCGCATATTTGATGAGATGCGAAAAATGGCAAAAAAATCTTTTTTTTTGCAGCGAAATCGCACATTTTGGAACTCGCATCCAGATGTTTTCCCATTGAAAAGTATACAATTCGCATATTTAATGAGATGCGAATTCGGGAAAATGTGTCTAAAAATTGCCACACTTCTAGACCAGGTTCTGATATGCGAATTGGCCAGAACCCTGCATAGATCATTGCGATCTGTGCATGGTCCTGTGTAAAAAAATGTGTAAAAGTGTTTTATTTTAATTTTCTGTTTTTTTGGAACTAGGTCCGGCTCAATCAGCCTGGGGCTGGTTATGCTCAGGAGGGGGGACCCCACGCCATTTATTTATTTTTAAAACACAAACTCGCACATTTCCTCAAATTCACACTTTTTCATGTCTAAAATTCACACATTATCGCACTTAATCGCACTTTGTTCCATTGAATACGCACCTCATGAAATATGCGAATTCGCGGCAAAAAATGCGATTTAAAAAAAATGACATAATGGGTGAATTTGAAAATGACTAAAAATCGCATTCTATTACATGTCGCCCACAGTGTTGTTTTTATTTTGGAATATTTCCCCCTCTCCCGAGAAGCATCTTCCGTCCAGTGTAATGCTGGGAAACTTTGCGAAATGACCTCCTTTATCTCCACTTCTCTGTCTCCCAATATCCTCTTATAGTCAGTAAATTAAACTGCAGCAAAACCACAATAGTCAATAAATTATTATCTCAAGTGGCCGAGAAATCTTAGCTGAACACAACACAATGCGCGGGGTGAGAGCGCTGATCCTGTGCGAGAGAGAATGCTAAACAGCCATAATGGACACAATTACTGGAAAGAGCACACAGACCTCTCGCATCGGAATATTGAACCAAGTATGTATTAAGGTTAGTGGTGCTCCAACAGCCCAGAGTCAGAGCTCACATTAAATATTACACAGAAGTAGATCTAAAAATAAATCCCGATAACACAATCCTTTGTAAACATCCATCCAGCGGAGTCACTACGTTACATGTACCCGCCGCGCTGTCTACAGTGGCCCCAAAATGGGGGGCATCACGCACTCCCCAGTTGGGGCAGATGTACATGCAGGGATGGTATAGGGGAGTATCTAAATGAAATAAAATAAAATGCAGCCTATTTGTATTCTACATGCAAAAGCAGCCCGTATTTACACTGCATGTAGAATCAATACATGCATTTGCCTCCCTTGTGGCGCCATGAGGAGATCCGGACCACTGCAGACATCAGCGTCACTCCCTCCCAATGCACGGGAGCCCCCTGTGTTTCCCAGGGCACAAATGCTGGCTGCCTGTTATTTGGGAACAAGGGATGCCAAACCATTGCTGTCTTCGTTCTCATGGACTTGTCGCACATGCACACTACTATTTGTGCGCCTGCGCCGTTGTTCTATGATCAGATTTGCAGCCCTGTATTCAAATCTGAGCCCGAACATACAAACTCCACACATATACAGGAGAGCCTTGGCAGGATTTGAACCCAAGAACACAGGACTGTGAGGCAGCAATGCTAACCCCTGTGCCTCTGTGCTGCCTAATGCAGATACTTTGCTGGATATTAAAGAAATTAAAATATGCTTTGAAGATGGTTGCTCCCTTCTCGCTGCCACCTACAGCGAATGTTGCGATGATAATTAACCATTACAAATAACATCAATGGTAGAATTTTTTAAAACTTCTTTCCAATTCCAGCCTTTCGCATTCTGAAAATATTGGTACTAAATGTTCTGTTCCATCATATCTGTTATTGCACAAAATGCGTTGCGCGTCTTCGCCAAGTGTCACGTTAATTGCTGCCATTACTGCTCCTCTGTTCACATCAAATCTATAGCGCTTTCATCAACAAGCTGAACTGTCGACAGGTGCCGTGTCGCTGGCGAGAATCAATATCCCTCATCCACGCTGTCACCTTCCGCTCCCTCCGAGGACGCCAATTTGTACACAAACTACGGCCAGTGATACATCTGAAATAAAAGCGACTTTAAAACTAAGCGACCATTTCCGCCAGTTCATTCTTTCAAGGCCGAAATCCATTTATTTCCGGGAAATGTTACATGAAAGGACGTCTTTTATCCATCAGGCGCTAACGGGCTCCTAAGTAGCACTTACTTAATGCCACATCCGGACACATCGTTTTATTTAGCAATCACAAATGGAAGGGTCAGACAGCAGGACATGTTTTCTACCTGCCATGCACCGGTCCAGGCTTGTTTGTGCGTCTCCAGTAATCATATAAATATGACAGCCGGAGGCATCCGCTGTGCCGACGGCCGCCACCTTTTCATTAATGATCAACTGCATTGATCCCCGGACTTAGCCACGTTCTCATTCCCAGGTGTCAATCACCCGATGCCATGACAACAAAATATGGTCTCCGATTTAAATGGTTTTATAGGAAAGGTAAATAGATACACAGGATTTAACAATGTTTCTTGGCACTGTATATTAGCTCCACGTTCCAAAGTCACGACCTGCTCCGGGCTGTAAGCCGCAACCTTGGCCTTAGAGAGGAAGAACCGAGCGCTGGAGATGGAGAGAGGGAAAGAATAAAACGGTATTGGTACTGGGAATGTAATTCCTTGCGTGTCGCAGAACGTTGCAGCCGGGGTTAGCTGTCGCAGAGGGGAGGTGATATGTTTATAGCTGCTGAAATACTTAGGGTAAAGCTTTGTTAGTACATACTGTATATGGGGCGCTTGTGTGTGCCATAACTGTAATTAAATGAATTGTGTGAATAAATATAATAAGCATGCCATACCATGAGTATAAAAACAGATAAAAACAAAATATCTTTTGGTTTACAGCTTTTTGTTTTTTGAAGAGCTGTGGTGGCGGCAGAGATGTCCGGTAAATTGTGGTATATCCGTCTCTCTTTATATTGGTGCGATGGTGATATAGCGATCCGGTGGGTATCGCTGCCGGGGGAGGGGATCCTGCTCTATGTATGAGGACTAGGGTGGGCTAGCTAGATATCCCTTTCCTAACTGAGCCCCTCTGCTCTTTGTCTTTTGCCGGTGCTTTCACTTTCTTCAGAAGTTCGGGTATTGGAAACTTCTGGCTCCGCTCCCGCAGTTGTCCGAAATTCCTGGAACAACGCGTTTCGTGCACTAGGTGACAGAATGTGACATTAATGTTTACAGATGATGTGACATAAGCTAGATATACTGTGGGCTCAGCAAAAGCAGCCCATGAGGGTTTTTTAGGCAACAAAGTAAAATATTCTACAATGGTAAAGTCACCTAAACTTAACCCGATGGTGAATACATGGTCACTCGCTGTAGACAAACCAGGAGGAAGAAACACAACAACCAACAACTGAAGACATCTTCAGTAGCACAAAACACAACAAAGAAGTAAACCCAGAATTTGGTGTTGACTAGAGCCACAGAGATTTGTGTTGGGCCCCAGTACCTCTCAGGGGCAGGGCCTTATTGCAGGAGGAGTGGCCACAACATTTCAGTACTACACATTTAAAAGGGGCACATCCAGGAGAGGGTGATAAGTGTGATCTATCTACCATCTACCCCCCTCCACCACTCCCCCACCTCCTACAAGCCCTAGTGATTGGTACTACCAGCCCCCACACACTCTCAGTGGCCCTGGTGATGACCATGGGTTCCAGATCCAGCATCCACATACACTGTATAAGGATAACTTCGCGCTGACAATCTGTAGATAAGACGCGGGTGTTACAGAATACTCAGCGCTTCGCACCCAACACAAGGGCGTTACCTGTTAATAAAGGTTTCAGACAAAGCTAAGTTTAAATATCCAGAGAAGTGATCCCTCACAAAACAACCCGCCAGCTCCAAACTACTTAATAACCTTTAAAAAATGCAGCATTTCCCCAAATTAGAGCGTTATTAGAGGAGCGCTCGGCGCTGAGAGCCGCTGACCTTTCCAATATTGTTTCACAAAACTTTAACTATGAGAATCTCACCTTTATAATTTCTGTTGAAGTTCGGTGGGGAATGAACACGTAACCTTTTCATAAAGAAACAGCCCTTTAGAACCGAGAATTACTTACTGTACCCGCCACAGTTATCTTCCTAGATAGAATGGGATAAACCTCTTTCGGACTCAGTATGTGTGACGACGGACGGGATGATGACGGTCAGAAGGCAGACGGCGTCATCCCGCTGAACAGAATTCTGACAGGGGCTGGGTAAGTATGCATAACCCCTTCCCCTACCCATACCCACCCCACCACCAG
Organism: Crinia signifera; assembly: GCF_055691185.1. Lineage (NCBI taxonomy): Eukaryota > Metazoa > Chordata > Amphibia > Anura > Myobatrachidae > Crinia > Crinia signifera. Next base: position 174,839,718 of record NC_139224.1, on the reverse strand, counting down.
CAGATTAACCCCTGCTATGCTCCACCCACAGCCTAACCCTTACTATCCCTGTTAGTTCTATGGCCTAAACCCTTTTTTTTAGTGCTTACCCTTCCTACCTGCAGTCTAACCCTAACATAACACTAAGCCCCCCTAGTGCCTAAACCTAACCCCCTGCCTAACGCTACGAACCCCATCATACGTCTGAGCAATAGGCTGACTGACAGGATTCCCGTGCCATCATCTCCTCTGATTTCAGGATTCTGGAGCCGGTGTTGTGGCTGCCGGTCAGGATTCTGGTGTTGAATCCACATGAGGGTATCGTGGATCCAGGTTTTAGAGCAGCAGCTGCAGGAAAACTGATGTTATCTGGGTTGGGCTGATTAGCAGCACCTGTGCTCTCCTGATATAAGTGTTTCCAGGGCAGAGGGTCAGGGCTTCTGATGGTGGAGAAGCTGCCCAGGTGATAGGCCGGGGGGTGTGGGCTATGGTAGGGAACATACTGAGGAGTTTGTACTGTGCTGTGACACCTGTATGCTGCAATGCTGGAACCATACTTGCCTGTGCTGATTACCTGCTACAGAATAAAGAACAGGACTTCATCTGATATATATATATATATATATATATATATATATATATATATATATATATATATATATATATATATATATATATATATATATATATATATATATATATATATACACACACATATTTTGCTTTTTTATTCCCTTCTTCCCCCAAACTCTAGACGAGCAATCTGCATTAATAGCATTCCTAGACAGGTTGTATACTGATCCCTACAACCCAATAATCCCTCCAAATTGTGCCTAATTATGGATATAAATCCCTGCGCTAGGAGCCAGCCATTTCTTCCAGCTGCAGCCCCAGACTGCGTCTCATACGGAGGAATCCGACAACTGATACAGCCGCTTCCTCTCCCGTCTGTAAGTAACACAGCAGGTTGTGCAGCCCGGGGGCCACGCTAATAATATGTATACAACCACTAGACGGCCATTTTGTGTCCCGAATCAATATTCAGTTTACTGGGAACTAGCGGCAAACAATGAGGCACGAGGCACTGCGATATGGTCTAAGGTCGACACCATTAAGGTCAATGAAGATCGACAGGGCTTGGTTCGACACATGAAAATGCATGACGTGGGTAAGATCAACAGGGTCAAAAGGTCGACACACGCATTAGGTCGACAATGAGAAGATGTTGAGCCGACATGTGCCGACAGGCGGTATTTAATGCCCTACCCTCCATTACAGCGTGGCGGGAGAATATGTTAGTGTGCCGAGTGCAGCAGTGTCCATGTCAACAATCATACAGAAAAACCATGAAAAACAGATGTCGACATTTCGACTTTCGACCTTCCCAGTGTCGACCTAATACTTGTCTCGGCCTTTTGTCCATGTCATCCTTATCCCTGTCGACCTTTTGCATGTGTGATAAATTCATATATATGTGCATGAAGTGATTTATAGGCATACAATGCCATACTAGTTATTCTTAATATAAGATATATTGTGCTATAAACATATGCTATCCCCACAGGGGACATTGTCTGAGAAATGAACAATTCCCAGCAGCCTCTGCAACTGTTGAAGAGGTCAGGAGTTGGTCACATGACCAGGGTCAGGGGAGACAGTTGAGAGTGAGGAACAGTTGTGCTGTGCAGTCTGTGAGGGGAAGATGGAGAATCCCTGAGGAGATTTGTAAATGGCAGAGCTACACAGCAGGCAGGGCGGACAGCGGTGCTGACAGGCGGTCTCTGAGGTGGAGAATCAGCAGTGACGCAGCATCCGGAGGGCAGTCCCGGCCAGAGGCAAAGGAGAATACTAATCCGCAGTCATAAGAGAGGTGTGGTGAGTCTCGCCCTGACAACCATATATATAGCAAAGGAGGGGAATGGCTAACTATCTAATACAGTGGTCTCCAACCTTTTTTGGGGCGTGAGCTACTCGCGGCAAAATAAGCCACCCGAAGAGCTACTAAAATTAAAAAAAGAAAGAAATCTGCCTAATGACCAAATAATGCCCTTTACACATTATGCCACACACTGTAATGCCCCTGACACATTATGCCACATACCACAATGCCCCAGACACGATATGCCACACACTGCAATGTCCAATATGCTGAATACATACCTCCCAACGCTGGAGGCAGAGGATAAGGGACATCGGCATGTGCCAAAGGCCATGCCCCCAGCCTCTCTGAACAGATGCTGTGCCATATATACACATGCCACCAGCAGTGGCAGTTACACAATGCCACCAATACCCGCACTAATGCCATAAAAACAATGCCCCGCAGCAGTGCCAGATAAACAATGGCTGCCTAATTTTGGTGCCATTGTAAATAAATACTCTGGCGGTACTGTGTGTGCGTGCCATAGGCACGCGCCAAAAAAATAGGTGTAGCCACATGCCAATAAAAGTGGGGGTGTGATACACATATGCCCCCAATAGTGCAGTGCCAGATTTACATATATGCCCCCAATAGTGCCAGATACACACATGCCTCCAATATAGTGCCAGGTATGCCACAATAGTGGCAGATATAGGTATGCCCCCAATAGTGCCAGGTACAGGTATGCCCCCAATAGTGCCAGGTACACATATGCCCCCAATAGTGCCAGGTATGCCCCCAATAGTGGCAGATACACATGCCCCCAATAGTGCCAGGTATGCCCCCAATAGTGCCAGGTATGCCCCCAATAGTGGCAGATACACATATGCCCCCAATACAGTGCCAGGTATGCCCCCAATAGTGGCAGATACAGGTATGCCCCCAATAGTGCCAGGTACAGGTATGCCCCCAATAGTGCCAGGTACAGGTATGCCCCCAATAGTGCCAGGTACACATATGCCCCCAATATGGTGCCAGGTATGCCCCCAATAGTGGCAGATACACATGCCCCCAATAGTGCCAGGTATGCCCCCAATAGTACCAAGTACAGGTATGCCCCCAATAGTGGCAGGTACACATATGCCCCCAAAAGTGCCAGGTATGCCCCCAATAGTGCTACAATACCAGCAATACATATGCCCCAGTGCCAGAAACACATTTGCCCCAATGAATTTCCGAGCAGCAGAACAACTCACCATTGTTGTTCCTGCTGCTGTCGCCAGGGAGAGGAGGTAGTGAGGGAGGCCCTGGGAGCTGCCCCACGGTCCAGTGAAGCAGCGCCGACATCAGAGTGCAGGACCAGCATGTGTCCTGTAGCAGAAGGCGCGCCGCGGCCAGTGATCTCACGCACGCCGCACGCAGTAACTAACGAAGTGACCTCCGGCTGCAAAGTGAGGAACTTTACAGCCGGAGGTCACTTTCTTGCGGCAGTGACCTCCTGTCACCAAGCAACAACCGCTGCACGGAAGGGGAGAAGCAGGAGGTCGCTTTCTTGCGACATTGACCTCCTGCCGCCAAGAGGTCAGGCGAGCTACCAGTAACCACCCGGGGAGCTACCCGTCGCTCGCGAGCGACGGGTTGGCGATCCCTGATCTAATAGTATCAAGCTGCAGGAATTGATATTCAGGGAGCCAGCACAGCTTCCTATGCGTGATATACCTAGTGCTATACTGCTGGAACATCACACAGCCTTAGCCGAGGAACAGTACATTAGTATACAGGACAGTATACCTAGTGCTATACTGCTGGAACATCACACAGCCTTAGCCGAGGAACAGTACATTAGTATACAGGACAGTATACCTAGTGCTATACTGCTGGAACATCACACAGCCTTAGCTGAGGAACAGGACATTAGTATACAGGACAGTATACCTAGTGCTATACTGCTGGAACATCACACAGCCTTAGCCGAGGAACAGGACATTAGTATACAGGACAGTATACCTAGTGCTATACTGCTGGAGCATCACACAGCCTTAGCTGAGGAACAGGACATTAGTATACAGGACAGTATACCTAGTGCTATACTGCTGGAACATCACACAGCCTTAGCCGAGGAACAGTATATTAGTATACAGGACAGTATACCTAGTGCTATACTGCTGGAACATCACACAGCCTTAGCTGAGGAACAGTACATTAGTATACAGGACAGTATACCTAGTGCTATACTGCTGGAACATCACACAGCCTTAGCTGAGGAACAGTACATTAGTATACAGGACAGTATACCTAGTGCTATACTGCTGGAACATCACACAGCCTTAGCTGAGGAACAGTATATTAGTATACAGGACAGTATACCTAGTGCTATACTGCTGGCACATCACACAGCCTTAGCCGAGGAACAGGACATTAGTATACAGGACAGTATACCTAGTGCTGTACTGCTGGCACATCACACAGCCTTAGCCGAGGAACAGGACATTAGTATACAGGACAGTATACCTAGTGCTATACTGCTGGAGCATCACACAGCCTTAGCTGAGGAACAGGACATTAGTGTACAGGACAGTATACCTAGTGCTATACTGCTGGAACATCACACAGCCTTAGCCGAGGAACAGGACATTAGTATACAGGACAGTATACCTAGCGCTATACTGCTGGAACATCACACAGCCTTAGCCGAGGAACAGGACATTAGTATACAGGACAGTATACCTAGTGCTATACTGCTGGAACATCACACAGCCTTAGCCGAGGAACAGGACATTAGTATACAGGACAGTATACCTAGTGCTATACTGCTGGAACATCACACAGCCTTAGCCGAGGAACAGTATATTAGTATACAGGACAGTATACCTAGTGCTATACTGCTGGAACATCACACAGCCTTAGCCGAGGAACAGGACATTAGTATACAGGACAGTATACCTAGTGCTATACTGCTGGAGCATCACACAGCCTTAGCCGAGGAACAGTACATTAGTATACAGGACAGTATACCTAGTGCTATACTGCTGGCACATCACACAGCCTTAGCCGAGGAACAGGACATTAGTATACAGGACAGTATACCTAGTGCTGTACTGCTGGAACATCACACAGCCTTAGCTGAGGAACAGTACATTTGTATACAGGACAGTATTTATACAGCACCGCAAAGACTTCAGGCAGAGAGTTAAACTATGATCCAGCTAAAGTGAGGATTACCTCATAAAATGTCCAGACTAATTTACATTGAGGATCCTGCATTTGAGTAAACAGATCATATACCTACAGGGTTTCACCGCTAGCTAGTAGTTACACATACCGGTCAGCCAGTGCCCGACAACAGTATCTGTCACCGTAGCAACCTACTCCAGCAACGTCCAGTACTAAGGGAGCAGAGTCGGTGCAGAACATTGTCTACTTTCACTGCAGTATATGGTGAGACTGATAAGCCGGCAAGTGTTGAAAGAAAGATTTATTAAGGACAGAGCGACATATAGCACAGCCAGGAGAGCTCTGAATATTGGAAACATTATTGTATGTGTCGTGGGCTTTCTACTAAGGAACTGAGCTGTCCGTGCAGCGAACATAGAGTAATGCAGTTCAGTCATCTACATTACTGATATAAGGAAATATTCAGCAGTGACAGCATTCACATAGAAGGAGTTACTTGAATGGATACATTATTGCTATTTGCAGACATTGCCTGATAATCTCAGAGTTTACACTATTGGATTACAAATACGCTGTGGTAAAATATTCTCAGCGTGAGACTCTAACATCTGCAGGATAAAAAGACATACTGTACTCCTCTTAGTAAGCGCTTAAAGGAAAAGTACAGTAACTGCAGTTACACAAAAGACACAACAAGACTAGGGTAATGTTTAATAATTATTGCGCAATAATACATGCCGGTACCCGATAGAAAAGAGATCTCTAATATTTACTGTAATGGCTATATGAATATTGGATATTGCATTTAGTATATGTAAATGGTAAGTGAAATTGCATTAAACTTGTTTGCATTGTAGCAAGAAGGTAGGGTTAGTCATATATTTATGTGTAGAGTAAAGAAGCGCAGGAGTGGAGGATTACAGTGTAGGATCAACATCCGCGTTCCAGTGTAATAAAAATTGTAATTTCTTGTTGTTATTTATATTGTAACTATTGAACGGACGATATTGAAACACATTATACTTGTTTCTGTAAATAATAAACTTGTTTGCTATTGATAAAGAATTGTCTTCATGTGAAGTACTGAACACCTGTCCTAAGAACAGAGAAACCGATTCACCGAAGTGGATATATATCATGATGGATTTCACACATGTGTCGAACCAAGCCCTGTCGACGTACAGTGGTCGACCTAATGACCCATCACTGTTAAATACCAGCCTGGAGTGGTTCCTATAATGAATAAGTAAATGGATAGATACTATGGCTGCCGGTGCAGGATCGCCCTGTATACAGACAGCCACACCCCGCTACATGTCCCCCCACTGCCTGTCACCCGGGAGGAATATCTGAGTCACTGTTATTGCAGCCAGATACAGGAGGATGTCACGTAGTTACCAGCACCGAACCCCACAATAACACTAGCTGTCACTTTGTACAGGGGACCCCTCCCTGGGAAATCCCCAAAAACCAACAGAAGCGACGTCACTCCTGGGCCAGAATCTCTGTATTCTCCCTGTCTCCCTATAATATGAGCAAATGTATCCGGAGCACGGAGCAGAGTGCGGCGGGCCAGGCGGTCAGCAATAATAGAGATACGCCATGGAAACAATGTATGTGGGAAGCGAGTTCAATGCACTGAGGAATGTTCTATCAATTCTACTAGCAGTGTATATCCTTCCGGGGGTGGGGAGGGGGGGGGGGGGTACTGTAACATGTGTGAGGGTGAGGCTCCTCTCCACATTCTATACGCCTGGTAACAATTACTGTATGTCATGGTTCTACCAGTACGCTAATGATCATATCATTGGATGATGTCCCAGCAGCACAGAGTATATCAGGAGATCAGTGATGTGTCAGTGAGGACAGGGCTGCATGTGACAGGGGCAGTGACATGATGTGAGGAGAGGAATGGGGGCAGCAGGAAGCCACAGACTGAGAGTTATATAGTGGGAGCAGCAGGGTCCCCAGCAGCACAGAGTATATCAGGAGATGAGTGATGTGTCAGTGAGGACAGGGCTGCATGTGACAGGGGCAGTGACATGATGTGAGGAGGGGAATGGAGGCAGCAGGAAGCCACAGACTGAGAGTTATATAGTGGGAGGAGCAGGGTCCCCAGCAGCACAGAGTATATCAGGAGATGGGTGAGGTGTCAGTGAGGACAGGGCTGCATGTGACAGGGGCAGTGACATGATGTGAGGAGGGGAATGGAGGCAGCACGAAGCCACAGACTGAGAGTTATATAGTGGGAGGAGCAGGGTCCCCAGCAGCACAGAGTATATCAGGAGATGAGTGATGTGCCAGTGAGTACAGGGCTGTGTGTGACAGGGGCAGTGACATGATGTGAGGAGGGGAATGGGGGCAGCAGGAAGCCACAGACTGAGAGTTATATAGTGGGAAGAGCAGTGTCCCAGCAGCACAGAGTATATCAGTATATGAGTGATGTGTCAGTGAGGACAGGGCTGCATGTGACAGGGGCAGTAACATGATGTGAGGAGGGGAATGGGGGCAGCAGGAAGCCACAGGCTGAGAGTTATACAGTGGGAGGAGCAGGGTCCCCAGCAGCACAGAGCATATCAGGAGATTAGTGATGTGTCAGTGAGGACAGGGCTGCATGTGACAGGGGCAGTGACATGATGTGAGGATGGGAATGGAGCAGCACAGATTATATCAGGCAAGAAGATGTGTATTGAGGTGTTAGACACTCCTAAATGTGGTTGAAGGAAGTGTTTTTTTGAGGTTTGAGGCACTAGATTTTATTGTGGGTGGAGGTGTGCAGTAAGGGAGGTGTGAGGCACAGCCTTATAGGTGGGTGAAGGGAGGTGTATAAGGAGGTGTGAGGCAATAGGTCACAGTCACAGTGATTGTCACAGGTGGCGTCAGGAAGAAGGAAACAGCGCATGTCTGCGAATTACTAGCAGTAAAAAAAAATATCATGACGGCCGACATCGCGCCACAGTGCAGGTGAACATCAGTGGAAATAAAAGTAGGGAATTGGGGGACTAGTTCTAAGCCTTAGAGAGAGCTAAACGAGAGAGAGCTAAATGAGAGAGAGCTAAATGACCAGCCAATCAACTCCTGCCATGTTATAGGCTCCATTTGTAAAAAGACAGTTAGGAGCTATTTGGCTGCTAGGTGTCTCTCTCCTCTTTATCACTTGCCATTGCTTAGTACATTTGCCTTTTTAGATCTGTGGCCTGTTTTGTTGTGACGGGTCTGATAAAACTCTCCGACAGTCGGGATTCCGATGGTCGTTTCTCAGACATCGGAATCCCGACTGTCGGTGCGTCACCCGGCCTCCCGCTGTTACATTAGTATCGTCACAGCAACGTGCATTATTAACATCAGAATTCTCATTCACAAACACCTCGCTGCAGATAATAAATATACAAGGAATAAAGGTCGTCCGCCAGACGTAAAATATATAGTTGAAGATTAGTTATTAAGCATATGAGCATATTGCATTCCAGCCATTCATCTTCATTGTGATATGTTCCAGCAGCGAATACAAGAACCTCAGTAAAATTTCATCATTTATCTACACCGCAGAATAAAAGCCACTTGCTGTACACTATTAGGGAGGTGCAAATGTTACCCGTATACTGTGATCTATAGGGTCAGCTGCAAAAGGAACCTCCTCTGGCAATAACTCACAAAGGTTAAGCTCAGAATCATTTAAATTCAATACGGTACATGGTAGGAAATCGTCTGAGGCTGGAGATAAATCACAACAGGGACGCTAGAAAAACGGCGTACAGGCAGCCGCGAGAAAGGTGTTATACTGTAACACTTATCCGCCAATAGACTCGCTAGATTGTACCGGAAAGCCGAGGTAACCCGGGGAGCAAGTTTCCAGAAATGTTCCTGAAATTAGCTTAAATCCTCGTCACCAAAAACATGCAGACATCATATATATTAAAAAATACCAGTTATTTATATATAGCGCACACATAGGCCGCAGCGATGTACAGAGAATATTGTTACCAGTTATTTATATAGCACACATATTCTGCAGCGCTGTACAGAGAATAGTTGAACATTCACATCAGTCGCTGGCTCAGTGGAGCTTACAATCTATATTCCCTACCACATGTACAAACACACAGACATTCTAGGGTTAATTAGTTGGAAGCTAATTAGCCTACCAGTATATTTTTGGATTGTGGGAGGAAACCGGAGTACCCGGAGGAAACCCACGCAAGTACAGGGATAATATACAAACTCCACACCATTCCCAATGGTGGGAATAGAACCCATGACCTCAGTGCTGTGAGGCAGTAATGCTAACCATTACACCATCCGTACTGCCCCATATATATAACACATGGTGGGAATAGAACCCATGACCTCAGCACTGTGAGGCAGTAATGCTAACCATTACACCATCCGTGCTGCCCTGTATATATAACACATGGTGGGAATAGAACCCGTGACCTCAGTGCTGTGAGGCAGTAATGCTAAACATTACACCATCCGTACTGCCCCGTATATATAACACATGGTGGGAATAGAACCCATGACCTCAGTGCTGTGAGGTAGTAATGCTAACCATTACACCATCCGTGCTGCCCCGTATATATAACACATGGTGGGGATAGAACCCATGACCTCCGTGCTGTGAGGCAGTAATGCTAACCATTACACCATCCGTACTGCCCCGTATATATAACACATGGTGGGAATAGAACCCGTGACCTCAGTGCTGTGAGGCAGTAATGCTAACCATTACACCGTCCGTGTTGGCCCGTATATATAACACATGGTGGGAATAGAACCCATGACCTCAGTGCTGTGAGGTAGTAATGCTAACCATTACACCATCCGTGCTGCCCCGTATATATAACACATGGTGGGAATAGAACCCATGACCTCAGTGCTGTGAGGTAGTAATGCTAACCATTACACCATCTGTGCTGCCCCGTATATATAACACATGGTGGGGATAGAACCCATGACCTCAGTGCTGTGAGGCAGCAATGCTAACCATTACACCGTCTGTACTGCCCCATATATATATAACACATGGTGGGAATATAACCCATGACCTCAGCGCTGTGAGGCAGTAATGTAACCATTACACCGTCCGTACTGCCCCGTATATATAACACATGGTGGGAATGGAGCCCATGACCTCAGCGCTGTGAGGCAGTAATGCTAACCATTACACCATCCGTACTGCCCCGTATATATAACATGGGATAGAACCCATGACCTCAGTGCTGTGAGGCAGTAATGCTAACCATTACACCATCTGTACTGCCCCGTATATATAACACATGGTGGGGATAGAACCCATGACCTCAGTGCTGTGAGGCAGTAATTCTAACCATTACACCATCCGTACTGCCCCGTATATATAACACATGGTGGGAATAGAACCCATGACCTCAGTGCTGTGAGGCAGTAATGCTATAACCATTACACCGTCCGTACTGCCCCGTATATATAAAACACATGGTGGGGATAGAACCCATGACCTCAGTGCTGTGAGGCAGTAATGCTATAACCATTACACCGTCCGTACTGCCCCGTATATATAACACATGGTGGGGATAGAACCCATGACCTCAGCACTGTGAGCCAGTAATGCTATAACCATTACACCGTCCGTACTGCCCCGTATATATAAAACACATGGTGGGGATAGAACCCATGACCTCAGTGCTGTGAGGCAGTAATGCTATAACCATTACACCATCCGTACTGCCCCACATGGTGGGAATAGAACCCATGACCTCAGCACTGTGAGGCAGTAATGCTAACCATTACACCATCCGTGCTGCCCTGTATATATAACACATGGTGGGAATAGAACCCGTGACCTCAGTGCTGTGAGGCAGTAATGCTAAACATTACACCATCCGTACTGCCCCGTATATATAACACATGGTGGGGATAGAACCCATGACCTCAGTGCTGTGAGGCAGTAATGCTAACCATTACACCGTCCGTGTTGCCCCGTATATATAACACATGGTGGGAATAGAACCCATGACCTCAGTGCTGTGAGGTAGTAATGTTTACCATTACACCATCCGTGCTGCCCCGTATATATAACACATGGTGGGAATAGAACCCATGACCTCAGTGCTGTGCGGCAGCAATGCTAACTATTACACCGTCCGTGTTGCCCCGTATATATAACACATGGTGGGAATAGAACCCATGACCTCAGTGCTGTGAGGTAGTAATGCTAACCATTACACCATCCGTGCTGCCCCGTATATATAACACATGGTGGGGATAGAACCCATGACCTCAGCACTGTGAGGCAGTAATGCTAACCATTACACCATCCGTGCTGCCCTGTATATATAACACATGGTGGGAATAGAACCCGTGACCTCAGTGCTGTGAGGCAGCAATGCTAACCATTACACCGTCTGTACTGCCCCATATATACATAACACATGGTGGGAATATAACCCATGACCTCAGCGCTGTGAGGCAGTAATGTAACCATTACACCGTCCGTACTGCCCCGTATATATAACACATGGTGGGAATGGAGCCCATGATCTCAGCGCTGTGAGGCAGTAATGCTAACCATTACACCATCCGTACTGCCCCGTATATATAACATGGGATAGAACCCATGACCTCAGTGCTGTGAGGCAGTAATGCTAACCATTACACCATCTGTACTGCCCCGTATATATAACACATGGTGGGGATAGAACCCATGACCTCAGTGCTGTGAGGCAGTAATTCTAACCATTACACCATCCGTACTGCCCCGTATATATAACACATGGTGGGAATAGAACCCATGACCTCAGTGCTGAGGGAATAGAACCCATGACCTCAGTAATGCTAACCATTACACCGTCCGTACTGCCCCGTATATATAACACATGGTGGGGATGACCCACATGACCTCAGCACTGTGAGGCAGTAATGCTATAACCATTACACCGTCCGTACTGCCCCGTATATATAAAACACATGGTGGGTATAGAACCCATGACCTCAGTGCTGTGAGGCAGTAATGCTATAACCATTACACCGTCCGTACTGCCCCGTATATATAACACATGGTGGGAACAGAACCCATGACCTCAGTGCTGTGAGGCAGTAATGCTAACCATTACACCATCCGTACTGCCCCGTATATATAACACATGGTGGGAACAGAACCCATGACCTCAGTGCTGTGAGGCAGTAATGCTAACCATTACACCGTCCGTACTGCCCCGTATATATAACACATGGTGGGGATAGAACCCATGACCTCAGTGCTGTGAGGCAGTAATGCTAACCATTACACCATCCTTACTGCCCCGTATATATAACACATAGTGGGGATAGAACCCATGACCTCAGTGCTGTGAGGCAGTAATGCTAACCATTACACCGTCCGTACTGCCCCGTATATATAACACATGGTGGGGATAGAACCCATGACCTCAGTGCTGTGAGGCAGTAATGCTAACCATTACACCGTCCGTACTGCCCCGTATATATAACACATGGTGGGGATAGAACCCATGACCTCAGTGCTGTGAGGCAGTAATGCTAACCATTACACCGTCCGTACTGCCCCGTATATATAACACATGGTGGGGACCCATGACCTCAGTGCTGTGAGGCAGTAATGTAATTATTACACCGTCCGTACTGCCCGTATATATAACACATGGTGGGGATAGAACCCATGACCTCAGTGCTGTGAGGCAGTAATATAACCATTACACCGTCCGTACTGCCCCGTATATATAACACATGGTGGGGATAGAACCCATGACCTCAGTGCTGTGAGGCAGTAATGCTAACCATTACACCGTCCGTACTGCCCCGTATATATAACACATGGTGGGGATAGAACCCATGACCTCAGTGCTGTGAGGCAGTAATATAACCATTACACCGTCCGTACTGCCCCGTATATATAACACATGGTGGGGATAGAACCCATGACCTCAGTGCTGTGAGGCAGTAATGCTAACCATTACACCGTCCGTACTGCCCCGTATATATAACACATGGTGGGGATAGAACCCATGACCTCAGCGCTGTGAGGCAGTAATGTAACCATTACACCATCCGTACTGCCCCCGTATATATAACACATAGTGGGGATAGAACCCATGACCTCAGTGCTGTGAGGCAGTAATGTAACCATTACACCGTCCGTACTGCCCCGTATATATAACACATGGTGGGGATAGAACCCATGACCTCAGCACTGTGAGGCAGTAATGCTATAACCATTACACCGTCCGTACTGCCCATATTCTGGTATTATGATCCGCACATCAGTAATTACGCTCGTTATACACTCAGCGATGGGTAGAAGGAGGTTGTATCAATCATGAGAAAGATTTTTTTTTCTTTCTTTCTTGTAGGAAAACATTTTCTCATGTAACCTTTAATTACCAGGACTGGTATAATGAGAATAACGGAGGGGAAAGTATAGGGAAGGATAAGAAATGTATTTTGATTAATGAGAAGTAAAAAAAAAAAATCGGATAGGACTGGGCTGGTAAATATATATCTAACTAGCAGAAAATGATGTTAAATAAATTAGTCAACAGATGTAATGCCTGAGAACCGGAGCCAAATTAATGTTGTTCGTTGTGTGAGATAAATACGTAAATAAGGCCGCGGTGTGCAAGCGAGACAGAGCGCGTCCCTCTGTTCACGAACAAGTCATGTCGCTTATTTCATTGGTGCGCGAGCGCCGAATATAAAGTGCTAAGCCGGAATGAACTGTGCCGTAATCGTGTCTCCGTTTCATCTTCACTCATTAATTGTCTGTGAGGAAGACAGAGGAGACATAAAGACTTCCATCAGCGAGGAGAAGAACTGATCGTCAGCTATGTACAACGTTGCCCATGAATATTTATTAGCGTAACCTTTAGCTAACAAACACTTGTTGTTACAAACGCTTACAATTTGCATCCCCATTATCCGGGCAAATCTAATAATCCCACATGTAATATACTAAGTTCCAACTCGCTGATAGGGACATTCCCTACTTACGGGTTTGTGAAGTTCAGATGCACCTGCTTGGTGGAAGCGGTGGTTTTAGAGAAGAGCCATGAAATGTGGACATCAGTGGAATTGGGACTGGCCGGAGTTTCTCCGGTGTTTTCAGTAGAAGACCAGTAGAAAACAAAATTGAATCTTATGGCTCCATCATCTCCCCCGTTCCCCAACTCTGCTTGTCGCCCTTGACTCCTCCCTTTCCTTAACCCTCCCAGTGTGCAATCTCTGGCTCAATCCTATCGGTTCCAGTCATTCTCTCCCACATTGCTACTAAACTGATTAGACACTCAGTAATCAACCTTCTACTAAGTGGACTCCCATGTTACCATCTCGCTCCCCTCCGGTCTGTTCTCTGGCAGAAACCTGCACTGGTTTCCATTTCCCTACAGAATCCACTTCAAACTCCTCACTTACAAGGTCCTCTCCACCTCCAATGTTCCCTACATCTCCTACATCATCGCCCTACATACCCTGCGGTTGACCAATGACCGTCAACTCTCTACCAGAGTGGTCATTGCATCTTTCTATCTAATCCTGGCTCTTGATTATTCCACCAAATAAGATGGTTACCAGGTTGCTCACCCCTCTCTTCTACCTCAGCCAACTCTACCTCAACTACGTCCTGCCCTCTGTTCCTCATCCACGTTGTCACACCTCATGTCACCTGTCTGTCTCCCCTCTCACTTAGATTGTAAGCGCCTAGGAGCAGGGTCCACCTCTCTCCTGTTCTCTCAGCACTTCAGTAACAACCTTCACCTTCTCGGCGGACATTTAGCTCTGAATTATAGCCCTTTGTCTCTCAGCAGTCCCATTGCTGCTAGTCGTGCTGCCATTATTCCAGAAAGGTTCCACCCTTCACTAATTACTCCCTTGCTCAACTGTTTTATGTACTGGGAATTGTTACTAGTGCTCTGTGTATGGAATGTTATTTATTATGGATTTATTAACAGTTTTTTATACAGAGCAGTAAGTTCCGCTGCGCTTTACAATTAGAAATAGGGATAAAACAAACTGGGTAGTTAGAGACAGTCAAATGGCAGGAGGGCCCTGCTCATGAGCTTACAATCTATAGGGAAATAGGCACTGATACACAAGGGTAGGTATTCTATATTGCATAATGGTCACCAGATTGCAGAGGTCCTTAGTGGGCTGAATGATACGGTGACCCAGCAATGTTGGCCCAGGGGTCAGGGGGAAAATAAGAGAGCAAGTAAGAGAGCATGTTTGTGCTGTACAGCGGGGATGTGATTGGACAGGAGAGGTTTATAAAGGTATTGTGGGCGGTTCTGGAATCTGATAGGCTGGCAGAGGAGGTGAGTTATCAGGGAACGCTTGAAGGTTTGGAGACTGGAGGATGTTATGCTCTGTGTAACCGGTACCACCCTACTGTTGCCAAATGTGCGGCCACTTGTGGCGCCTTATAAATAAAATGTAATAATGAATTGTATAAAATCATTCCAATCAATTCCAATCAAATCTCTCAAATACAATGCACAGCAGCAAACTTTGTATTGTATCAATAACCTAACACCCCCCCTTTCCCATGCTCCCAAGACTTCAGAGGTTGGGTGCTTGTGTCCCCCAGGTGCAATCCTATGGTGTAAGTTTCAAACACTTAGAATCCAGAAAAATTGAAATAAACAATTAAAAATAAACGGAAAAAGGCACGGGCCACCGCCCCCCCCCCCCCCTTCCGGAGCTGCCACAACGTAAGTACCCCCACATTCCGCCATAAGTGCCCCCGATAACAGCTTGGATCCACAGTTGCACAGTCAGTATAGAAGGAATATAATTACTGACACCCCAGCATTTCCTCAGACCGCTGTGTCTCTATCACGCCCGCTACACTTTTTGTTACTCAGACTTTGCTTATCTAGGTCAGGATTTTCCCTTTATACAAAACAGAACATTCCGCTGCTATCTCCCATCTGCCTCTCTGACTGTAAAACTTCTGTAACCGAGTTGAAGTGTTATTTTAATTCCCTATCAGTATACAGCGAGCTTTCACATAGTGCACACTGGCGCAGTCTTGGTGCATAGACAGCTCGCTCGCCCACAGATGTGACTGGTTAACTGTACAAGTATTGAGGATAATTCCTCACAACAATAGTTCATTCACCAAGGAAACCTGCTCTGGATTACAGCTTCTCTATGGTTAAATGTGTTCTTAATTTGCCTCTTTTATTCAGTTTTCAACCATAAATGAGCCCCTTATGAGGCATTCACTCTGCGCCATTGACAACTCTTTTTATCTGCAGGAAAAATATTTGGGGATAATAATTTATGGTTACGACAGATTCCGAGCAGACTTGGTTACTGCGGAGGCTCAACGCTTAACGATGTCGTGTCTTGTAAAGGGAGAAGGTTTTTTTTTTAAGCGAGATCTGTAATATTAGCGGATAGGACCACTCGTCACCCGCTTGCGTTGCGAAATAACACTAAAAAGTGTTTTTATTAATATTAAAATGTGGCTTTTAACGGTTTTGCAAATAGAGATTTTTAATAGATGACGGCGAAAAAATATCTGTAGCTCATCTAGAACGCGCCCGTCGTCTGAGTATATTTCTATTGTTTTAGGCAAAACAGGCGAGCACAGAAATCCAAGCCTGGGAGGGAAGACGCGGCCTCTGTCTTGTAATATGTCAATGACATGTCAAGGTCACAACCTGCTGCTGTTTTCCTGTTGTTTTCCTGAATGAGTCACTGACAAGGAGACTGTAATTGTAGGTAGAGGAAACAGATGAAGGACAATCAGGGCCCAAATGAGTAAGGAAATACCAGATGGAAACCCCAACAAACAGCAAGACCGGCGCAGTGTTCAGCTAAACCCTCTGAAAAAAAAAACAGAAAAACATTTGACATGGGGAAGGTTGTGTATATAGTATATTGTAGTATAGTATAGTATAGCAAATGCTTCGAAAGCTAGTCTGCTACCTTGTGATTACCTATGTGCATGTGTGAGAGAGAAAGAGATGTAGTATTACTCGCTGCCAACAGTGGCAGTGCTTCTGAGACAAGCAGACAGACACTAGATATATATATACCAACGTAGGTGCGGCACTCATAGCTTTGGATAACGTACTCAAACAACTGTAGAGTGATCAACGTTTCGATTTATGGAAAAAGTTTCATCAGGATGCAGGATTTCATCACCATCCTGATGAAAAATTTCCCATAAATTGAAGCAATGATCACTCTACAGTTGTTTGAGTACATAATACCAAGAACTCAGTGGGTGGACCTATACGATTGGGATCACTCAACGTTTGTCTCACCACCTCCAAACCCTCAATATGAGGAATAACCATACCCTCGATACGCCAGGTTCTTGGATCAAGGATATTCAGCTAACATCCTTACCCGGTGCCTCACCAAAGCAAGACAAATATTTTCATTGGGTACTAGTCCTTCAGTTGCCGATACACGTCCAAGGATCATATATACCAATACGTTTGATACAGAGGCGCACACTAGAAAGAGGAAGTTGACTAAACATTGGCCTATTATAGCAACTGATCAAGCATTAACCAACATTAGTCCAATACCACCAATGTGTGCCTACCGACGTGGACGGAACTTGAAGGATCTATTGATGCAGCCATTACTACAGCCTACTAAGACATCAGACACCTGGCTACCATCTGCCAAGTTAGACTGCTATAAATGCAGCGACTGCACAACCTGCAGATCACTTAGTACTGGACCCACCTTTACACAACCACACAGTGGGAAAAAGATATGCATCAAATACCGCTTGCATTGTCGCATGGATCATGTAATATATATCCTTGTATGCCCATGTGGGCTCTACTATGTTGGCCTGACGAAGAGGAGCTTCCGCGAGAGAATGGCGAATCATCGCACTTCGATCCGAGCAGCACTGGAGTATAAAACATCGGACAAGCCGATTGCTAAACATTTTCTGACAATGGGCCACAGTGTGGCTAGCCTTCGGTGCATGATCATTGACTTTGTCCCTAAACCGGTTAGAGGTGGTGATCGATACCTAATGCTCAAAAAAAGAGAGGCACGATGGATTTTCGATCTAGATACACTATCCCCTCGAGGACTTAACGAGAATAATCCCCTCTCGATCTTTCTGAGATAAGTACAAGACCGCCACTGAGATGTCATTCCCCTTTTCCCTTTTTTTTACGTTTTATGATTAATTTTTCCAGTGTCTCCGTTTTTTTTCTTTTTGAAGCTAGGGTGGTTGTCTCTAGGCTGTTCTTTTTCTTCTTGTTTGTTTGTATATATTTTATATATATCTTGTGGATTGATGTATGTTTTAAATTGCTACTCCTTAAAATTATTGGATAGGATCTGGGATACTGAGATTTGTGTGGTCCAAGGTCTGGTATAATATACCCCATGATATATCATTATGTGGACAGATGTCTCTCTAGCTGCTAGGCATAAAACTCTTTGGCACCTTACGAGTTGTGAGAGCCATTAAGAGCAAGATCCTATGTATATTATTTTGTGTTTTTTTTTTTTGTGTATGTTTTTGTAATTCGGTGTATTAACATAAATTTAAATATATAAAAACAGAAATATAAATATATACTACTAAAATAGGTATACACCACTTAGGTGATTTAACTTTTTGGTAACTGTTCTATACACAGTATGTTCACATTTATCTTTGTTAGCACTTTAGATTGCTTGTATTATTATTTGATAAGCTGTTTGGGGCCAATATTAGTGCTGCCGTCCGGGCTGACTTGTATACTGGCTCAAGCCCTGTGCTCAACCTATATGGAACGCATGCCTGACATAGTTCCGGGTCTTGGTGACACGCATATGATATTAGCATATCCGGGCGATGATCTAATTATTGCTTCATGTTAGTTATACCCCATTCTGGCATTGGTGATTGTGGTTATGCCATCTACCGATAATTACAAGATTACGCTGAGTACTACACTCCGCGTAACACAGCATTAACCTCAAGTACTATGGGTTAACAAACATAATACCATGTCACCCAGTATTAAAAAGATTGCCAAAAGGCATTGGCCTTTGATCTCTTTTGATTCCTCCACGGGATCAGGGGATCACAGACTCATGCCTTGTTATTCTCGAGGTAGGAATTTGAGGTCTTGGCTGGTTAAGACCGATATAGCCAACCTTAAACCCGAGAAAACATTTCCTACTTCTGCCTCATTTCTGCCCTCGCCTAAATTAGGTTGCAGCAGATGTGGGTGTGTCACCTGCCAGTTTTTACTGGCAGGTGACACTTTTCAACACCCGCATTCAGGTCATACTTATAAAATCAGACATCGCTTAAATTGCGATTCCACGTTCGTTGTATACCAGATCATATGCCCATGTGGTCTGGTATACATCGGCAAAACCGAAAACAAATTCAAAATTCGCATGACTGCCCATCAGTCTGCCATCCGCAATGCCCTGGTGGCCGGCCACAGCGACCAGCCTGTGGCCCGGAACTTCGCCATTGCAGCACATCCCCTCAATAGCCTGCGGTATCGCATGATCGATACTATTGCACCCTCCATCAGAGGAGGGAATCGTGGGCTGAAGCTCATTCAATGTGAAAACCGGTGGATAGCCCGGTTGGATGTAATCCAGCCAAAAGGGCTCAATGAGTACATTTCATATAGCTGTTTTCATTAACTGAACAGACGCAGATCCACATGATGTACAGTATGATATCAAAATCGTTTTCCTTATGAGACAGCTGCTGTATATGTTTGTCTATTATTTGTATGTATGTACTGATACCCTTTTTATACGCACTGTGTTTAATATGTTTATCTTTTCATATCTTTCAGTATGTCCGTTTGTATAGCATCTGTTGCTTAGCAACTATGATGCGCCTCCCGAGGAGGTGAGCACGCTGACGAGGTGACGTCATCGGCAGCGCGACAGCGTCCACCGGGACGTCACTGCATGGAAGCCAGCATCCCCCACGGTGAGAGGCGGCACTGATACAGGTATTTAAATGTTTGCTTGTTCTTTGTATCACTGCTTGAAAACAGTTATAAACTGAAACGTTGCCTGACGCCTACGTCTCCTGTGTTCTCTGTACCCGAGTGCCGCACCTTTGTCCTGTATATATATATATGTATATATATATATATATATATATATATATATATATATATATATGCAAAAAAGAGTACATAGAGTGCGCCAATATAAACGCCGCCACCAGCCCAAATATCGTTTGTGGGTGACTTAATAGGCAGTGATTACGATGGTTTTAAACAAATTTAAAAAAAAAAGCTTTTTTCTTTAAAAATATGTTCACATGAGATTCTTTACAGCAGCGTGCAATCCAGTAGCTTAGAGATCAGATTTCCATATGCGGTTCAGTTGAAACACAAATTTCCATATATTGTTAATCAGAAACCAAACGCGTTTCATCAGCTAGACTTCATCAGGGGAATACACATTCTCGATATTGTAGGTGGTAATTTAGATACAAAAAAGTTTTTCATATAAAGATTTATTGGATCCAGAGTGTGTAGGTCATCATGGACTCTTTATAGTCTGCAAAGACATTCACTGATGTCAAACGATGTAATTTGAATTAGCAAAAAAATTGCATAGGCCAGAATGAGGGTTAATGGATGGTCCAATTCAGCTACTAAAAACAATCAAAGGTAAGGGTCCCACTTGTGTACTCCTTCAGTGCTGCTGGCAAGTAGGAGTACACAAGTTGGACCTTTGCATGTGTGAACCTTTTCATGATGACCGTTTTCCAGTGTCCGCATTGTGCATGTCGAGCTTTGGGGGTCATCTTAGACAATGTTGACCTAATCACTGTTGACTCCATAATCCACAACCAATGGAGCAACACTTGAAATAATCCATAGGACGCTAGTGCCCGCCGGCACACAAGAAAGTTGAATTCCCCCCAAAGAGATGAGGAGCAGCCTTAGCCTTTTACTACATAAAAACGTTTCCTTCTTACGCAAAGATAACAAATAAACGTAATATGTCGTACCTAGTACTATCATCAGACTGGTCATGGAGGAATTGTTTGTGGGTAGAGGAGTCCGAGATGGAGATTCGCAGCGTCCTCCATGTTGCGACGACAGAATTCAGCACCATAAACACGTTTTTCAGGATTGAACACTTTCGGCTTCTTTTGTCCTCATTTTAGTTCATAAAAACATTTTTTGTTGCTTTATAGTTATATTTGTTCTCTATTCAGACGGGATAATTTGCTTCTTTTGGAAAGTGCTAAGCAGTAAGCAAGACGCGAGAAAATGACTTTATAATGTATTCCATAAAAATCATGTTTTTTACGTTAACTAAAGTATGTGTAATTTCTGCTCATTAGTATGCGGAGAAGGCGGATGTGGCAGGAAATGTGGTTAGATGACAATAAAGGATCTGGCGCATTACACAGAGAAGGGAAGGGACGCGAACGCCAGGTGAAAGTGCGGCTTTATGTGGCGCTGATCAAGTGGAACAGTAACACTGAATATTACCTAGGGTAACATATAGTAACTGGCCTCAAAAATCACTTACAAAATATGTCTTCAGCCCCATACACAGCAGACGAGAAAATAAAAAATATTGCTCAGGATATTTCACAATATATTTTACTTTCTCCTGTAGTGTGTACGCTAAATATCATTAACGCCCCCCTCCCTTGTCTGTACATGTACAGAAGAGGGAGGGCCTCATTATCCTGGTCATACTGTATGTGGCATCCCAGACTTTGCTGAGCTGCAGACATTGGAGGGGTTAATATAGGGAAAAGTTCTTTTTAAAATGTCATGCAGCCAATCAGTGAGTGGGGGAGTTTTTGGCCCCCAAACCAGTTCTTCCAGATCCTGCCACATTTAAGGGGGCAGGACACGAATTGCTCGGGTTTTAGGACAAAGGACATGCAGTTCAGTGTGAGCTGAGGGGAGGATGGGAGACACAGGCTAGTGCCCAGGACAGAGAAGCTAGTCCTGGGACCGTGAAGCCTCCACGGTCCCTGGCATTAGGGAGACAGAGATCGTAGTGTGAGGGCAGCAGTGTGCAGAGATCCGTGGAAGAAACAAGGCGGATCCCCACCTTCAGGGGCACCCTAGCAGGACGAGAGGTGTTAGTCTTTGGGAGAGGACTATCTGAGTGAGTGGTAGGAAACCATGCGAGGCAAAAGGTCCCAAGTGATGAGTCCATGAGAGATCCTGTTTATATAGACAGCAATAGGGGGAGAACACACCCGTTTTCAGGGGTTTTACTGCATTTTCAAATTTACTAACACCTGGCCGCCCCATTTTCGCCAGGCAGGATACCCTATAAAAGCCTATAGGCTTCTATCTCCACAAGCCGCCGCCTCTGCCGATCCCCGCCGCAAATACTACCCCTCCTCGCCTTGGTTACCTTCCTCCAGGTCCTCCTGGACCCAAAAGGTAAAACCCCTCCTCCCCCTAGCAACGCAGCTGGAAGTCCTTCCGGGTGCAGGGGGAGGAGGAGGCGCCGGGGAATGCCTGCTTAGGCTTCCCGGCGTGAGGGGAGGAGGAGACGCCCAGGGAGGTGATGGAGATCCCCCCGCACACCACATCACAGGTATCGCTGGGGGCCTCCGTCACCGCACTGCAATGCTAGCCGCATATGTTAATACATATGCGCTAGTATCGCTGCGGTCCGGCGGCGAGGGGCGGTGATGTATTTAATACATCCCACACCTAGTAGGCTACTGTGGCACTACTGGTCCCAGGATAAACTGGTTATATATTGCTGTCCCATCTGTTATGCTGCAAGTGAAGGAAATTGATTGATTGATGTAGTCTGAGGTAACCTATATGAATATTGTGCTGGAGAAGGAATTACATGTGATTGCCGTGATATCCCGATCTGGACTTTTAAATGCACTGCTTGGTGTTTGTGATGAGACGGCCTGGTGCAGCATCCTAACCTCCAGTCCCAAACCCAGTGGTGCCTGGATATCATCTGGCCGGGTATCACATGCTGCAGGAGTGGCTATTGCTACCACTGCTTGGACCTGCCGATACATTGCCGCCACAGTCCCATCACACCTGCCCCCATTGAAAATGTCCTTCCCAAAATTCGGAGCAACATTTTAAAAAGAGGACGGTCTGCGGAATCGCTGTACATGCAGGAGGCCGGAGGGAGGGGAGAATCCCCTGATGACAAGCAGGTACCAAGACGCCTTATTTATAAAGATGAGCGGGTCCGGATCTCCGGGATCCGTCAGATCCAAATATGGTGATCCGGGTCAGGACCCGAGTCGACTCGGGAGTTCCCGACTGAATTCCGGACCGAAAACGAGGCAAAACGTCATCATCGCACTGTCACACTCTCGCGGGATCTGGATTCTATATAAGACGCGCGCGCGCCCCGCCATCTTCACTCCATTATAGGAGAGTAAAGAGGGTGGTTGGGATCTGTGCTCCGTGCTCCCTGCTCTGTGCCCGTGCCCTGTGCTGTGATTTATTTAGTGACTGATTTTGTATTTTGTTGTAAACTAGGTGCTGCAGTGCTCACACACAGGGGCTGCAGTGCTGCTGACTGTACACTCAGTGTACAGGGGCTGCAGTGTCCATAATACAAGGGGCTGTGTCCAGAGTGTCTGGGTCTGTGTCCAGTGTACAGAGGCTGTGTACAGGGGCTGTGTCCAGTGTACAGGGGCTGTGTCCAGTGTACAGGGGCTGTGTCCATTGTCCAGGGGCTGTGTCCAGCGTGACGGGCTGTATTCAGTGTCCAGTGTAACAGGCTGTGTCCAGTGTGACGGCATATATCTAGTGTCCAGTGTGACGGACTATATCCAGTGTCCAGTATGACGGACTATATAAAGTGATCAAAATTGACTAGAAATGAGTGGAAATTAATGTTGTTGAACTTAATAATACTTTAGGGGCAAAAACAGGCTCTGTTATTTTAGCAATTTTTAGCATTCCCCCCCCCCCCCCCCCAAAAAAAAATCCAGATCCAAAGCCAAAACCAAAACCCATCCAGATCCAAATCACGAAGGGAGATCCAAATCCAAAACCAAAACCCGAAAAAGTGCCCGCCGCTCATCTCTACTTATTTATAGTTGTGCCAGTGATTTACAGAACATATAAAGCCAACATTCCTTTATTGGAAGTAACATACCCGGTAATAACTAAACTTTTAACTAACTCATCAATGCTAACAATAATTTACCTAGTAACAGATAGGAATTACTAGCCAATCACAACGCCGTAAGGACTCAGACAGCGCAAAGCTCTTTAATCGTTTGATTCTCTGATAAGGTTGTTTTATATTAACTACTATATCACACGTTACAGTATACATTATGTATTTTTGGTACTTATTTCCTAGCACGGCGCCCACGATCTAGATTGTATGTTTCGGGCTGATATTGCAAGCATTGCATGCATCTTATGTGTTTGTGCGGCATAAGATGCATGAGATGATGCAATCGACGAGATTTTTACATTGGAATCAATGTGAAATGGTCCCTGAGACCCAATTTTACATCTAAAAAGTCCCCAAAACCCCAATTTTAATTGCTAACCCCCCCTCATGGGTGAAATGCCCCCCCACCCCATTGCTAACGCCACCCCACTATTGACGCCAACCCGAAGCGTGGCGAGCGCAGCAAGCCCGCGTGGGGTGGCGGTACACGTCCTCCGACCTTTTCATACCCCCACTATCCACGTCGGCTTGGAGTTGATTTTATATAGTGTGGCGAGCCCGAAGCGTGGAATACATGTGAAGTAGTCCGCGTCCCCTCGTGGGGCTCGCTGCGCTCGCCACGCTTCGGGCTCGGTGGCTCGCTGCGCTCACCACACTATATAAAATCAACTACACGCCGATGTGGATAGTGGGGGTATGAAAAGGTCGGAGGACGCGTACCGCCGCCCCCTATGGATCCATGAGATCCATAAGATGCGATATTGTACATACAATTAAAAATCTTTTCAATTGTATAGATTGTATGCCTTAATTGCCTTATGCGATGGGCGCCATGCTAGGAAATACAGTAAGTACCGTATTTTTCTGTATATAAGTAATGTTCTCAGTATATGCAGTAATATATGCAGTAATACACAGTAACAATGCACGCACGGAATGGCTTATGATACATACAGTATACACACTGTATAATACGTAACTTATTCGGGATGTGTCAGATATTTTTGGCGATGGACTTGTCCAAAGTTTGCAGAGATGTTTCCTGTCTCCTGAATGCAGATTCCACCTCCCCCCCCCAGGTCACCTTCAGGCACTATTCTCAGATTTTTGACTCTTTCCACCAAAAGTTCAAAAGGTGAGCGACACTGGGAATGTGGAGACCAAGTATGATTCTATAATGTTCCAGCCCTTCCTTCTACCTCCCTGCAACACATCTATAATTCAGATGGCCTGTGCTTAACATCATCAGCGTCCTGAAAGAACACAATGTTACCAATATGTATATATATACTGCACCGGGAACCTGCAGACATAGGGGCCGTCCTATTTTTGAGGTCTGCCAACATGTTTGCCCTAAGAAAGGCATAATTCTTAAAGATATTCGGTAAGTGCACGAAAAGGCCTAAATACAGTATGTGGGCTTCATGTAATGTATTTTATTTCCAGAAAAGTGGGCTAGGTGTCAAAGCCACAAACTCGGTCAACCCTCCAAAAACTGAGGTTTATTTATTATTATTTACCACCATTTATTTGCTCCCCAGTGGAGCTTACAATCTATATTCCCTACCACATGTACACACGCACACACATTCATTCTAGGGTTAATTTGTTGAAGCCAATATACCTTCTAGTATATTATTGGATTGTGTGAGGAAACTGGAGTACCCGGAGGAAACCCACGCAAACACGGGGAGAATATACAAACTCCACACAGTTAGGGCTATTATGGGAATTGAACCCATGACCTCCGTTGTGTGAGGCAGTCATGCTACCACTACACCGTCTGTGCTGCATATACAGTATACACTAAGCTTTAGAAAACAAAACTAATAATTAAATCCTATGGGTTTCTCTTCACAGAATTCCCGGAGCCGGATCCTATTAGATCCCTCCCAGTGTCCCAGTGTTCTGGTTGATGCTTGTGCATGCATGAGACTCCAGGGCCTAAACAGGAGGAGCTACAATATGGTCTGCTTAAATCTACATGAAAACAGCATTAATAAAAAAAATTGTAACATTTTATAAAATTCCAACACTAATCTAATTATACAATGTGTGCTCCTAATATCGCTTCCCGCGGACATTACACCACCGGCACTTTCTGTTGTGCTGAGATCTACAGAGGGAGATAAATCAGCGAGACCTTTGCAGGAGAATAATTACATGCACTAACAAACAGTCAGGTATCTATCCGCAAGCGTAAAATCAATCTTAATATTTAATCATATATATTAAATATGTAGCATATTTCTACAAATATCTAACGGGTAATTACACAATACAATAACACAAGCCTATATACAGTAATTACAGATGATAGATACTACGATGGGTCGTTATGAAGTACTGTCTGTCAGTGCGCGTGACTGGGGTCAGATCACATATTACAGCTGATTCTGACTTCGGATCAAAGTAAGAAAGACAATTACCTCTGACTGTAGACAAATCATGCCAGGGGGCAAATACATATTTTTTCATATGCAGGGTAAATAATATCTGCTTCTGCATGCAGACCACAGATACCGGCCACTTTTTTTCTTATGCTACAGTTTAGGGGGGTTAGTCTAATTGATTCCACCAAACCGCACCCGCCCCATTACCATGAGAATGCCCCATATGGTAATGCAGCCCGGCGGCCCCCTGCCCTTCTCCGCCCTCTGCATGCCGTCTAGGTTAGCACATGCGCAGAAACGCTCCTGCGTTGACCAAATTAATAAGAATAACCGGTACTTGTTTCCTAGAACGGCCACAATCGTGAGTGATCGTGGCTCTTAATTAAGGGACACGATCCTCACGATGTGGCCGATTTTTTACAATTTTTTCACTTTGAATGACAGAAATCGGGTCAATCGGTCGGTCGTGACCAATTAAAATCGGCCGCGATGCGACCGACCGATTCACCCGATTTTTCCATAGACTTCAATGTTAAAAAATCTTTTAACATTGAAATCGGGAGGATCGCGTTGGTCTTGTGCCATTATAATGGCACAAGATTAGATGGACTTGATTAAGTCCATCTCACATAGGGAAAAATGATAAAAAAGGTGAAATGGGCCAATATGACCCATTTCACATTTTTTATGTGCCCGCCATGACCCCACGATAGACGTCAACCCGAAGCGTGGCGAGCGCAGCGAGCCCGCGAGGGGCGGCGGTGCGCGTCCTCCGACCTTTTCATTCCCCTACTATCCACGTCGGCGTGGAGTTGAGAATATATAGTGTGGGGAGCGCAGCGAGCCACCGAGCCCGAAGCGTGGCGAGCGCAGCGAGCCCCGCGAGGGGACGCGTATACCTGTGAAGTTATACGCGTCCCCTCGCGGGGCTCGCTGCGCTCGCCACGCTTCGGGCTCGGTGGCTCGCTGCGCTCCCCACACTATATATTCTCAACTCCACGCCGACGTGGATAGTAGGGGAATGAAAAGGTCGGAGGACGCGCACCGCCGCCCCTCGCGGGCTCGCTGCGCTCGCCACGCTTCGGGTTGACGTCTATCGTGGGGTCTAGCCCACTTAGTAACATTTGGGGGGGCAATTGAAAAAAATCTGGTGAAAAAAAAAATCGGGTGAAAAATCGGTCGGTCGGATCGGTCGCATCGTATGCGACCAAATCGCATGCGATGCGATCGATCCGATTTTTTATCTTACGACCACAACGATCTAAATCGTTGTGGCCGTGCTAGGAAACAAGTACCGAATAACCCCCTAGATCTGAAGCAGCACAAGCCAACCCCCCAATCAACTTTTACATACTTTTACTTTTAGTTGTTGCCGGCAAATGATCTGAAGTCAATTAATTACATGTTAGTAAAATATTGTGTCCCAAAAAAAAAAAAACAGTTGCTGTGAGCGACGCCGGCATTATTAGTGGATATTTTGCACATCTCTCACAGCAACTTTGACACTCAAAGGGTAACGGAGAAAACACCCAGTCTGTTTCACTGTACAGTCATTTGGGGGGGGGGGGGGGGGGGGGGGGGGAATTTACTGAAGGAAATTTGTAAAAAAATAGGTGTATTTGTATCCAGAAATACACTCATTTTTTACATTTACTATCCCGAAAATGTGCTATCAATACGAATACCAATTGCCGTATTTTCAGAATAGTAAATGTCAAAAATAAGTGTATTTCTGGATACAAATACACCTATTTTTTTTACAAATTTCCTTTAGTAAATTTCCCTCTTGATGTCAGTCTTTTGACCATATTTTATGGTATTATTTGGTGGTCAACTAAGACGGACCTGTCGGCCGGTAGAGAGAAGATCTGTGGAGTTTTTAGTGCTATGAGTTTGGGGCGCACTGCTGCCTCCAGTTCCGAATAAGATATCGTCATATCGACAAACATGAGAGCAAAAAAGGGGGTAGGAAATGGTGAACAGGTGGCGCAAATAATTAAGCTTAACAGCTTAATTATTTGCGCCACCAGATCACAATTTTCCCTTTTTGCCTGTCGGCCGGTAGATTCTTGGCTAGGTCACTTGGATGACAATAAAACAGTTTAGTCTGTATTCACACTAGCAGTGCATTGCCAATGGTCATCATCATGTGGATCCCAGTATTTATATATGGTCTGCGCAGATGGACCCCCATGTCATTCTGTTCTATACCCATAGGCTACAGGACTGATCCCATACAGCCATTACCGACAGTTTGGGAAATAATATAAATACAGTAGGAAGTTACTTTGCCCATCAATAGAATGAAGTAATCTCGACATTAAACGCAATTTCAGTAATTCCATTTGAACAAAACCACAAAGCTTAAATGATCATGTATTAGTACATCATGGCCCTTATTCAGATCTGATCGCAGTACAAATTTGTTCTCAAAATGGGCAAAACCATGTGCACTGCAGGTGGGGAAGATGTAACATGTGTAGAGTTACATTTGGGTGGGGTGTATTGAAACTGAAATCTTAATTGCAGTGTTAAAATAATGCAGCCAGTATTTACCCTGCACAGAAACAAAATAACTCACATAAATCTAACTCTCTCTGCACATGTTACATCTGCCCCACCTGCAGTGCACATGATTTTGCCCATTTTGGGAACAGATTTGTTCTGCAATCAGATCTGAATAAGGGCCCATATCCCTAGGGGACACAGTATTACTATTGTAAGTACGGTAACAATGAGTTCTGTAGAAAATAAAAATGCAATGCTTTGTAGACTAATGTTTTGTAATTATATATAAGATGCATAAACAGTATACAGTACAATGCAGCCGCATGATACCATGTATGCTCATTATTTGGTATCGTAAATGGAAATGAGAATATAAATGAGCAGGATCTCCCCCATGTATGTTACATCCATAGTATAATGTGTCCAATGTCCACTTTTCCATGCGGATGGGTGAGATATGACCGCTGTACAGGGTGTTATATTGCTTCATTTGTGTGTGACTAATCACGTGAAGAGACAGCTTACAATACAACTGCACCACGGTGATCGCGCGCAGTAAATTCACTGTGATATATTACAGAACGATCGCCAATAACAACAACGCTCCCATGTCTGAAAAATAGCACTATGTATATATATATATATATATGTTCCACATAGGCTCGTATCATAAGAAGTACATTTATGGTCTGGTTGTGACCTCTACAGAGTCTTCCATCACCTCAGCCCGGAGAGCTATTCTCACCAGAATAGTAAATACAGTTAGCACTGTGATTAGGAAGCACGGTGCCGCACAGCGCTGCCCGGCTGCTCCCTGCTGGGGGACTGATAATAACCAGGAACACACAGGCACAGTCTCTGCTCTATTCTCCCCTGTGCTTCACAAACGTAAAACTACATAAAGTTATCGCATTGTAACTAGTCCCTGCCAGACAAACAACCCGGAAACCTTCCTCACTGACGCCGTACAAAGAGCGACTCTAAGGATGTAGTCCGGGGATTTGGGTTGTTTTTAAAATAATGTTTTGAGTTAAACACATAGGGGTAAATTAACTAAGATGGGAGTTCTATAGAAGATGGGATGTTTCTCATAGCAACCAAACCGATACTAATTCTTATTTATTTAGCACCTTCTAGAACAGGGGTGGCCAAACTGGTCCTGGAGATCTACCAACGGTCCGCGTTTTCCAGGTTACCTAGCTGCTGCACAGCTGTAGTCATTACTAACTGTCACATTCCCCAGATCACCTAGCTGCTGCACAGCTGTAGTCATTACTAACTGTCACATTCCCCAGATCACCTAGCTGCTGCACAGCTGTAGTCATTACTAACTGTCACATTCCCCAGATCACCTAGCTGCTGCACAGCTGTAGTCATTACTAACTGTCACATTTTCCAGGTTACCTAGCTTGTGCACAGCTGCAGTCATTACCAACTGTCACATTCCCCAGATCACCTAGCTGCTGCACAGCTGTAGTCATTACTAACTGTCACATTCCCCAGATCACCTAGCTGGTGCACAGCTGTAGTCATTACTAACTGTCACATTCCCCAGATCACCTAGCTGGTGCACAGCTGTAGTCATTACTAACTGTCACATTCCCCAGATCACCTAGCTGGTGCACAGCTGTTTTCATTACTAACTGTCACATTACCCAGACCACCTAGCTGGTGCACAGCTGTAGTCATTACTTACTGTCACATTCCCCAGATCACCTAGCTGGTGCACAGCTGTAGTCATTACTAACTGTCACATTCCCCAGATCACCTAGCTGGTGCACAGCTGTAGTCATTACTAACTGTCACATTCCCCAGAACACCTAGCTGGTGCACAGCTGTAGTCATTACTAACTGTCACATTACCCAGATCACCTAGCTGGTGCACAGCTGTAGTCATTACTAACTGTCACATTTCCCAGATCACCTAGCTGGTGCACAGCTGTTTTCATTACTAACTGTCACATTACCCAGACCACCTAGCTGGTGCACAGCTGTAGTCATTACTAACTGTCACATTACCCATACCACCTAGCTGGTGCACAGCTGTAGTCATTACTAACTGTCACATTCCCCAGATCACCTATCTGGTGCACAGCTGTAGTCATTACTAACTGTCACATTCCCCAGATCACCATCTGGTGCACAGCTGTAGTCATTACTAACTGTGACATTCCCAAGATCACCTAGCTGGTGCACAGGTGTAGTCATACTAACTGTCACATTTCCCAGATCACCTAGCTGGTGCACAGCTGTAGTCATTACTAACTATCACATTTTAAACCTGCTGCATTCATTCCACTATAGATCCACAGGTTGCCTGGAAAACATGCACCGTTGGTAGATCTTGAGGACAGGTTTGGCCACCCCTGTTCTAGAAGATAATAGATCAAATCTGATTGGTTGCCCATAGAAACATCACATCTTTTATAGAACCCTCATCTTAGTAAATTTAGCCCTCTGTACTTGTGCTGGAATTTGTGGGCAGTTAATCTGCACTGTGACATAATATTTGTAATTAGCATTTCAGCAAGACATGTATGGTAATATAATGGAACTTTGCAAATAACACACACACACACACACACACACACACACAAATAATAATAATAATAATAATAATAATAATAATAATAATAATAATAATAATAATAATAATAATAATAATAAATAGCTGATGTATGTTTCAACCTGGCAAATGTTTGGTGGCCGAAACATTTTACCCCATTTCATCCCCTTAGGAATCGAATTTCAAAAAATCCCAGTTTAGTGAATGATTACAAATAACTGTCACAGTTCCCAGATCACCCAGCAGGTCACATGTTCCAGGACACCCAGCAGAGAGTTCACCAACGGTCACATTCTCCAGAGCCCAATGGTGATGCATTTTACCACTTACCTCCGAAATGATGCAACCAATTACAACGTCAATATGTTTCTGCAGATCTATGGACCGGTTCACACCTGATCGTTCATCCGCAAATTTGCAGATGGCGGCAATTCTGTGCGCCTTCTACATCGAATGATGTAGAAGGCCCACACACATCTAAGGTTGTTCAGAGGGAAGTGGACGGGCAACGGTGATGTCATCTGCCTGCCCCCGCGTCATTGGCCCATTAGCATGAAATGAGAATGCTCTGCGTTCCTATATGCAAATGAGCAAGCCCACCACACCACGCCCCTTCACACGGACCAGAATAAGGGCCACAGTGAAAGCCACCACTGCGTTAATCTGGGAGTGCTGTGCAAATATATCGCTATTCGGTATCCTGTGACACATCCATACGCAATTTAAGGCCGGCGTTGACATCAAAGATCCCCCATTAAAATGTCCTGGCACACCAGCCTTGTTCTAACAATCCCACAAAATGTCTGGTTACCGCCCCCCAAACGGCGGTTTCCTGTCATTCAAATTGCGAGGGTATTGTGAGTAGATATTTTGCTATTTCTGAGGAGCGCGAATTCACACAACAGTCCTTTAACCCTTTGAGTGCCAAGTGAATTTGTCAAAATTGGTGTCGAAATTTCCAAACAAAAAATTGTATTCATTAAAATGACCTATTGGACCTGTAGGAATTTTTTTTTAAAGAACATTTTTTATTTGACTTTATATAACAAATGTGAGCGACGCTGGGATTTTTAGCGGATATTTTGCAAATCTCTCACAGAGATGTTGGTAGTCAAAGGGTTAATTTGGTATGGTACTTATATGTTAGTTGGGCGCCCACTAAGCTATTTGCTTAGTTTTCCGCGTCCTCTCGCCACGCTTCGGGCTCGGTGGCTCGCTGCGCTCACCACACTATATAAAATCAACTCCACACCGACATGGATAATGGGGGTATGAGCGTACTAACTATAGCCCAACTTAGCCCAACTAACATATAAGTACCTTTGGTAAATGCTCAATTGCGTCATAGAAAATGTTATTTAAAAATGATCCTTCTGCTATAAATATAATCAATCTAATAATAATTGTTGGTGTTCATTAATTAGCCGTGTACTGTATTTCCATGATTTGCCTGTAAATGAGAAATGCTCTTTCTGAAACCAAATCACAACTGTTCAAACATCATTTACTATGTTTTATCCTAATTTATAATGACGATGATATTAAATCTCTCTAAGCCGCGGTAAGTGATTGCATTTGAGCTGATTTAGATGACATTGTACAATTCTCCCCATCCAATTCAATCAGAAGCCGGCTCCACAAGACATTCTGATAGTTCTGTTTGAAACTGATTAACACATCTCTTATTGCAGCAATTCTGAGAGGCGATAAATGGAAGTTTTTAACTGTAATAAATCTGTCATCATTTTTCTGCTGTTCCCCAGGAGTTATTGCTTTGACCTAGAGAGGAAGAGGGGAATGAAGTGATATTAAATTCCAACCTGTCTCTTCTCCAGAATTTCTTTTTTTGAACCCCCCCCCCCAAAAAAAACCCCCATAAATAAATAAAATAATAAAAAACAACGTAATTTTTTTTATTTTTTTTTATTCACCACTTCCATATTCCCAATGGGTTCAATTAAAATATATAAATAATTAATAAGAATTTATTAATTAACTATATTATATAATTAACGATGCGCACTCCCGCAAGTCAGTAACAACCCCCCTCCCCGTCATCTGAACATGTATATATGTCTGTATCGTCACCGATGGCATGTTCAGCATGAGGTCTGGTGACATCACTGAACGATTTCATAAAATATATTGTTCAGTGTGTATGGGCTAAATCGTTCTTCCGGGTGCACCGCCGATAGAATTTTTTGGCAATGTAACAAGTTATTGTCATCACATAAGAAAGATCAGGAAGTAAGATACAAACAGTAGCAACATGAAGAATCAGCTACACGGGGAACAATGATAAATAATCCGGTATATTGACCCATTTACTGCTGGGTTGACCTGCAACATAAACTCATATTCATAGTTCATTATTGTATGTGCTAATATATTTCCCAGGAAGGAGAAAATGTGGCGAAGGATAAAGTGTCAACCAATGGGTTTCTGTCATTTTATATCCTGTGTTTGAAAAATGATAGAAGATGATTGCTTGGTACTTTATCTCTCTCTTAGTAGGCTAAGTACATCTCCCCCCAAGAGAGAAACATTTACTGTTGTAGTGTCTCAGTCACTGTAATGTTCTGTGTCCGCTGTGTTGTAATAATGTGTGCCCTATGTACGGCGCTGCCCCTGGTAGTACACGGACACCTCCTCTGCTTCCCTACATCCCAGCTGTATTGTGTACTGAGCATTGTGCTGCTGTTACCTGTGCTGTTGTAGTGTCTCAGTCACTGTAATGTTCTGTGTCCCCTGTATTGTACTAATGTGTGCCCTATGTACGGTGCTGCCCCTGGTAGTACACCGACACCTCCTCTGCTTCCCTACATCCCAGCTGTATTGTGTACTGAGCATTGTGCTGCTGTTACCTGTGCTGTTGTAGTGTGTCAGTCACTGTAATGTTCTGTGTCCCCTGTATTGTACTAATGTGTGCCCTATGTACAGTGCTGCCCCTGGTAGTACACGGACACCTCCTCTGCTTCCCTACATTCCAGCTGTATTGTGTACTGAGCATTGTGCGGTTACCTGTGCTGTTGTAGTGTCTCAGTCACTGTAATGTTCTGTGTCCCCTGTGTATTGTACTAATGTGTGCCCTATGTACAGCGCTGCCCCTGGTAGTACACGGACACCTCCTCTGCTTCCCTACATCCCAGCTGTATTGTGTACTGATCATTGTGCTGCTGTTACCTGTGCTGTTGTAGTGTATCAGTCACTGTAATGTTCTGTGTCCCCTGTATTGTACTAATGTGTGCCCTATGTACGGCGCTGCCCCTGGTAGTACACGGACACCTCCTCTGCTTCCCTACATCCCAGCTGTATTGTGTACTGAGCATTGTGCTGCTGTTACCTGTGCTGTTGTAGTGTCTCAGTCACTGTAATGTTCTGTGTCCCCTGTATTGTACTAATGTGTGCCCTATGTACGGCGCTGCCCCTGGTAGTACACTGACACCTCCTCTGCTTCCCTACATCCCAGCTGTATTGTGTACTGAGCATTGTGCTGCTGTTACCTGTGCTGTTGTAGTGTCTCAGTCACTGTAATGTTCTGTGTCCCCTGTATTGTACTAATGTGTGCCATATGTACGGCGCTGCCCCTGGTAGTACACGGACACCTCCTCTTCTTCCCTACATCCCAGCTGTATTGTGTACTGAGCATTGTGCTGCTGTTACCTGTGCTGTTGTAGTGTGTCAGTCACTGTAATGTTCTGTGTCCCCTGTATTGTACTAGTGTGTGCCCTATGTACAGCGCTGCACCTGGTAGTACACGGACACCTCCTCTGCTTCCCTACATCCCAGCTGTATTGTGTGCTGAGCATTGTGCTGCTGTTACCTGTGCTGTTGTAGTGTCTCAGTCACTGTAATGTTCTGTGTCCCCTGTATTGTACTAATGTGTGCCCTATGTACAGCGCTGCCCCTGGTAGTACACGGACACCTCCTCTGCTTCCCTACATCCCAGCTGTATTGTGTACTGAGCATTGTGCTGCTGTTACCTGTGCTGTTGTAGTGTCTCAGTCACTGTAATGTTCTGTGTCCCCTGTATTGTACTAATGTGTGCCCTATGTACAGCGCTGCCCCTGGTAGTACACGGACACCTCATCTGCTTCCCTACATCCCAGCTGTATTGTGTACTGAGCATTGTGCTGCTGTTACCTGTGCTGTTGTAGTGTCTCAGTCACTGTAATGTTCTGTGTCCCCTGTATTGTACTAATGTGTGCCCTATGTACAGCGCTGCCCCTGGTAGTACACGGACACCTCCTCTGCTTCCCTACATCCCAGCTGTATTGTGTACTGAGCATTGTGCTGCTGTTACCTGCAGGGGCGAATTTAGGGGTCAGGCCGCCCCTAGGCACAACATTTTTGTGCCCCCCCCCCCCCCAATTTTAATGTAATCATATATGTATATACATTGTTATTTATATATATATATATATGTCATAAAAATGTAACTGTAGCCCACCTTAATATTTTTTTTAAGCACTCTGGACTGCTCACTGTACGGAGGACTCGGAGGGAGGGAGGCACTTATTAGTACAGTGATTAGCACAGTGTCTCCGTCAGTCTCTCTCTGGCTCACACACTGTGATGAGCACAAGGAGGATCTGCGCGCCGCTCAGCTCAGCTGCTGGATACACAGCAGCCAATAGACTGTGTGTGTGTGTAGAGTAGCCAATGGGTGGAAGCCAGCAGCAGTGAGTCTGAGCCATTTCCGGACGCGCAGGTGGACAGTCGGACCCAGCCACCAGAGGTGATGTAATGTGCATGGCAGAGTGGGTGGGCAGTGGCGGGTAAAGAAAGGGGTGTTGAGCTGCGCTTGGTATAACTTTGTAAAAAGTGAGGTAATGAAACCTGTAAAGTTGGGTGAAAAAAATGAGGGATTGGTTGATCTAGTACAAAAAGATTTAATGTCTAAAATACATATAGCCAGAATACATTGATAATTCTCTAAAATCACATAAAATTTATATCTCACCAACCAAACTGGGGAAAATGTATGGCCCGGAGAGTCCCAAGAGTCCTGTATAGGGCTGAGATGTAAATCGTCCTGTATGGAGCTGCAATGATATGCCCAATTAGAGCAGTAGGGAGGGAGGACCAGATGTAAGAATAAGGAGCGGCTTAAGTTGACACGGATTGCCGACTCCCTCCGCTGGATGGACTGGAGCGGGATGGGTCCTCTACCTCTACCTTACTGTAGGAATTTGTAATCCAAATGGAACCAGTGGAGGTGGTATTACCGGACTGGGATCTGTGCGTGGCCCAAGGGGACCCCCAGGTCCTGGTGAGGCGTGATGGTTGTCTCCAATGTAGCAGATGGTGGGGAGGACTTGAAGATGTTGATAAGGAGCGGCCCAGGATGGCACAAATAACCGACTCTCTCCGCTGGATGGAATAGAGCGGGATACAGTCCTCGACCTCAACCTTGCTGCTAGGACTTGGTGGTCCAATTGGACAAAGGGTGGTAAGTGTGTGCACAAATAAGCACTTCCGGGTTCTTTAGGGGTACCAGTTTGGTATTC
Organism: Crinia signifera; assembly: GCF_055691185.1. Taxonomy (NCBI): domain Eukaryota; kingdom Metazoa; phylum Chordata; class Amphibia; order Anura; family Myobatrachidae; genus Crinia; species Crinia signifera. The sequence continues at coordinate 174,802,626 of NC_139224.1, read as the reverse complement.
TGGAAGGAGATAGAGACCTGAGTCCTGACCGGTTTCGCTGCTCCAGGCAGCTTTGTCAGAGGATCAAGTGTCTCAGTCACTGTAATGTTCTGTGTCCCCTGTATTGTACTAATGTGTGCCCTATGTACAGTGCTGCCCCTGGTAGTACACGGACATCTCCTCTGCTTCCCTACATCCCATCTGTATTGTGTACTGAGCATTGTGCTGCTGTTACCTGTGCTGTTGTAGTGTCTCAGTCACTGTAATGTTCTGTGTCCCCTGTATTGTATTAATGTGTGATCTATGTACAGCGCTGCCCCTGGTAGTACACGGACATCTCCTCTGCTTCCCTACATCCCATCTGTATTGTGTACTGAGCATTGTGCTGCTGTTACCTGTGCTGTTGTAGTGTCTCAGTCACTGTAATGTTCTGTGTCCTCTGTATTGTACTAATGTGTGCCCTATGTACAGCGCTGCCCCTGGTAGTACACGGACATCTCCTCTGCTTCCCTACATCCCATCTGTATTGTGTACTGAGCATTGTGCTGCTGTTACCTGTGCTGTTGTAGTGTCTCAGTCACTGTAATGTTCTGTGTCCTCTGTATAGTACTAATGTGTGCCCTATGTACAGCGCTGCCCCTGGTAGTACACGGACACCTCCTCTGCTTCCCTACATCCCAGCTGTACTATGTACTGAGCATTGTGCTGCTGTTACCTGTGCTGTTGTAGTGTCTCAGTCACTGTAATGTTCTGTGTCCCCTGTATTGTACTAATGTGTGCCCTATGTACAGCGCTGCCCCTGGTAGTACACGGACACCTCCTCTGCTTCCCTACATCCCAGCTGTATTGTGTACTGAGCATTGTGCTGCTGTTACCTGTGCTGTTGTACTGTCTCAGTAACTGTAATGTTCTGTGTCCCCTGTATTGTACTAATGTGTGCCCTATGTACGGCGCTGCCCCTGGTAGTACACGGACACCTCCTCTGCTTCCCTACATCCCAGCTGTATTGTGTACTGAGCATTGTGCTGCTGTTACCTGTGCTGTTGTACTGTCTCAGTAACTGTAATGTTCTGTGTCCCCTGTATTGTACTAATGTGTGCCCTATGTACGGCGCTGCCCCTGGTAGTACACGGACACCTCCTCTGCTTCCCTACATCCCAGCTGTATTGTGTACTGAGCATTGTGCTGCTGTTACCTGTGCTGTTGTAGTGTCTCAGTTACTGTAAGGTTCTGTGTCCCCTGTATTGTACTAATGTGTGCCCTATGTACGGCGCTGCCCCTGGTAGTACACGGACACCTCCTCTGCTTCCCTACATCCCAGCTGTATTGTGTACTGAGCATTGTGCTGCTGTTACCTGTGCTGTTGTAGTGTCTCAGTCACTGTAATGTTCTGTGTCCCCTGTATTGCACTAATGTGTGCCCTATGTACGGTGCTGCGCCTGGTAGTACACGGACACCTCCTCTGCTCCCCTACATCCCAGCTGTATTGTGTACTGAGCATTGTGCTGCTGTTACCTGTGCTGTTGTAGTGTGTCAGTCACTGTAATGTTCTGTGTCCTCTGTATTGTACTAATGTGTGCCCTATGTACAGCGCTGCCCCTGGTAGTACACGGACACCTCCTCTGCTTCCCTACATCCCAGCTGTATTGTGTACTGAGCATTGTGCTGCTGTTATCTGTGCTGTTGTAGTGTCTCAGTCACTGTAATGTTCTGTGTCCACTGTATTGTACTAATGTGTGCCCTCTGTACAGCGCTGCCCCTGGTAGTACACGGACACCTCCTCTGCTTCCCTACATCCCAGCTGTATTGTGTACTGAGCATTGTGCTGCTGTTACCTGTGCTGTTGTAGTGTCTCAGTCACTGTAATGTTCTGTGTCCCCTGTATTGTACTAATGTGTGCCCTCTGTACGGTGCTGCCAACCATTTGTGTTGCCTTATAAATATAAATATATATATATATATATATATATATATATATATATATATATATATATATATATATATATATAAATAGCCCTGCCTGCAGGAGAAATTTGTAATAATAATAATAACAGATACATCCTGTATTACAAATAACCTGGTCAATAAAAAAGTTGAAATTTTTCAAACCAACTGGAAAGTTAATTGAATTCATCAATGGCCTCAAACATCTTCTTAGTGGGACATGAGTCTGGGCGGGCGTGGAACCCATTAATAGTACAATATATAATCAACATTGTATAATGAACACGTATCGTAACAAACTCCAGACCCCATGGTCACTTCTGTTGTGTCGATGGTGACATTTTATCCGATATAAAAATCCCTACAGCCCATTTGGGGCAGGAAGCGGCTAAACCCCTCCCCCAGATAAAATGTAGTAAAACAAATATTTAATTCTATGAATATATGAATGAAAATAACAATAGATCAGAAAGAAGCCAGAACTTTGTGGGCTCTGCGTTTCCAGCGAGCGAGTGAGCCAGCCGGCTGTAGAGTTCCAATAAGGAGCCCACATTGATGGAAAGCAGCCTCCGCATTCCTCTTGGCAATATTCCCAATGGGGAAGCTATTTCTCTCTCTGCTTTTCCTTTCAGCCATGAGTTGTGTGCTGCCTATCATGAAAAAGTCATTACGCTCCTGTAGGACTGGGACGGGATGAAGCAATGGATGCTGTTCGTTTTCTGTCACCTGGAAGTGATCTGGGGAATTGCGGAGATGAAGGCAGCAGCCGCCTCCTGCAACTCTATTTTGATTATTTTTCCATGTTAGATGCGTCCCTACATTTGCTTCCAGCACCCCAAGACTAACAAAAAAAATGCATTACGGAGTGATAAAATATTTGGCACATACCCAATGGTCTCTTAATTTTTTTTTAAATGTGTGTGTGTATATATATATATATATATATATATATATATATATTACTTGCTTTACTTTGAGATCCAGACAATGAAAGCAGTGGTTCCACACACATGTGTCTGCCCTCTGCTCCTGGCATTGCCTTTCCGCGTCCGGCACCACAGGGACAACTGCTGAATGTGTTACAGAAAACCATCCATCTACTTACTAAAGGTCAACAATGATGGACTGGAGCTGGGTATAATCCAGCAGAGCCATACGAGAACCAGTAAGGACGCCATGGGCATAATGACTTGTTCTTTAGGAACGCTGTAGCTAAATCCGGTGTGATCGAGCACACGTCATAATTGATTGTAAGGCTACGTGGACAAGTTCTTATGTGTCGTACTTCTTGTAATTACCGGGGTTTCCTTAAAGCGTTTACACAGTGAGATGTTAGATCTGGGTAAAATGAATTCTCTGCAAAGATTAATTTGTACTGAATACGGCGCCAGAAATAGGCCGCAACCTGACGTATTGCTCTGCAGCCGCTAAGTGGGGTCCCTTTCCAACATGGCCGACAAGTGATGAGAGCTAGCACAGAGTTGGAGCTTCTGGATCACGTATAAACTATGTGAGGGGCCAACGGCAGTGTGTTACACTGCATGCAGAGGCGCACCATCGGTATCCCACAGAGAAAAAAACGCACACATTGGCCCACACCAAAAAATATATATTTATACCACATACAGAACGTTGACTTCCACAGGAAAAAAAAAACATAGATTGGCCTCCATAAAAAAACGATAAAATAACGATAAAAACTACTTTGCTCTCCATAAAAAATACAATTACATTGCTCCCAACTCTGGCTCTGTGGTACACCTTACAACATCGCTCTGTGGTACACCTTACAACATCGCTCTGTGGTACACCTTACAACATCGTTGTGCTGCAGAACACTTGTTAAGCCGGGCCTACTGATAAAATATTTGGCACAGCACAGTACTGCTCAATACTGGATCACACGCCTGCCATAATGTGATTGGGGTTACATAATACGTACTCTGCACCTATGGATTATCCATTATCTATAGGTTGTAGTGGGTAGGTCTATGGTGTCCTAATAACACTGTGGGTGGCACTGTAGAAAATACTAAGGCCATTCCAGGCTCCATGCTAGCCGGATGCAGGGACCATGTGGTGGTGTGGACCTCAGGGCTCTGCTTACACACCCATAGCTACAGCTCTATCATCACAAGGTGGTTGGGGCTGCCCAGCTGGGTGACCCGTAAATTGCGTCCCTCTGATCTGCCCCTTGGTGTGACAAGCAGCATACCCGCCAACAGTATCGATTTAGCCGGTACAGTACCGTTTTTTAACAGCCTGTACCGGCTACAACCCTCTGTACTGATTGTACCGGTTTTTAGCTGCACAGCGCTTGACACAGGAACCTCCTCCCGCCTTCACCTCTCTCTCAGCGGAGGAGGCCATGGGGACTCTGGGAGGTGTAGTATCCGACACCACCAACTGTTCAGCCGGGAGCTTGAGGGGGAGCCGTCAAAAAGGACTACAAATCCCGAGGTGTCCCACGGGGGAATGCGGCGGGCCCGCCTCCCCCTGCTCAGGGTGCTCAGGGATAGGTTGCGGTGGGATGATTGTCCATCTGTGGGGAGTGCGCAGGGACAATGAATCACCGAACACGGTGTGCAGCAGAAGAGGAACGGCGTGGGATATGGGGCAGGGCAGGTAAGGTGATTTGCACGGGAGCTGTGTGACACGTGCTGCTGCCCCGGAATATCTTCCCGCTTACATACAGAGAGAATGTAAGGAGGGGGGTACGCTGGGCACTTATCAACAGGAGCAATGCTGTCCCCTCAGGACAGTGCTGGGAGCAATGTGCAGGGTCGACCATTACATACCCTCCAACTGACTGTTCCATTGAAAGTATAGGAAAGGGGGCTTGGTCACGCCCCCTTTCCCAGCGGTCACACCCCCTTTACGATTGTATACCAATTTCTGCCTCTCAGATGTTGGAGGGTATGAAGCAAGTGACTTCTGGTTGCGGGGTAAAGAGTCAGTACGGAGAAGCTAGGCGATGTGGGGGCTGGCATCCAAGCAGAGAGTGAATCACATACACCGGATATGATGAAGTCTTGGTCTTTATTTTGTAGCAGGTAAACAGCATACCAGGTAATCAGCACAGGCAAGCATGGTTACAGCATTGCAGGTGTCACAGCATAGTACAGACTCCTCAGTATGTTACAGTGGTCTCTACCGTAGCCAACACCCCTCCTATAACATAATCTCCTGCCTTGTAAACACTTATATCAGGAGAGCACAGGTGCTGCTAATCAGCCCAACCCTGATCACATCAGTTTTCCTGCTGCTGCTGTTGCTGCCCTAAGGTCAGGACCGGATCCTCCACATTACCTTCATGTGGAGGTATGTTGTCCCTTGCCACAATATATATATATATTGACACTTCTCTTTTCAAAACAGAGAATATGAAGCCCAGAGCGTATCAGCATGTGCACAGCCAGATTAATGGAAAGTATATCAGTATATTCCAGCTTCATGCCTCAGAAAAAACGAAATCACTGTCTGCCCTACCTACCGTCTGTGTAAGTACAAAGGAAGCTCCGACGACATCTGAGCGAGAGGAGCGTTTCCCATCAAGCAAATTGTGCGGAATATTCTCTTTGAGAAACTGAAAGATATTTTGATCCAATATCAAAGAAAAGGAAAGTTCTGCGCCTTTCCTTGGGCTCAGGATTGTGCATATGAATTGCCTGTTGGCCTGGCATTATTGGCATAACTAATCTAATGCAACGCAACAGGCTGGTGAGACATTTCCACTCTCGTTAGTATGCAAACCGCAAATGTAAGACATATTTACTTAGGGAAAATAAGGGAGAAAAATATTCTAGTTAAAAATGACTAATCGTTAAAACATGCCGTCCGATAAAATGTACTTTACGGGTACTGATAGGGGGAAAAATCTAACAGAAATACGAATGACTCTAAACAGATTGTTTAAATTATAAATCCTTTGCTTAATCCCAGGGATTATTCAACAAAACCTACCTTCACTCTACCATATTTACAAAGTCTGTTGTGGATTACTTACATCGCTGGTAAGACCTGTTTTAAATTTATTGCTTTCATTTACATTAAATATTAAAAGGCTCCATTTGTACCAGCACGTGTATGTACATGAATTCTGCTTTCACCGTATCTTTGAAAAGTTAAATCTTGTGATTTACGACCACATCACACACAGAGGGAATCTGGTGGACACTGATAGAGATAACATCATGTATCTGACTTTCCTTCAGTCTGTGTAACATGCAAGTCTGGTTTTGAAGGAGATAATGAAAGGAAACCTGTAAATATATTTTATTTCTGTGTAGATCTTGTGAAACCTGAATGCTAAGTGAGCCTTGCATTTTACTTTTTGCATACAGTATAATTTGAGAATATCTCTAGTTTGCAAATAAGTTGTTTCCAACTAATACTAAAATGTGTGAAGTTAGGGGAAATAAATGACAGAAAAAATCGCATATACCGTTATCCTGCTAGCAGATGCGAAACGCGCTGTTTACTTACACTCCCATGATCCTACGTGTGAAGTAAAAATGCTTTTCTCATTTGCCCGAGCTCCCATGATCTTATGCAAAGGGGCGAAACGCGATGTTCATAACAGTTTCAAAAAGAACACTCTCCCTTTGTTGATCCTTTTCTCATGTTGTACATAGTTACCAATCGTATGCAAATCGTATGTAAAATTGCATGCAAGATTTGCATATGATGCGTTCCGCAGGGAAGTGCCGCCATGAAACGACACAAGTACCAAAAATCTAATTATATCTGGAAAGTGGGTTGGTTGATTTAATTGCATTAATCAGTGTCAGCGATGGGCTGGGTGGGTGGTACTGGACTGTGATGTCACACTCATAGTATACTGTATATCATCAAACTAATTAATAAACTGTATACTGTTTTGCATTTAGCAAGTTATGGCACGGTAGCTTACAAAAGGAAGCAGATGGAACTCAATGAAACGCGTTGAGTTAGAGTTGGCTGGAGGATTTGAATGTTGGATATCGTATAGGTGTATTGCATGAGGATGATCGATCCCTCTCTTGTTAGTTATTGTTCATCCATCTTATCCTACTTAATTTTCTTGTTTGTTTTCAGTCCGTCTGGTTCAGAAAGTTCAACTATAGTATATAATCTATCACTGATCTGGTAGGATTGGTTACATGAGAGACAAGATTGATGGAAACCTGTGAGCAAGGATCTGTGAGAGAGTGCTGCTGGCAGGATGTCCAGGAGAGCCGAGATGGCCTTCAAGGAGCATTCATCCTACAAACCTACACCTGTGAGCTGTGTGTGTGGGGGTGCATCAGTTTTGGAGCATGGAGACTTTTTTCTATATTTAATGTAGACCTTATGTATATACAAGACATTTGTAGCTACATATAAAAGCAGACGTAATAACCAGACAAAGACCCGAAATTGCTCAATGTAGAGGAAATGTCACACGCCGCCGCGGTGGTACACGGCGGGTACTGTACTCACCCATCCGTGTCCGCCACCGGCTGGTGTGTGTTGGCCTCCATGTCAGGTGAGGCGGCAGGCAAAGGTCCGGCAGTGTTGGAGGGCAACATGGGAATCTGCAGCGTGGTCCCGCTCTAAGGCTATAGATGCCGGGAGACCAGTGCCGCCATCTTGCTTTAGGGCAAACAGGGAATTGGGCCAGGTCAGGTATTCTCACCTGTTTCACTGTGACAGCCAATGGCAGCCGCCCTCTATGCATATAGGGGATCTGCCTCAGTGTCAGTGCAAAGAGTCTTCTGTGCCGTGCACTTCCTGGAAGGCTCCTGACTCATTGTGCCCTTGCTATTCCCGCTGTGTCCGTCAGCTTGCTATTGGCCATAGACCCCATCGATTCCTTCCAGTCACGCTGGTCGCCAGCTTCTCTCTGGTACTCTTAGGTGCTACCTCCTGGATTCCTAAACTCTGGTCCCGCTCCTGGAACTTCCAAGAATCCATTTCCAGCATCCTCAGGTCTCAGCCATTCCTCATAATTCTTTCAGTCACCGGATCCACTATTGTTGCCATCTTCCCACTTCTTTATCAGGACATTCCTCATCATTGTTATCTGGACATTCCTCATCATTGTTAGCTGGGTATTCCTCATCATTGTAATCTGGACATTCATCTTTATTGTTATCTGAATATTCCTCATTATTGTTATCTGAACATTCATCCTTGCTATTTACTATTATGTTGCCTGTCTTTTTCTCAAAGAAGTATTTGAGTCCCTGTATGACATCATTTATTAAACCCGCTCATTTAACCCAACTGCTGCTGCCTCGTCTCCAGTTCCTGAACACCACACGACCCCATCAGAACCTTTAACCATGACAGGAAATTAGCATTGAGCTCAGGAAAAAAGCTAAAACTCTGCAACATTCACAATTCTAACTGACCTAGTGTCTTTGCTTGGCTCTTGCACTAGCGCTGTCTGTGTAATGGGCGGATCAGTGAAGTCAGAAAATCACTACAAGTATTAAGCATGTTGTAGAACACACACCTGAGTCCGGTGGGAAAGCAAAGAACGCAGTATCAGGTAAATACAATGTGTAGGTCAACAATCAATAGGCTGCCACCATATGGTCGACACGCTTAAAGGGTCAACGTGTCTATGGTCGACATATAAAAAGGTCAACATAGGTTTTTTTTTTTTTTATTGGTTAGATTCCAAGGAAATGCAATATACTAATTGGTGGTCCAAGTTCTAAGTTGTCGACACTGACCCCAAACAAACTTGAAAAACTCTTGCCGACCTTTTCTGCTTTGATCTTTTGCTTGTGTCAACCTTTCTCCAGTGTTGATCTTGTACATTTTGACCTTTTATACCACACCCAAATTGAAAGACATCCATGGTATGTACAGTGGTCACAGAACGTAACCACTGCCGGCTGTATGCGGTGGTCAACGTATAGATTGGCAGAATTATGACCCACAAAAATAACCTCAACATGGAGAAATCTAAACGGCTACTATTGAATTCCTCATAATATTTTTTGGGACCCAGCCATATTTATCAAGTGACAAAATGGCTGCCAAATTGTTTTTATACAGTCGGTGACCTTAACCACTGAGCCCCACATTCCCAGATAAACACTAAAAGTCACCGACTTGGAGAAGAGTTGAAGTACCTGACATGGGAATCTGGGAATGTCTCCGGCTAGATTTAGAGAAGAAGAAAAAAAAATAGAACAATTCAGATTTGGCTACATTAAGGAACTTGAATTCCCGCTGTAAACAGATCAGAGTCTAAAGGTCTTTGTGACACAAGTCAAAACATTGGATTCAGCTAATTGCTTTTAATTGATTTCCATACAGCATAAGTGGAAGCTGGGAAGAGTAACTGAGATACTGGAGCGCTCACATGTCAGAGGATGTCAGGAAACTTGACCTGTCCTCTCAGAGATGAACAAAGTACAATTAATGGCAGCTAAAATAGCCTACAAACTTATTCTAAAATAAGACAACACAATCAGTGACCTGAAGGCTAAACACAGCGGCCGGGACGTGGGACGCTGTAGTCTACTGAGCAATTAATAGTGCTCAGTGTAGTAAAGGGGTCTCTCTCTCTCTCTCCCCCGGAGCAGTCTGGGAAAGTTACCAACACTGTCTTTAGTCCAGATGGAAGTACTAATGGGGTCTCAGAGTATTTCCAATTAAATATTATGCTTGTTTGGTAGTCAATCGTGGGACTTTGAAGCATCAATGAGATGGCAGCATCCACCGGCTGGCAGGTGTCACAGCGACAAGCACTCTGTGAACATGGCCCCTCCACACAGGGGTGCCGGGAAAAAATAATACATTAATGAATGCATGTAACTATTTGTTCATTTTTTAAATTTATTGGGTTCCAGGCAGCGTCTAGTCATTAATTTGCAGACCAAAACATACAAGGGGTTAGATCATAGAGGTCTCGTCGTCTCCCGTTTTTATTAAAAAAAGCAGAACTGTGGCCAAGTACTAGGAACACTAGTGCAGGATGTGACAAATAATTTGGAATTGTAAGACTTTAATTCCCTGTTAGATAAGTCTCTATGGGGACCACTATGTTGTCGGGTTTGTCGCATTACGGAGTTTGGTGCTGGCAGCTAAGACCAACTGAAGATACGGTTAATCGTATCGAAGTAGCTAATATCTGCCAAGCCAAAGAGGGTGAACGGTAAGTCACCCCCTCAGAGGTTACTGTTTTTACCCTTTAACTCCAGCTGATACAAAAAGGCCCCTTAGGGTTTGCAGTATCTACGGGTGCCTACACAAGGAAAGATTTAAGGCACGATGTTGGCTTTCCCAATCGATCGGAACGACCAATCGTTCTAATCGTTCCGTATATCATTAACGATCGTTAAGATTGGTCTATGATCTTGCATGCATGCAGGAAGATCATAGACCAATCTTATGCGAATTGTATCAAACCATTCCGTGTGTATGTACCACCGGTCACTGCGATATCGCGAGCAACAGCACTATGGGAAATGTATCAGACAAAACAATAATTGCGCTTTTCTAGATAATAAACAGGGGAGGATAGAATCGCTATCTAGGGCCCATTATCAAGCTTTTTGTTGAACACAACGTTATGTGAAGGAAACAGCCAATCTCTATGGCAGGGGCACTGTAGAAAGGTCTCAATAAAAGAATAATGTTTCATGCAGCAAAATTAGCATTATTGCATTCAATTTATGCACATTTTTAGAGTGACCTTAAAGTCCAGTATATTAATGATCCCTTTACTCACAGTCTCTTATGTTGAGTCCAACATTCTTTTTATGTAGCAAAATACAGATGAATCATACATTCCAAAAGGCTTGGCCCCCAAAGCACGGAAGCCCAGCTGGAGGCCATATATTATATTATATATTATATGTATCATATATTCCCTACATTAAAAAACTGGCACCAAATCTTAGCCTATTTGCTGGGAAATCCATTAAATATCCAACCTGTTACACAATATAACTGGACTGAATTGATCTGAAAGTGCCTTATTTATCATCATTTGTCGAGTTTAAACCACACGGCAACAACTAGAAATATCCTCGGGAAAAAATGGCAACAGAACAATTTTATAAATTGTTTTAAGTGTTCTTATACAGGAAAGACATTGAACAAAACATAGATTTAGGCTGTCACATAACGGACATAGCAGCAGAAACTCACAGGAAGTGGTTTACGTAGGGAGCTAGAGGTATCAAATGTATCAAATCCTTTTTATTAGGACTTTCCGGAATTGGAAAACCAGTGCAATGTTTCTGTTTATTTAGTGCAAATGATACTTATTGCACTGGACCCAATTTGTTGCATAAACTCACCATCGGTAATCTTTATGCCCCACACTTTAACAAACTTATTTAAACCTTAAACATAACTTAACACTAAAATAACGAGACAGACACAAGTGCTGGCGTTTCAAAATATGGGGCGAAATGTAATAGGGTGCGTTTTTTTTTTTTTTGCGATTTTTCCCGCAAAATATGCCGTTTTCGGGCATTTCCCGAAAATCGCATATTTTATAGGGTGCGATTTGCGGGAAAAATCGCATTTTTTAAAGGTGCGATTTTTAGTTAGACTAAAAATCGCATCCAGATGTTTTCCCATTAAAAAGGATAGAAGTCGCATATTTAATGGGTTGCGATTTTTAGTAAAGCTTACTAAAAATCGCAAAAAAAATAGACCAGGTTCTGCCTGGCGCTTTTATCAGAAACATGCACAGATCATTGAGATCTGTGCATGGTTCTGTTGTAAAAAAATAGTTAAAACAAAAAAAAAGAAAAAAAACGGCGTGCGGTCCCCCCCCTAAGCATAACCAGCCCCGGGCTCAAAAAGCCGGTGCTGGTATCATAAAATCAAAGGAACAATCAAGTTGGGGTTCCCTGGATTTTATAAAACCAGCACCAGGCTCAAGGTCCGGCGCTGGTTCCCAAAATACGGGGGACAAAATGACTAGGGGTCCCCCGTATTTTAAGAACCAGCACCGGACACAACCAGCCAGCAGGGTAATGCCACAGCCGGGGGGAGACTTTTTATACAAGTCCCCCCGGCCAAAGCATTAACCCCCTGGCTGGTCAGCATGGGCAGGGGTCCTGGGGAAGTGGGGACCCCCCCAATGAAGGGGTCCCCCCCCTCCAGGACTTACCAGCCCATGCTGATAGTCCGGGGCTGTCCCCGATGCCCCTGGGCGGTGGGCATCGGGCTGATATTTGGTGTAAAAGAATAGATAAACTATTGTTTTTTACTGTGGCACTACAAGTGCCAGCAAGCCTCCCCAGCAAGCTGGGACTTGGAGAACCACAAGTCCCAGCCTGCTGGGCATTAAAGGGCCCGCTGGCACTTGTAGTTCCACAGTTAAAAAAATAGTGCACAAAACACACTGACACACATTTTAAATAAAACTTTAATACACACATTACACACATACTAATACTTACCTATCTTCTTCCCGTAGGTAGCCCTGGTCCTGATGTCCTCCGGTCCTGTGTCGGCGTTCCTCTTCATGTCGACGTCCTTCTTGAAGTCGACGTCCCTGTCGGCGATGGCGTCCGGTGTCCGGGTCCGACGAAATCCATGGAGGAAGCTGTGGAAGGAAACCATACTCACCTGTCCCAGCGCGACGTAGTCCAGGTAAGGGTCTTGGAAAAAAAACAAACCGACACCCGAATCCAAGCGGACACGACGGAGACGCACGTGTGTTTGTTTACATCGTGCGGCTCCGCCTCCCGAATGCCGCTATTGGCCGCCTTGCGGCCTAGCGGCTCCTGATTGGCCGCTAGGCCGCAAGGCGGCCAATAGCGGCATTCGGGAGGCGGAGCCGCACGATGTAAACACCGTTGCGTCTCCGTCGTGTCCGCTTGGATTCGGGTGTCGGTTTTTTTTTTTTTCCAAGACCCTTACCTGGACTACGTCGCGCTGGGACAGGTGAGTATGGTTTCCTTCCACAGCTTCCTCCATGGATTTCGTCGGACCCGGACACCGGACGCCATCGCCGACAGGGACGTCGACTTCAAGAAGGACGTCGACATGAAGAGGAACGCCGACACAGGACCGGAGGACATCAGGACCAGGGCTACCTACGGGAAGAAGATAGGTAAGTATTAGTATGTGTGTAATGTGTGTATTAAAGTTTTATTTAAAATGTGTGTCAGTGTGTTTTGTGCACTATTTTTTTAACTGTGGAACTACAAGTGCCAGCGGGCCCTTTAATGCCCAGCAGGCTGGGACTTGTGGTTCTCCAAGTCCCAGCTTGCTGGGGAGGCTTGCTGGCACTTGTAGTGCCACAGTAAAAAACAATAGTTTATCTATTCTTTTACACCAAATATCAGCCCGATGCCCACCGCCCAGGGGCATCGGGGACAGCCCCGGACTATCAGCATGGGCTGGTAAGTCCTGGAGGGGGGGGACCCCTTCATTGGGGGGGTCCCCACTTCCCCAGGACCCCTGCCCATGCTGACCAGCCAGGGGGTTAATGCTTTGGCCGGGGGGACTTGTATAAAAAGTCTCCCCCCGGCTGTGGCATTACCCTGCTGGCTGGTTGTGTCCGGTGCTGGTTCTTAAAATACGGGGGACCCCTAGTCATTTTGTCCCCCGTATTTTGGGAACCAGCGCCGGACCTTGAGCCTGGTGCTGGTTTTATAAAATCCAGGGAACCCCAACTTGATTGTTCCTTTGATTTTATGATACCAGCACCGGCTTTTTGAGCCCGGGGCTGGTTATGCTTAGGGGGGGGACCGCACGCCGTTTTTTTTCTTTTTTTTTTGACAACCAAAATCGCATATATGAAAATGCGCACATTTTCAGGACTGAAAATGCGCACATTTTCATGACTAAAAATCGACCTAAATCGCGGCAAATCGCATTTTTTGCCGCTAATTCGCATCTCATTACATATGCGAATTAGCGTCTAAAAATGCGATTTTTAAAGGTGCGATTTCTGGCGAGTTTGGAACTCGTCCAAAAATCGCACCCTATTACATTTCGCCCATGATGTCGAATTTATTAGTTGACAGCTATAATTTGACTATAAAGGGTGGCAGCCCTAAAGAACGGTCATAGAAAAGAGAGAGGGGTAAGATGACATCACACCATTCATACAGTATATCATTGGTGTCCAACTCTCCCCTCAAGACCCACCCGTGTGGATGGTGCAGCCCATCCCCTGTCCAAGGGGCATGGGCTAGCGACATATAGATGTCGGGAGAGGGCACCCCACTATCTTCATATGATTTTCATTTAAACAAGACCGTTCTTTACTGCCAAAAGCTAGGCCCTAAGCGGCAGCACCACCACCACTAAACAACGCACAGGACTATTAACCTAACCAACTAAACAAGTCATCCAGAAAAATGGCCATCCCATCTGGACTCAAATGGACACCATCCGGCCTATACAGGCTGTCCCGCTTGTACACAATGCCATCATGCCGGATGACGCCCCTTCCATTCGCCAACAACCAACGCTGCACCACAGCATTAACCTTCTTAAGGGCACCATCCAAGCGGGGACCAGACCTGGCGTTCCTCCAGACCCACCTTGGGATCATTGAGGACCATACTAATTGACAACCAGGCGGGAGACTGCTCCCCCTATTTTTTCCACTAGAGATAGCAAAGTTGGGGGGGGGGGGGTGCAGGTGGTGGTGCATGCGTTTCTGCCCCTTTCTGCATGCATATATTGTACACACATTTATAGAATGCTGCACAATGGATTTGGAGAGAAATCCTCCTCATACCATATTTATGCACGTAACTTCAGGTTTCAATATACTGACATACCTAGGATTCGAACCTATAACCTGTTGAATTCCAGATAACACCCTACTCATTGAGCTATTTGATCCTGCATAAAACTATCAGATTTCAAGCTATATGAAGCTACTTGTGTCAATAACAAAGAGCTCTCAAGTTCAGTTCATGAATGACAAAAGGGGTTGGGGAAGAGGACAGGGGCATTCAGAAGATGTCGGGCTTCAAAGAGGAGGAGGAAATTCACAGGTGAAAATCATTAAAACATATTATTCACAAGTGCCGCCAACAGCACCCCCTAACCCGCAGCGCACTCAGTACCACCCTAGTTACGGCCCTGCATAAGCTTGGTGGTTGTCATGGGCCAATACTAATAATCTCTCACCAGGGTTTGAAACATCCGCCCAGCATGTGCTTACAACCAGCACTTTCATGACATTTTTGTGCGCTAATGTCATATTTCCGCCATTTCCTGAAATGCGCTTTAAACACCTGATCCTGCCTTTATATTCAACCTGTGCAAAAGTGTGTGATAAATCAACCTGTGCATAAACACTCAGGAGCGGTGACTCACAACTGCTTAACCGGAGAACTCATTAGCAGCAGGGAAAGTCATTTATCATCCATACTTTGTGAATACGGAGCGCGCAGTGATTAAGCAGCGTTGCAGCAGCTGGATCCAGCAGCCTAAATGCCATAGGAGAGAGCCTTCTTCCCTTGGAAATATCTTGTTATAGCGCTAGTTAGAGAGACACCTGTCTTCGACGTGCCTTCCTGGTGACATGTGTCGGCGATCCGTTTGTCCACCGCTTTTTCTCCTGTAGCCTTTTCTAAAGTAAACGAGGAAACCACCCACGGAACAGAGGTTTTTTTTCGATGTTAGTGGAAAATTGAAGCTTTTCTCTAGTATTAACGGGGGAAAAAAGGCTTTTAGACTGGAAAGCTATTCAATCTAATGTACTAAAAGCACGCGGCGCCGGAACACTTCTGTGAACTTGTATTTCTCCATTAAATATATTTGTTGTGTTGATTTGTATATTTTTTATGGAAATGAGGTGTGCAAAGGACAAGCATTAACTAATATTAGCTCTGCTTGCGCAGTCTTCAATACATAACAAAAGCATAAAGCATTGAGTCAAAAAGCGGTCGGCTTGACCCTTTTAGTCCCCATGGGGGTCCTATTATGTATCTGACTGCTAATCGTGTATTGTAATGCACTTGCTTATTTTGTTGATTACATCTTATGTCTAACAAAAATAGTTCTATTAAAGAATTCAAGATTATACGTTGCTACATATATTTAATTTCATAGAAATTATATTATTATTATTACGTTGTCTCTGGAATGAAAAATTGTAGCAATTGTCACCTGACTTGTAGAGGGGAAAAAACATAAAGAAGTTTGATAGGCTGTGGTAGCGAGCAGATAAATGCCGCCCACTGGACGCCCCCCGCCACCCGAATCCGCTCACTAGCATTCAAGCAGATTTTTTTCCTTGATAAAAGACAGTCTAGGCCTGAGATGTCCAAATTCAGGGCGGTGCGCTGACATCTTGTGATGTCGGCTGCCACCTCCCCAAGCAGACATCGACACGCAGGGGTATGCCCACTATTTTTGTGAGTACGCCCATGAAATGCTGGGTGGTCCCCTTTATCCACCCCCTGCCCCTTGAAGTGATGTTGTGCTTCAATGATGAGGTTGGTTGTAGGTAAAGGCGGACACGTTCCAGTCCTTGAATGATGACTGTAGTAGGTGACAAGTAAAGGCAGTTTAAGATTCTTGGACTACAAACTGGGTTGGTTCCCCCTTCCGCCCGCCTAATCAACCAAAAAAAAACATTTAAACAACTTACAGTATCTGGTGAAGGGGCTAAATAAATTAAGTAGAATCTGATTGGTTGTTATGGGCGACACCCATCTACATTAGAACTCCCATCTAAATTTTCCCGAATGACAGAAACTAGGTTTCTTATTGGATTATACATCATTGAGCTTAGGGCCTACTATCTTGTTATTTCTGGGAGGCGCCCAATTTTGGGTGAGGCATGTCTGATCCCAGGAGAGTAGTCCGCCCTGTGAAGAAGGAGGAAGAGGCATCTTGATGACGCGTTTCGCTGTAAATGGTGTTGTCATGGTTCTGCCCCACCCCCATGATAATTTGCCCCTTTTCGCAGTATGATGCCACGGGGTCTTCTACTTCCACACTGGAATTGTTCCTCACAAATTCGCAAGACAAACAATTTGTATATGCTAAGGTCTATAGCTGGATACATGGCATAAGATTATCTGTCCAATCTATCTGGTTGGAGTAAAAGTCTGGTAATGTCTGGGAGCAAATAACAATCAACCGCTTGCACCCAAAAGGTGGAAAATGGGCAAAAAGGTCCTTAAGATAAACTGGTTAAATCAAAAGGATTTAATCAATTTGTAGAAACGTAAATTTTTGCCTGTTTTCCAGTGTTTGGGAGCAAATGGTTCATTCATATTTGCTCCAAGACATTACCAGATTTTTATCCGACTTACAGCATCTCCAGAAAATACACAAAACATTGCAGTCATTTGTAATAGAAATATACAAAATAAACCTCTATGTCCATGGATAATAATAATAGGACAGTCCGATGAATGACAAAGTTGAAAAGGTAAAAACACATTGTTCAGTATTAAGCTGCATATCTGTTAAAAAGTAATAAAAAAGTAAAGTATAACCGTCCCACCCAAAAATCTCAGATACGAGCCAAACACATGAGACAAATTTCGTTATGGCGCCATAACTGACCCTGCACCTGTGTATGAATCAGTAACTATTGGCTGAAAGTAGAAATCATAATGAATATATCCAAATTAAACTTATGAAGACTGGTAACCATATTGGCAGGAAAAAAAAGGTCACATTTGAGGGTAAAGAAAGAATTTACCTATAATACAACAATACTGTCTGCACAAGGAAGCAAACATAGAATTTGGGCCAATATCAGCCCATAACATGAAATCATCCAGGCCTACATGGGGGTCAACTGCAAGCCTTTCTCCATTAGCTCATTGTGTATATGGCAGACAACAGCCAACCCATCACCATCAACTCAATTGCAAGGCGGGACCAAACGATAGGCCATAAAATAAAATCATCAAGGCTTTGATTAGGGTCAATGAGGCAATATGTAGTTGGGCTCAAACTGCCAGCCTGTCAGCATTAACTCAATATCTAGAGGTGGGAAAAACTGCCAGCCTATCACTATCAACTCAAAGTCAAGGTCAACTGATAGGCCATAACATGAAATCATCAAGGCTTAGACAGTGGTCAATGTGCCAGCCTATCACCTTCAACTCAATATGTAGATAGGGCAAATTGCCAGCCCATCATCATCAACTCAATGTCTAGATGGGGGTGGGGGTGCCAGCCTATCATCAACTCAATGCCAAAAGGCCATTAATTGCCAGCTCATTATATAAAATGATCAAGGATGAGATGGGGTCAAGTGCCAGCCTATAATCATCAACTCAATATGTAGATGGGGTAAGGGGGGCTGCAAGCTTATCGCCATCAACTTAGTATATTGATGGGGGTAGACTGCTAAACTATCACCATCAACTAGATGGGGACAAACTGTCAGCCTATCACCATCAACTGGATGGGGACAAGCTGTCAGCCTATCACCATCAGCTAGTTATCTAGATGGGGGCAAACTGCTAGCTTATCACCTTATACTCAATATCAAAATGGGACCAACTCAACTGTCAGACAATAACATGAAATATTCAGTACATGGGGTTCAGCTGACAGCCTATAACCATGAACTCAATGTCTAGAAGAGGCTAAACTTCCGACCCATAATAATCAACTCAGTGTCAAGATGGGACCAACTACCAACCAATAACATGAAATCCTCAAGACTTAGGTGGGGCCGAGCTGTCAGACTATCACTGTCAACTCATTGTCTAGATGGGATCAACAACATAAAGTATGCAAACACAATGACACACAAGAAGCTCACCTAGACCGGTGGTCCCACTGACCCCAGTAGGGTAGAATCAGTCTAACCTGTATATTGGCAAGGAGAGCACCTCAAGACTTACAGCAAGGCAGATACTGCTACCGTTCTTCCCCACAAAGAAGAAACCTATAAATAAATGGGAACAAATGCAGCTACAAGAGACATCCTGATGGGAATAGTACCTGTGATACCCCCACCCAGCCCTGATAGGATAAACTAAAGAACTCCATGCTGAAACGAATACAACCACAGGAACCATTAGTCCCTTGCTCCTAAGTGTGTGCTGACACCAGCCTAGAAGTGTTTATACAATGCAATATCTCCATTTATTCAAAGCAATTCATTTCTGTCCCACATGGGCATTGTAAAAGCCCTCACCATGCTGGCTGGCCACATACCAAATTCCTTCTTATTGCACCATTATACATATTTTAAGAATATAAAAAAATATTGTCCACATAATAAAATACATAAGTTTTGCCCTATAACTAATAAGTCAGTGTTGTCTCCCTAATAAACACTTAGATTTGTTTCCTGCTGTAACAGGTACGAGCTGTAGTATTTTGTCTGTTTGAACCATCCCTAAAAAATCTACCTTTATACTTCCAGTATGGGTTGGATTAACCCCTTTGAGGGTTTTGCGCTTAGCCTATTTTTGCACCTTCTGAGCTGATCATAATGGCCCTTATTCTGATCGGTGCGTACTTTTCCGAATTCTTTCGGATGGCGTTTTTTAGCCGTCTGCGCATGCGTGGAGAACGCGACGCACATGTGCCACGCATGGTCTCCGTACTTGTTCTCATTAATACCGTACAGAAATGTGCACCGCAATCACTCGGGCAATATGGGTGTGTTATGGGCGTCATGCGGAATGACACAGGGGCGTAGTTTCAAAGTGGGCTAAACTGGGCGGAAACATGGGCGGACACGGGGGAGTACACATATTTTGGTAGGCGTGCATTCGGACAGCACGCCGAATGCACGCGAACAAAAAGGGTAGAAATGTGCGGTGTCCAAAAGGCTACTATTGCTTTGCGGACACCACTCGGTCATGCGCTAGGCAATCGGAACGCCTAATCAGGACGGACGCACCTCAACCAATGTCACCTGAACCCAATACAATCACATACTTTACCCATTACTTGTTAATTACACGCTTCTCACTGCTACAATTGGAAGCATTGCAGCTTAAAGGGAACATTACATGCTGCACTTGTCACACACTTTTACACTGCAAATAATCAACACAACTTAATATTAATAATACTAATACACATGGCACTTCTGCATGTATCAATGAATATAGACATTTGTGGGGCCAAAATTACATTTATTAAAGAAACTTTGGGAAAAATTTCAAAAACATCCAAAATAAAATGGTACCATAACAGGAATAAAAGGAAATAATATAGAATAAATAGCCACAGCAGAATCATTAGGAACACATCAGGTGGCTTCACAACAAAAGTACAGCACCAACACTTCAAGTACAGCACACAGTAATGGTAGCCGAAACAGGGCAACAGGGGAACCAAACATGACATTTGAACCGCGGGCAAATGTGGTGACCCTCGGCACGGATTTTGACACAGTATGCTGACACACACAGCTCAATGGAAGATTTGGGAAGACATAACGGTGGAGATTATTGGGGACACAAGTTCATTTGCGAGCACGTTTGCCCCTGGCAGGCTCCTTGCCACGTGCAGCAGATCTTCGGCCTCGCCCACGGCCACGCTCAGATGGAGGGTCACGTGGAGCACATGCTGGGGAGGGGGGGCCTGTTCTTCCCCCTCTGGCAGCAGGGAGTGATGATGTTGGTAATGCACCAGAAACGGATGCTATCAGGACCCTATTGCTGTTAACTAGCGCCACCATAAGCTCATTATGGCGGAGGAGGAGGTCATTTTGCCGCAGGGCTTGATCAGCCAGCACCTGCAGGCTAGCAGCAATGGATTGCTGGGTGACAGCCATAGCCTGCAGGCTCCCAGCGATACTCTGCTGGCTGGTGGTCAAACCCTGCAGCACCTCCTCGGCCCTACGCATCCGCTCTGATGCAGAGTCTCCCTGCTGCACAATACTATCCAGCACATGCCCCCACGTGGCCAATTCAGCCGTGGACATTGCCGCCTGCTGCTGCACGGGCCTGCTACTGGGGCCAGGTGGCACAGACTCCACAACCTCCTCAAGAGATTCTTGACCAAGCGGTGGGGATGCTGTTGTAGGAGAAAATACCAATTACCACACATTCCATGCAAAATGCAAAACATCTACTTATGGCCTGGCAAATAATTACCTTCAAGCGTAGAAGCCATCACTTCCGCTGGGGACTCGCTGTCTATGGTGCTCACCCCCCGGACCTCCTCCACTGCTATGCAGCACTGTGCAATCTCTTCCAGGGGGGTGAGCTTCAGCTTGGCAGGCATGGGGCCAGCCCCAGAGGTGTGGCTGTGTTGCCACCGCTCGGTCAATTTCTTCTTGAGGTTGCCTTTGAAGTCGTGCCACCTGCAATCAAAGTGTACATATTAATACATGTAACTCCTCATGTTTGCTGTAGCACCCATTGCAATATGAAACATAATACAACATGTGCCTACTGACACCAAACTTACATTATATTCATTTTTAAAACCAACCCTTAGAAGATACAAAAACAGTCACCCTCCAATAACTATCAATTCAATGTCATGGCCAACATGTCTGTGCCTCCAAGCAACGTGAACACCCATTGCCCAACTCCATCTAATATTGAATGTAAACATTACTGGACTTGTACTACTCAAATGTAACACACATGTACTTGCCTCTTCTTAACGTGCTCCGTCTGACGAACTTGTGGAGCCACTGCATTAATCTCCGCCGTTATCTCCTCCCAGATCTTCCATCTCCTTGTGTGTGTCAACTTCACCGCTGGGCACTCTATTAAATCACGTGCCCGGGTCACCAGGATGTCAAGCTCCCGCGGTTCATATGCCATGTTTCTTGTGGTTGGTTCCTCTGTTGCCCCACTGCGGCCACGGGCACTGCCACTGCCACGGCCACGTCCACCGGTTGCTGTACTTGAAGTGCTGGGCTGGCTACTCTGTTGGGAAGCCACCTGCTGTGTTCCCAATGATTCTGCTGATGCTGAGGATGGGCCAGCTGCTGATTGGCCTGATGTTGATGGGCCATCTGGGTGCTCTGGGTTGAGGGGGACATAGGTGGTGTTGGCCTCCATGCGGGACAAGAGATTCTGCACCACCTGGTCTTCCTCTGACTCTGAGCCAGCCATGTTTGCAACAAGTGTTTGCCTTTCTATGACAACTTTAAATACTATTTCTGTAATTGGCGTTAATCAGCTGCAACCTGCGTTCCGTACGGCCGCGTCCCGTATGCCAGCGTCAACCGTGCGGCGCATACGGCCCGCCCCTTGATGTTGAAAAATATTTCCAAAAAACCTGGCAAACTCAGTAAGTCTGATTTATTAGCTACATGCAGATTCCTACACCAATGACCAAATAAAACTGAGGTCAGACATGAAATGTATATTTGAATGTACT
The DNA here is from genome assembly GCF_055691185.1 of Crinia signifera. Classification (NCBI taxonomy): domain Eukaryota; kingdom Metazoa; phylum Chordata; class Amphibia; order Anura; family Myobatrachidae; genus Crinia; species Crinia signifera. Next base: position 174,780,459 of record NC_139224.1, on the reverse strand, counting down.
TCAGTACTGTGCACTTGTTTGCTATGTAGTACAACTGACACTACCCATTCCATATGTCAATCCAGTCCACCACTTAGCCACAAGTAATCAGTGCTAGCATCCAAATCACATGTGAAAGCACTCCAAATTCAGGTTAGATGCTAGCTACTTTTCATTCCACCTCTGTAGTATGGCCCAGTAGAAGGTAAGTGTACACATGGCAGCATGGCCTAATTTTGGGAAAAGGTCTGCCACTATTTGCTATGTTTCTGCTGCATAGCTTTCATTATAAATTAGCTGTTTAGTACCTTGTGGAGTTAGGTGTAAGTGTCTAGTGATGCACACTATTTCACCTGTTGCTTATACCCATGTTTGGTGAATGTTATAGATTAGATAGAATGTGTTTCCATCTTATTTTACACTGTTTAGGATGGGTGTGCGATGCAATGGGTTAGCCGTATGTTCGGGCGCATACACGCTGTTAGTGTAAAAATGAACAATAAAGTTAATACCAAATATCACTCTGATCAACCAATGACAGCACATGATTGTTTGATTTGTGCCATTGCTAAGATGGCGGCTTATGGCAGAGCAGCACCTTTTTCGCCAGCAGAGCTGAGGACACTGGTCTCCGTTATGGAGACCAGGCTGGGGCGGGCGGGCCCCTTTATAACGAACAGGCAGAAACGCTCTGCCTATGCGGTGGCCCGCCGCCGGATATACGCACGCACCCAGGTGCGGCGGACCATCGCTCAGCTGGAGCGGCGGTGGTCCGACCTCCGGCGCAGGGAGCCAGAGAGGCTTCAATCAATAAGGGCCAGCATTGCTAGATGTGAGTATTTAAACAGTAAATGTGGATTTGGACATGATTGCTTACCTGACATTATTTAATCCACTAAGGTCAGCAGCCTGATCATGAGTTAAACATGCCATACAATATATGAGTGCTACTTCCTGTTTGACACCCTGTAATGGTCATAAAATATGTTATTGGGGAGGATTAATGCTTGTGATGCTTACAATGGGCCAAATGTCACAGCATACCTGCCATGTTACAGGCTGTGTTTTGTAAAGGCCACTGAGGAGCTGTTTGCCTGTACAATTATCAGTACTTCTAACCTTTGCATTTATAGGTTGATAAGGCTTAATACAAATTACCACTAATTGGCACTTTTTTGATTTTTCCCAAACACAGCACGTGCACGAGCAAGGCAGGCCCGGGAGGAGGCAGAGGCGGGCCAGGCCCCGGAGGAGGCAGAGGCGCCCCAGGCCCAGGAGGAGGCGGAGCCAGCTATGGGCGAGGAGGAAGATAATGAAGAAGGGGTGGCGGAGGAAAGTGATGGAGTGGAGGAGGCTGTGTGGCCAGTGGAGGCAGAGGTGGTGGCTTTCGACCACGAGGTGGCAGCCGAGGAGGAGGTCGTGCCAGCCGAGGAGGCCCAGGAAGAGGGGGAGGATGAGGAGGCCTGTGAGGTGGAGCAGGCGGCCGAAAGTGGTATGTATACATAAAGATTCGTTATTCCTTTTGTCATCCACTATTTGATATGTAGCACTGTTGATTCAAATGTGTTTGAAAATACTATAAAGGCAAACAACAAATTGGGTAGCAACAGACACACTTTGGGGTTAGATAGGGTGGCCAAACCATCCCTTTCATCCTGGACACATATTAATGACACAGGTTGTGCGGATGGCTTTCAGGTCGAATTGAAGTGCCACTGAACCTGTGTAGTTAATCTGTATCCAGGAAGAAAGTGATGACTTGCTCATGTAAGGGTTACATGTCCCTGCTGGTTGCATACAATCTGTAGGCTCATATAGGTGAGTAGAGTTTACTGGTGAATGATCTTTGTAAACTAGATTCAGTATGGCCTAAATGGAGTATGGACAGGCGTGGCTTAGACTGGAGTAACAAGTGGTCAGTGCCCCTGGGCCCTCCTCTAGCTAACCACCCCCTGCGGTCTGCATGTATGTTTTGCACCATAATTGTGTGTGTATTTGGTCTTAGTAATGCTTTTGAGCATGTGAGTGGGTTAGTGCTGCAGCTTCCCCTAACTGGCATTCTGACAATGATTTCTGGAGCAGACCATCAGCAGCCAAGCCATGCTTGATTGCACAAATGTACTGAGCATTCCTGAGAGTTGGGTAACTCCCCTGCCAGGCTCCATCATATAACAGACACTGAACTTTGTTTGCAGAATTGTGATTGGTGCAGCGCGTGGCATGCTTCTCAGAGCTTAGTCATGGGTGGGTTTGGATTGAGAAGGAGCAGTATGACTGTGAGGTGTTCTACAGAGTAAAGGGTAGAGGGCCAAAATCAGGCTTTCCATGTAGTATGTATGCATGTATGTATAGGTGTATGTCTCATATATATAGTTAGATATGTGTGTATATATATATATATATATTTATATATAGAGATATAGACAGCGTAAATATAGCGGCACTCTCGGGAAATAATCGACACGTACTCAGCAATTGCTTAACGTTTCAAATCTTATTAGGATTTTTCATCAGAAGCAACAAAGTAAGTAAAAAGACAGTTCTTAAATACCTGATCCAAAGATGTGCACAGCTGATCAATCTCGGCTCCTACTTCCGGCAGCGTCTGCACGTGTATCTCGGCATACACTGATGATGTCACTGACAATAGCTGGTTGCCAAGCAACGAGCTCACAGCGTCCTGTCATACCTGCGAGTTCCGTGTTGTCTATCGGATGCGTCTGCGCCGTAGGGGACAACAATTCATCCATACGCGCTGCTGGCATCTCTAGCACTTCACCGTTGCTAGGAGACTGGCACGCTGCGTGCTGTTTGGTGCCCGGCATCCGCAACGTCTAGTGACAATACCGTGGGCCGAGGCATGCTTACTCCCTTGATTAGTCAGTTGCCCAGAGATCAGTGTCTAGAAAAAATACATAAATAAATTACGTGCTCATATCAAAAAACGACATATGTCGACATGCATGTTGACATTTCCAAAAGAATTTAGAAAGCAGAATTTAAACATATGGGAATATATAGTGTCAACTAACGTGACGCTCCATAAGGATCAGCGCTACCAAAAAACGGGGAATTTACTCCTAAAAAATATTTAAGTTACACTATATAGAGCCACTCAATTTATCAATATGGCTCGCTATGTGGGTCTAGAAAAAACAGCTGAAGTTGAGTTGTTCGTTCAGTCCATGTGGACTGACAGTGTCCAATGTATATATCCATCGGGCTTCCCTTTGGAGAAGGGTCTTTGCCCGGTTGCCACCCCGTAGGTTAGGGGGAACACCATCGATGATTTTATATCGGATGGACGCTGGATTGTGCCTCAGTAGTCGGAAATGCCTGGCTACTGGTTGTTCTGTGTCCTTGCCTTCTATTGCTTGCCTGATGGCACTTCGATGTTGGGCCATCCTCTCCTTCAGTTTGCAGGTGGTTTTGCCCACATAGGCAAGGCCACAAGGGCATTTGATCAAATATATAACGTGGGTGAAATTACAAGAGAACACTTGCTTGATCTTAAAAATTTTACCTGTCCGTGGGTGGGAGAATGTGTCACCTGTCTCTAGAAAGTTACAGGTGGCACACCCTAAACAACGGTAGTTGCCAGGTTTCTTAGTTAAAAAATGGGCTGGCTGTTCCTTCTTGGCTTTCAGAGGCCCTGTCTTAACTACCCAGTCTCTGATGCTTTTGTTTTTTCTATAGCAAGGCACTAGAGATGTATCCTTGAGCAGGGGAAGTTCAGGGTCTGTATTGACGATAGGCCATACTCTCTTTGCTTTGCCCATCACTTTTCTATTTGTGTCGTATATACATTGGACACTGTCAGTCCACATGGACTGAACGAACAACTCAACTTCAGCTGTTTTTTCTAGACCCACATAGCGAGCCATATTGATAAATTGAGTGGCTCTATATAGTGTAACTTAAATATTTTTTAGGAGTAAATTCCCCGTTTTTTGGTAGCGCTGATCCTTATGGAGCGTCACGTTAGTTGACACTATATATTCCCATATGTTTAAATTCTGCTTTCTAAATTCTTTTGGAAATGTCAACATGCATGTCGACATATGTCGTTTTTTGATATGAGCACGTAATTTATTTATGTATTTTTTCTAGACACTGATCTCTGGGCAACTGACTAATCAAGGGAGTAAGCATGCCTCGGCCCACGGTATTGTCACTAGACGTTGCGGATGCCGGGCACCAAACAGCACGCAGCGTGCCAGTCTCCTAGCAACGGTGAAGTGCTAGAGATGCCAGCAGCGCGTATGGATGAATTGTTGTCCCCTACGGCGCAGACGCATCCGATAGACAACACGGAACTCGCAGGTATGACAGGACGCTGTGAGCTCGTTGCTTGGCAACCAGCTATTGTCAGTGACATCATCAGTGTATGCCGAGATACACGTGCAGACGCTGCCGGAAGTAGGAGCCGAGATTGATCAGCTGTGCACATCTTTGGATCAGGTATTTAAGAACTGTCTTTTCACTTACTTTGTTGCTTCTGATGAAAAATCCTAATAAGATTTGAAACGTTAAGCAATTGCTGAGTACGTGTCGATTATTTCCCGAGAGTGCCGCTATCTTTACGCTGTCTACATTACTGGTCTATCCAAGAGGGCACCCGGGGCCAATTATCAAGCTTTGTGCGGGGCGAGTGCCGATCCATCGGACTTTATACTACAAGTGGAACAACACACTTTTATGGCACCCCTCATTTGGATTTATCAGATCCCAAGTCTTTGTGCACCGTCTTTGTCTTTCTTCACGAGGTGAATCAGTAACGACATAGTGATCGACATGTCTTCCCAAGAGACTGGTGCAACACTGGGGATGTTGGATGTCGACCTACCAACTGGCGACACGTTTTTGTTCTCAGAAACTGAGGTGGAAAGAATCCTAAGAAAGGACAAGTGTTTGCTGACAGCAGATGTCTCTGCACAACACATATTCCAGAACCTACTACGCCTCAGAAAACACGAGACGGACTTTGACCTCCACAGCATAACCCTTTCCGAGTACTATATACAGAAAAAAATCCCTCGGGGGTTTCGCATTAAGAATGCCCCTACAATAGGCCGCAATAATGCGGAGTTTTGTAGGAAGTGGGCAGCTATTTTAAACCGGGCTTCATTCGACTTAATCCTGTTGGTGGTCGAAGAATCGACCCGGGAGTGCAAAATCACCCGTGACAAAATCTCTGCGTACGAGGCTATACATCTGAAATGCCTGGAACAACAACCAGCTGAAAACTGGCTGGAAAAACTTGAGACCCAAGTACTGAAATACCGTAATGAGCTCATTACCTTCAAGAAAAAGAAGTTAATGATGGTCAACAGGGATTATGAGGAGAAAAAAGTCTACCACTGGACCAGTGGTGCACCACGCAACTATAAACAGATGCGATTCCGGCAGAGGACTAATAGAAGATTCCCACTGGATACAGAAACATCAGATAACGCTTCTTCAAACAGTGAAGGGGATAACCGACCTGGTACATCCACTACAGGCCAGACGAGACCCCCTTTAGGGATCTCTACCAGGGCGAAAGGCGGTACCCTGGTAGACCCCATACAAGAAGAGCGGGACAAAGCCGCCGCATTGCAAAAACTCAAGGCAAACAAAAGAGCCGGAAAGTAATATTTAACATTTCGGATTATCCACTCTCTCCAGATGAGAATTCCGTGTTGGAAAGGGGTTTGGGCTTTGTACCCACGGGCACATATGACTCATTCTCCAACCGAGTAGACTTAAGCAGATTCAATCGCCAATTAAGATTGAAAGATTTTTTTGGCAATCAAGATAATTTAATGCCCAACACCAGTGATGTCATCCGTCCCCCTCTCAAGTCCCGTGTGCTATTCGATCCCCCATCAAACAGCACAACCATCCGAGCATTCTCCTCTTCTATGGCAAATGCCATAGATAAAATGCCTATCAAGAAACCAGGCATGCATAACAACTTGTCCACCAGAGAAAGAAAAGCATTGGTCACACTCTCTAAACGAGAAGAGATAACTATCCGCCCTGCGGATAAGGGGGGCGGGATAGTTATCCTAAACACAAGTGACTATCTGGCCGAGGCATCTAAACAACTGGATGATATCTCGATATATCGCAGATTGGGACAGGACCCAACAAACCAATTCATCAATGAGTTGGATTGTATCTTGCAAGAGGCGCTCGAATGTGGACACATTACTAAGAAAATGTACTCTTCCCTGATTAACCGGACACCATTGGTACCAGTCCTGTACCTTATACCAAAGATACATAAGTGCTTAAACCCCCCCCCCGGGAGGCCCATCATCTCGGGGCGTGGGTCACTGATGTATGATATCTCAAAATACCTGGATACATATCTTCAGCCGGTCATCCAGGTAGAAGACACATATTTACGGGACACAACGATGTTCTTAAATGAACTAACCAAGATGAATCTCACTGAGGGGCATTATCTACTCTGCACAATCGATATCGTGAGTCTATACACGAGTATACCCCATGAAAGGGGTATTGCTGCAACAAGAAGACTCATCACGGATAACCCTCTCTACCAAGGCCCGCATGTGGACCTCTTCCTTAAACTGCTTGAACTTGTTTTGATCAGAAATTATTTTATCTTTCAAGAAGAATTTTTTATTCAAACAAAGGGAGTAGCGATGGGGGCTTGCGTAGCTCCAACATACGCTAACTGCTTCATGTTTCAGCTTGAACGAGACCTATTCTTTGGCAATGCAGTCTTCACCTCTAAATGTGTCTTTTTTAAACGCTATATTGACGACGTGTTTGTCATATGGAGGGGCACAGCAGAAGAATTTGAGAATACCATGCAATTCATCAATACCCAAGACAGTGACATTAAGTTCACTTATAACCATAATGAGGCTGAAATAGCATTCTTGGATGTACTTGTCAGACTCAAAGAGGGTCTGATTAACACCACAGTATTCTCTAAGCCCACCGATGGCAACTCACTACTCCTGGCATCAAGTTCTCATCCGGAACCACTCAAACAGTCGTTGCCGTTCTCCCAATTGTGTAGAGTGCGTAGAATCTGCAGCGAAGTAGAAGATGAGGCGGTACAGATTAAAGAAATGTCAAAAAGGTTCCTCGAGCGAGGGTATGAAAAAACCATAATTGACAAAGCCGTCGACCGAGTGATGAAAATCCCCAAGGAGAACTTTCGGGTTACCCAACCCAAGAAATCGATGGATGATAAAATCATCTTCGTTTCAGATTTTTCTGACACAAATAGAAAAGTGATGGGCAAAGCAAAGAGAGTATGGCCTATCGTCAATACAGACCCTGAACTTCCCCTGCTCAAGGATACATCTCTAGTGCCTTGCTATAGAAAAAACAAAAGCATCAGAGACTGGGTAGTTAAGACAGGGCCTCTGAAAGCCAAGAAGGAACAGCCAGCCCATTTTTTAACTAAGAAACCTGGCAACTACCGTTGTTTAGGGTGTGCCACCTGTAACTTTCTAGAGACAGGTGACACATTCTCCCACCCACGGACAGGTAAAATTTTTAAGATCAAGCAAGTGTTCTCTTGTAATTCCACCCACGTTATATATTTGATCAAATGCCCTTGTGGCCTTGCCTATATATCAAAAACCACCTGCAAACTGAAGGAGAGGATGGCCCAACATCGAAGTGCCATCAGGCAAGCAATAGAAGGCAAGGACACAGAACAACCAGTAGCCAGGCATTTCCGACTACTGAGGCACAATCCAGCGTCCATCCGATATAAAATCATCGATGGTGTTCCCCCTAACCTACGGGGTGGCAAAGACCCTTCTCCAAAGGGAAGCCCGATGGATATATACATTGGACACTGTCAGTCCACATGGACTGAACGAACAACTCAACTTCAGCTGTTTTTTCTAGACCCACATAGCGAGCCATATTGATAAATTGAGTGGCTCTATATAGTGTAACTTAAATATTTTTTAGGAGTAAATTCCCCGTTTTTTGGTAGCGCTGATCCTTATGGAGCGTCACGTTAGTTGACACTATATATTCCCATATGTTTAAATTCTGCTTTCTAAATTCTTTTGGAAATGTCAACATGCATGTCGACATATGTCGTTTTTTGATATGAGCACGTAATTTATTTATGTATTTTTTCTAGACACTGATCTCTGGGCAACTGACTAATCAAGGGAGTAAGCATGCCTCGGCCCACGGTATTGTCACTAGACGTTGCGGATGCCGGGCACCAAACAGCACGCAGCGTGCCAGTCTCCTAGCAACGGTGAAGTGCTAGAGATGCCAGCAGCGCGTATGGATGAATTGTTGTCCCCTACGGCGCAGACGCATCCGATAGACAACACGGAACTCGCAGGTATGACAGGACGCTGTGAGCTCGTTGCTTGGCAACCAGCTATTGTCAGTGACATCATCAGTGTATGCCGAGATACACGTGCAGACGCTGCCGGAAGTAGGAGCCGAGATTGATCAGCTGTGCACATCTTTGGATCAGGTATTTAAGAACTGTCTTTTCACTTACTTTGTTGCTTCTGATGAAAAATCCTAATAAGATTTGAAACGTTAAGCAATTGCTGAGTACGTGTCGATTATTTCCCGAGAGTGCCGCTATCTTTACGCTGTCTACATTACTGGTCTATCCAAGAGGGCACCCGGGGCCAATTATCAAGCTTTGTGCGGGGCGAGTGCCGATCCATCGGACTTTATATAGAGATATATATATATATCTATATATATAAATTTATATATATATATATATATATATATATATATATATATATATACACACACACACCTGTCACAATGCATGTTTAAAATGTAGGTTTGACTATGTTAAATGTATGCATGAATATCATTAGTCATTTTTAAATTTGAATTTCCTCCACAGATGAGCCTGCCCAAGCAGAGGAGGGTCGCCGTGGGGCCCTCCTTCGTCTACGAGGCCTGATGCGGCAAATGTCGAGCCTCATCGAAAGCATCATTGATGCGGAAAATTAATTTTCAGTTTGTTAGTGAATAAATATTTTTTGAAAGTTCTAAGTTGTCAGTGTTTTTTCCTAACATGCTAAAGTATATGTGTAAGTTGTTTAAAATGTTTAAAATAAGCAAAATGTACATAGTGTATATAGATGTATGTTAGGGTCACATGCTGTAAGGGTTAATGTGTGTCATAAATGTAGTAGGAATGTGGGTTAGTATAGATGAGCATTTAATTGATTGAAATTGATAACAATCCCTTTTTCAGGAGGTTGCCTAATAGCCTAAGTGGGTCATGTGATCGCTGTGTGTACTCAGTACAAAAGTGTTGGATTGTGCGTAAATACTCCGCATCGGGGCGTACGGACAGCTTCCCGTACGTTCTGACGCGGTAAGACCGTGCTTGTGCGGGAAGACCGTGCAAGAATCTGTATGTTTCCACCGCACACGCACGGTTTGTATGTCGTCCGTACACACGCCCTGTTCTTAAAGAGTGAGTCCGTCCGAATGCGGAGGACACGTGGGCGTTTCTACGGACTATGCCCGCACGCTGCCGCACAGCGTGGCGTGCGGACCGCACCGTAAGAATTCGGGAATATCCGCACCGATCAGAATAAGGGCCCATGTGACATTGATGTCAGTAATTGTTTATGCAGTAGTCGCACAAATGACATCCTGGGTTTCTTTGTGAAGTCTTTGAAATTGAAAATGGTGAAATTATTGAAATTGCATGAAAGTAATTTTTTCCCCCCTTTTTTATACCAAGAAATAATTTTCTGGCATTGCCGTTGATTCGCCTTTCCAACACAACAGAAATCTGTACTGTACAGATAAAGGCGCATACACACTGGACGATATTGGTCATACTGTTGTAAGTAGCCTACAGGTGTTTTTAGGTGGCACAAGATTGGTCAGACCCCTTGCAATATCTGGGAAATGTTTCTGTGGGGTTGGGAGGAATTGTCTGGTGACTCATGTTGCAGACGCAGTTTCCCAGAAAGTAATGTCATATAATTTCTATCTCTGTTATGTTTCTAGTCAACTATTAACATTACTGATTCCCGTTCTTACCACCCACGTGGTAATGCTATTTGCAAACATAATTTGGGTGTATTATATTTTTGGGTAAGTGGCATGGGTAGATCCCTGAATGAAAGCCCACCTAAAGGGTACACCCTAAAGTATGATTGTCATGACTCCTTAGCTAGAAGACAGGGTTGGCCTTATCGGGGGGGGGGGGGGTCTCTGAGAGAGGCATCCTTGTTGAACTTATTGCAAACGGCAGATGTTTAACTTCTTAGACGCCACCTGCACACGTTCACCTGAGGTTATTGAAAGTCAGTATTGATGTGTGGGTGGTGTTTCTAGCAGTAAGCTGAAGTTTCGCCCAAGGTGCCGACACGCCTTGCACTGGCCGTTCTACAAGATAAATGAGAACAGAAAGCGAATACAGAAGATCAAGGAAATCGATTAAGATGGACTCCTAAGAAAGATATAGGCAGGTTGCCCAGGACTTGTGAGGTCAGAATAACCAATGCCCATTGGCAATCGGTCACCACGCACTTCTGAAAATAGACACTAATACTGGTGAAACGCGTCTGCTACATATAAACACATATGATTATATATCTCTCCCCTCAGTCACTGTTACATATGTTATACATAAATATCTATATAAGAACTCTACAAGTTCTTCCAAGAGTAAGATGGCCATACACCTACAGATTTATTGTCAGATCTGACTGGTAACATCTGAATGACAGTTTGTCAGTTTTCCAGCATTTCCAAGCAAATGGTCAACTGTCATCTGCTGTCATCCGTAACCATGTTTTTGTTCCAACCAGCCAGATCTGACAATCAATCTGTAGGTGTGTGGGCAGCTTTAGACATGTGCTAATGGATGCCATTGCCGGGGATGGAAAGAAGGTAAAGTGTGCCAGAATAATTGTAGAGGGGCAGCGAGGGGAGGATCTGCCCCTGAACAAAATCCAATGTTCTGTACTTGTATATATATTTTTCTTTATAGCTTTTTATAACCTTTAACCGGTGTTTATGTTTTTCATTTTCATTGAACTAACTTTTTTTGAGGACACTCATCAGGCACCTCTAAAGAGGATCAAACCATCGTATAATCCCTCCAAGAGCTATAACGATAACTTTATTTTTTATATTTTTTTAACTGAAATCTTAATTAACCTCCAGGTCTGTCGAGGAGCACCGTTTCCATCACAATGGGAGAGCGAGGAACGTGCGGGAGAAAATAATATGTCTGTAGGATAAAAGTGGTTTTCCGAGCTTACAGTTTACTTACAGCCAAAACCGATTTACATTTTGAAAGTGATGTTTTTCCCCCCGTTCAGCGTGTTATGTGTATTTATATTCTGTGCTATTTCACCCTTCACGACACACATCGATACCCACTTTATGTCTGCCAATTACTACTCATTTAAACATCTATTTTACATGATTCCCCCAGCCAGACATGGGCTGTAATGACACGGAGTGTGCAGTGTACTTTAATAAATTCTTACAGAATCAATACTTTGGCTGGGGATTTGTCAGTCTTTCAGAGGAATGCTTCATTAAACTTTACTGTTATTTTCCTGCATTTTTTTAAAAGTTCAGCTCTTATCACGTATCAACTTTAAAGACATAAAAAAAAAAACGTTTTCCACTGTTGATGCTATCGGTGAACTATAACTAACTAGATTGTGACTAAAAGGTAAGCACTTTGCTTGACATCCGCTGGATCCGTAACCCCCGGGGTCATGTTAAATGCTGTTCGTTGGGTTATATGTATTTCACAAAGCCAAGATTGGCTGTAAAATGACTCACCTATTTCATTAGACAGCTGCCATAAGAATGAACTATTACACATTTAAACATTTAAGCACCGGTCTTATTTCATTTTTGTAGTTTTAAAACCTATGGGTATACTTCATCTGGCCGGATTTGGCTAGGACGTAAACAGGCTCGTGAAGGAAAGAGCGCCACCCGGTGACTAAATTATGATGAAAAATAACAAGTCTAATCCGTGTTACCAGTCAATGCTAATTCTAACACCTTCCAGACTCCATTCTGAAGCTGCGCCGGAATGCAAACTCCAAGAGCAATCATTCAATTTAGGGGACTCATTTTTTTTGTTTAGGCCAATACGTGTGTTTTTTCCCTGTGAGAGCCGTATGTGGTTTTTTTTTCCTGTGGGAGCCAATGTGTGTGTTTTTCCCCCTGGGTGGGCTATTGTGTGCTTCTTTTTCCCCATTGGAGTCATTTTTTTCCCCTTGTCAGTATAATGTGTCTGTATAATATATTGGGGGTGGGTTACATGATAAATGGGGCAAGATTGTCCCTCTTTGTAATGTGGCTATGGCTGTCAAAAGGCTGTAAATGGAACACATTTGCTCTTCTGTTAGATCCGGGAGAGTCCTGGCATAGTTGGCGGAAGTTTCTGGAATACAGGGGGCTTTCTGGTCTTCGTCTGAAAGGTAGGCAGCCTTGCCATGCTGTAGGTACGGCTGCAGGCCTTAGGTAGGCTTTTGCTCTCTGATAGGTGACTTTCTACCCTCCTCAGCGCCTCTATGTGTGGCAAATGTTTTATAACGGTGTGTCCCTTTAAACCTCAGGCTGTTACAGTAATATGCCCAGGATTCTTAGGTTCTGACCTATTCTTATCCTTTCCCATTACACTTAAAATGAAAATTTCCTTTTATGTTTAATGTACCGGGAACCACATACTTCATTTCTACAGGACCTAAAATGACCTATTTGACTATTAGAACCTAACAAGACCTAATTCTGTTACTTAAGTTGAAACTGTATAAATGCACTGTGGAAATGTGTCGTTTTCATATGGAATTCATATATACAGCTGTGTCCTGTTACAGCCTTGCTGCAAAGTGTCACCCACTGATGGGTGACCCCAAAGTACAAGCTCCTGCTCAGTTACAGGAGCCTGGTGCTGCAGATAATGTCCCAGTGTAGGAGAAGGTACTGCAGACATACAGTCTCCTGGGACAGCAAGGGTTTCTCGGGGCCCTGGAGCTACAAACTTCGCCAAGCCCCTCCCATGTAGCCACGCCCTGTCCTGCGAAGCTACAATAAGTTCTTAGCATCTGTCGGACAAGGCGTGGAAGATGTAAGTGACATCACGGCACATCTGTAATAAATGTTTTTCGAACATAATGATAGGTTGCATAGTTTTGTCTTATTTTCCTACGATGTATACAGTATATTCTCAAACTGAGATTTTGAAAGCCTATAAAATCGGAATTGAAAAAAAAATAATTTTAGTTTTTTAGATCCTAAAAATCTGGGGCTTATTCATTACAGTAGAAGACATCTGTTGCTAAATACAATTCCTAATGTGTTCCTTTTTCCAAGCAGTATAATTATAGTATAATAGGTAATAATAATCTCCCATAATAAAATCTATTGTAAGTATGGGTAATTAATGGATAAATGACCGTAATATATGTCTAAACCTATATGTGCCCAATCCACCCCATGCAGTATAATTACAGGACATTAGCGGACTCTATGGAGATGAGGTGCAGGCAGATTGTATACAGGTCATCCAGGGCCCCAGTGACTTACAGACAGATTATTCTAATGAAACACAAAACTACCGTAGTTGTGTGTATAATGAAGTCCTCATAGACGGGGGCTTATTAGTGACACCAATGCAGAACGTTTTCTGCAATGGAAAATTGGACCTGGGATAGTGGCCACCGTTTGATGGCCCCATTACACACATCAGAGTGCACCCACCCTCAGTCGCTGTGCTCCCCACCCCTCCCGCACCCTAAATATAAGAATGATAATGCAGAGAGAAATACAGGTTTTTTTTAATACAATGAAGTACCAAGCCACCAGGTAGGAGCTGACTGACTTTATCACTCACCATGGCTGTTAGAAGCTGTTTGGATGTCACTTTATCTCTTTCCACTTTATTGCCCACCAGTGGTGCAGAGAGATGGGGATGAGCGCTCTTAACCCGGATCCGGGTCTCTTGTCCCAGGTCCCACTGCCCCCATACCCCATTGTAGACAGCAGTAGCAGGGAAAGAGTGGACACTGCAGCAGCAACCTCTCTCCCCAGCCCAGCACAGTAAAACATATGTACTGAGGATGGGGGCTGGCCACATCTCCACTGCTTGGCCACACCCCCTCCTGAGCACCTGGGCTTGGCATGGCTGTCACTCACCAAGACAGTACTGTATATCTCCCCTGTGTCAGTACGAGGCACTAGTGTGCAACATTCTCCAAAACACTGCAAGCTCCCATTTCTGCTATTGTCTGGGACATTTACTAATATGTGCTCAGTATAAGTGGTCGTCTCCATTCACTTATTGTATGTTCAGGGAGTTGTTGAATATGTTGCCGCCTCATATAAAAGATGACTAATAATAACAATAATATTAAAGGAACTCTGTGTCGCGGTTTCGGAGAGAGACCCCCGTGTTTTACACCGCACCTATTACCATTCTTTTAATTAGCCGATAGTTAAATAACCGTGAGCATAGTTCCTTTATTGTAACTGCATCCTGCTTCCCTGCAGCTGGCTTTCCTCTCCGACATACATACGTCATCATAAAACATTTCATTTGGTTTCTGCGATGAGAACATACATACTGTAATGGGAAACAGTTCTACAAGCTCGCTCTTGTCATTTCTAAATACTGCTTAAGATTTCAGCTTTGCAGGAGCGCAGTAATTAGCCATGCCGTTTTCTCTGAGGAAACTGCTTTAAATAGCCTAAAAAAATGAAATACTGTCATAAAAAAACAACAGCAACGACTTCAACAAAGTTATCAAGGTTATCCGTATAAGTCAGCGACGAAATAAGATTTAACTGAAAGGCAGTCTGGCGCTGGAGAATAGTAAATACGAGGAGAACTTGGTCATAATTACAGATGCCTGAAACTTGTCTGCTGAACTTTGTTTTCTTTGTTTAACATTCAAGTATTTGTTTCAAATATATGTTTAGCCATATCCTATAATAAAAGGCTAACGCTGCTCCTCACCTCTATAGGTGGGGAGGGATTCATGTGTTTTGCACGCTGGCGACCACTTGATGGCGCCAGATTTATTTATTTCCAGTTTCTTATATAGCGCAGCAGATTCCGTTTCGTTTTTTTTAATTGCTCAATGAAGAAAGTCAAGTGTTGTCCTGTATGGGCGCACACAGCCGCCGGCGCTGACATTACGGTCATGATATACTGTATGCCGGATGTAGAAATAAATTCCTACGGTGGGATTATTTCATTTCTACTTCCGCTTCTCACCTTCCTCTTCGTCCCTTCTGTATTGTCTGCAAGCTGTTGTTGTTCCGCCATGTTGATGGGCCGGTAACTAGTATTTTTATATTTAAACGCTATCTTAATATTGTAACATTGAAAAAAAATATTCAAATATTTGTTTGAAACATAATTGCAAAAAACAAGATCAAACTTCATTTTCCGAGCTCACAATCAGAAAAAGCTCCGGTGTTTCCCTGCGTATGTCCAATGCCGTGTGCAGAAGTGACCACCATCTCTATTATATTGGAATAATATCCAACATGGACGTGAATGTTTGAAAAGGCTAAAGTACAGTAGGTAGTGAAACGCGTTAGTGCCATTGCCTCATCTCCAGAATCAGGATATCAACGAAAGGATCTGATCCCCATCCATTGTTTTGCTTACTGCCTCATTCGAGTCATCCCCTTGCAACCAGGACCCACTGCGGCCTAATAGCGGCACCCCATCTTGTGGTGATGCTCCGGTGGCCCAATCCATCTACAGTCACCCTTGAAAGAGGACGCTAGGTTCCAGTATCGGGGTTGTCCGTTTCCTAATCCCTCCAGCGGCATCTTTTTAGGACACCGCATCACTAGAGAGGACTCTGGAATTCATCTTTGGGGTCCACCCCTACCATCCACAGCAGTGAAGCATTATCAAGCAGTCTTAGGTACAGTGCACTTACCTTGTTCATCTGACTGCCTTAAAACTTCCATTTGACAGCTCCATCGTTTTTCCTACCTGCAAGTGAGGCCTTTTATATCCTCATATATTTTTTTTAATGTGTTATTATATGTATGTTATTTAAGTGGCGATCATTCTTGCTCAATTAGTAATGGTTTATTTACTTATTCACCCTTGGTTTATTTAATTTATTCATTGTGGTAGTAGCGCTGCGTTTTTGCTGTTTTTTTCCATGTGAATGGTTGAACCTGCTACTAATTTATCCGCATTATTGAAACTTTGAGGAATTGGCGATATTTATACTGATCCTACGTGCAGGCTCCTTGTGGCACAGCAGGTCCCACTGAATAAGATCCGATGCACCAATATGTGTGGCCCGGCACTAACACTCCCCTTACCCCCGCTCAAGAGCACCTATAATCAGTGACTGTGGGGTTACCAGTGTATGAGGCAAGTAATAGGCCGGGAACCTGATGTAGCTTTGGTGCTCGATGCAAAGCAATGATCCCTGGCCAAGGACTTCTGGTAGATTATATACCCCAAAGATAGCCTAGCCGTACCCCGCCAGTAAGCAATGAGTGCCCTGGTATTGCAACCAGAAATCATACACGTTCTGTACCCGGCCCGGAAGTGCTGCCTGCACATGGTACTGACGGTGTGAATGTTTGCCCCTACAATGCCCTATGTAATGGGAATCCCGTCTCTGGCATCTCCTGCTCAGTGTGTGCCATGGCGGACTAACATTCAGCACAGATATCAGCGCCAGCTCCATAGCGCTGCGATTACAGAGGAATAAGGGGTTAAGGCGCGGTAGGTTCCTGCAGATAAATAACACACAGGGGCTGTACTGCTGTGCGGCCTATCGACAACTCATTGCAGGTGTAATTACAGCTTGTGAATGGCAGCGCGATCCCTTCATCACCGCCACTATTAATGGCTTTTCTGTGTCAGCGCCGGAATGTGACAGTAAATAGGGAAACAAACTGAAAGAATGAGATTCGCTTCTTAAATTCACATCAGTCAACATAACGGAGCGCCGGACTCTGCCTGTGACTATTTCTTTCTTTCTTTTATATTTTTTACAGTTATTGATTACATGACAGCTATCAAGGAGACGCCGCGTCTGATTGCCTGCGAGGGATCGCACAAAGCCCTCAACACGTGGACGGACATTCCGCTGCGCGGCCCAAACTGGAGCATAACGTTGCCTACGTCACTATAACTGAATAGAAAAAGAGGACCAAAAATGTGATCTTAATTTTATACTACAGAATACTGTATTACTGTTTTTGTTTGGCCAGATGACACTGTACATAATATATTATTACATTCCCTGCAGATCGCCATTGTCTGATTCCTTATATAATATTACATTCCCTGCAGATCGCCATTGTCTGATTCCTTATATAATATTACATTCCCTGCAGATCGCCATTGTCTGATTCCTTAAATAATATTACATTCCCTGCAGATCGCCATTGTCTGATTCCTTAAATAATATTACATTCCGTGCAGATCGCCATTTTCTGATTCCTTATATAATATTACATTCCCTGCAGATCACCATCGTCTGATTCCTTATATAATATTACATTCCCTGCAGATCGCCATTGTCTGATTCCTTATATAATATTACATTTCCTGCAGATCGCCATTGTCTGATTCCTTATATAATATTACATCTCCTGCAGATCGCCATTGTCTGATTCCTTATATAATATTACATTTCCTGCAGATCGCCATTGTCTGATTCCTTATATAATATTACATCTCCTGCAGATCGCCATTGTCTGATTCCTTATATAATATTACATTTCCTGCAGATCACCATCGTCTGATTCCTTATATAATATTACATTCCCTGCAGATCGTCATTGTCTGATTCCTTATATAATATTACATTCCCTGCAGATCGCCATTGTCTGATTCCTTATATATTATTACATTCCCTGCAGATCGCCATTGTCTGATTCCTTATATAATATTACATTCCCTGCAGATCACCATTGTCTGATTCCTTATATAATATTACATTCCCTGCAGATCGCCATTGTCTGATTCCTTATATAATATTACATTCCCTGCAGATCGCCATTGTCTGATTCCTTATATAATATTACATTCCCTGCAGATCGCCATTGTCTGATTCCTTATATAATATTACATTTCCTGCAGATCACCATTGTCTGATTCCTTATATAATATTACATTTCCTGCAGATCGCCATTGTCTGATTCCTTATATAATATTACATTTCCTGCAGATCGCCATTGTCTGATTCCTTATATAATATTACATTCCCTGCAGATCGCCATTGTCTGATTCCTTATATAATATTACATTTCCTGCAGATCGCCATTGTCTGATTCCTTATATAATATTACATCTCCTGCAGATCGCCATCGTCTGATTCCTTATATAATATTACATTCCCTGCAGATCGCCATTGTCTGATTCCTTATATAATATTACATTCCCTGCAGATCGCCATCGTCTGATTCCTTATATAATATTACATTCCCTGCAGATCGCCATTGTCTGATTCCTTATATAATATTACATTCCCTGCAGATCGCCATTGTCTGATTCCTTATATAATATTACATTCCCTGCAGATCGCCATCGTCTGATTCCTTATATAATATTACATTTCCTGCAGATCTCCATTGTCTGATTCCTTATATAATATTACATTTCCTGCAGATCGCCATTGTCTGATTCCTTATATAATATTACAGTCTCTGCAGATCGCCATTGTCTGATTCCTTATATAATATTACATTTCCTGCAGATCGCCATCGTCTGATTCTTTATATAATATTACATTTCCTGCAGATCTCCATTGTCTGATTCCTTATATAATATTACATTTCCTGCAGATCGCCATTGTCTGATTCCTTATATAATATTACATCTCCTGCAGATCGCCATTGTCTGATTCCTTATATAATATTACATTTCCTGCAGATCGCCATTGTCTGATTCCTTATATAATATTACATTCCCTGCAGATCGCCATTGTCTGATTCCTTATATAATATTACATTCCTTGCAGATCACCATTGTCTGATTCCTTATATAATATTACATTTCCTGCAGATCGCCATTGTCTGATTTCTTATTGATTGAAGGGTAAATAGACCCGATATATAGTTTGAGTACTATTACACACTGAATTATTTTTCCCCTGGCACTTGCACCCGTTCATCTATGTTATTAGACGGGGGTGATAGTCAATTAATGGTGCCAGTGGGCGAGTTTGATGGGCACACAAGATATCTCGCACTGGTCATGCCCAAGTAGACTGGATTTAGCTGCATAAAGTGACATAACCCACCTAAACTATTGGGCATGACAGGGTTAATTGCAAACAGCCAAGGCGTGGAGGTACTGCTCTATTTATAAATACCTATTTGTAAATACTATTCTCCACCCCTGGGTTGTTTGCAATTTTTACCTGTCCTATCCTAAATCCAATCATACTGGATCCAGATAAAGACAGTTCATTTGTACATATACTTGTACTAAATAGAGGTCTGCGGCTCTTCCTTATTCCAGCCCCTTAAGAAAAAAACAAGGGGCACCCTCAGATATCACACCCAAACAGAGCACCAACTGAAATGCTCCACAAGAGGTCCAAAAACAATTGAATCTCCACCTTATCGTGATATAAACAATGATGAAATTGCTGAATGTTTCATACAGAACAGAGGTCAGAGGATTGTGACTGTGCAGGAAACAGAAGCATCAGGTTGGTCCCTAACATTCCAAAGGTTTATATCCAGAGCAGGGGACCCCCTGGGCCAGCACAACCCAACCTTTCCAAGGTACCCCAATAGTAAGAATTAGTTTAAGTGCTACACTGTGTTGCATTATGTATTACAGACTGAAGAGATCCATAAACGCCCTAGGGCAGGTGGGAGATGGTCTGATCCAGGATGGGGGCCTCCACATTCAAGTTTCCATATATCTACACAATATATAATATATGGGGAGATGGGGGCTGGACTGCATGCCCTAATTTAAAATGTAATAAGAGGCGCTGCTGCCATGCATACAAGTATTGGTGCTTTACCGCATGCGCCACACCTCCAACCACACCTGAATGTTACCATACCTCCAACCACAGCTAAATGTTACCATACCTCCAACCACACCTGAATGTTACCATACCTCCAACCACACCTGAATGTTACCATACCTCCAACCACACCTGAATGTTACCATACCTCCAACCACAGCTGAATGTTACCATACCTCCAACCACACCTGAATGTTACCATGCCTCCAACCGCACCTGAATGTTACCATACCTCCAACCACACCTGAATGTTACCATACCTCCTACCACACCTGAATGCTACCATACCTACAACCACACCTGAATGTTACCATACCTCCAACAACACCTGAATGTTATCATACCTTCAACCACACCTGAATGTACCATACCTCCAACCACACTTGAATGTTACCATACCTCCAAAAACACATGAATGCTTCCATAGCTCCAACCACACCTGAATATTACCCAACCTCCAACCACACCTGAATGTTACATACCTCCAACCATACCTGAATGTTACCATACCTCCAACCACACCTGAATGTTACCATACCTCCAACCACACCTGAATGTTACCATGCCTCCAACCACAGCTGAATGTTACCATACCTCCAACCACACCTGAATGTACCATACCTCCAACCACACCTGAATGTTACCATACCTCCAACCACACCTAAATGTTACCATACCTCCAACCACACCTGAATGCTACCATACCTCCAACCACACCTGAATGTTACCATACCTCCAACAACACCTGAATGTTATCATACCTTCAACCACATCTGAATGTACCATACCTCCAACCACACCTGAATGTTACCATACCTCCAACCACACCTGAATGTACCATACCTCCAACCACACCTGAATGTTACCATACCTCCAAAAACACATGAATGCTTCCATAGCTCTAACCACACCTGAATATTACCCAACCTCCAACCACACCTGAATGTTACATACCTCCAACCACACCTGAATGTACCATACCTCCAACCACACTTGAATGTTACCATACCTCCAACCACACCTGAATGTACCATACCCAACCACACCTGAATGTTACCATACCTCCAAAAACACATGAATGCTTCCATAGCTCTAACCACACCTGAATATTACCCAACCTCCAACCACACCTGAATGTTACATACCTCCAACCACACCTGAATGTTACCATACCTCCAACCACACCTGAATGTACCATACCCAACCACACCTGAATGTTACCATACTCCAACCACACCTGAATGTACCATACCTCCAACCACACCTGAATGTTACCATACCTCCAACCACACCTGAATGTACCATACCCAACCACACCTGAATGTTACCATACTCCAACCACACCTGAATGTTACCATACCTCCAACCACACCTGAATGTACCACACCTCCAACCACATCTGAATGTTACCATACTCCAACCACACCTGAATGTACCATACCTCCAACCACATCTGAATGTACCATACCTCCAACCACACCTGAATGTTACCATACCTCCAACCACACCTGAAAGTTACCATACCTCCAACCACACCTGAATGTACCATACCTCCAACCACACCTGAATGTACCATACCTCCCACCACACCTAAATGTACCATACCTCCTACGACACCTGAATGTACCATACCTCCAACCACACCTGAATGTTACCATACCTCCAACCACACCTTAATGTACCATACCTCCAACCACACCTGAATGTACCATACCTCCAACCACACCTGAATGTACCATACCTCCAACCACACCTGAATGTACCATACCTCCCACCACACCTGAATGTTACCATACCTCCAACCACAGCTGAATGTTACCTTACCTCCAACCACACCTGAATGTTACCTTACCTCCAACCACACCTGAATGTTACCATACCTCCAACACAGCTGAATGTACCATACCCAACCACACTTCAATGTTACCATACTCCAACCACACCTGAATGTTACCATACCTCCAACCACACCTGAATGCTACCATACCTCCCACCACACCTGCATGTTACATAAGATTTATATAGTCACATACTGTAGGGGTGAATTTAGCAAAATAGCATACAGCTTTCATAAAGTTCTCCATTAAATGCACTTAAGGGACAGATATATATTTGGAGAGCACATTCACGCTGGCTCCTTGAATCCAGTCCAAATTTTAGGATACACTTATCCACCGGGTGTGAATTTCCATTTTTGTGAAGGTCGTCAACCGACCGATTTTCCTGTTTGGGTTTATTGTTACGACTGACCTATGAACTGTTTCCAGTACATCCATTACGGCCCTGTATTATCAGGAATCGGGTCCCTCTGTGTATGGCCGCTGGCTGTGTTCTGTTCCTGGCATTCCCGCTGATGTGGCTTCCTCCACCCATGTCAGCACTGGGAAGTTGAATGCTGATGTCTGAGAGCAGCGTGGACAGCTCCCAGTGAATTGCTGGCAAAATTACAATGAGACACTGATGATGAAACTGGAAGTGACGCGACAGGGTTCATCTCCACATCATTGAGATGCTTCTTCCGCCATTGGAAGACTTCTTCCTCTTCTTCCGCCATTACCAATATTATTTTCAAGTACCCCCATCCGGTCTGCAGCAGCTTACCCCAGGGGTACAATTATCCCAGGTTAAGAACCACCGCTCGAGAAGATAATAGATAGAATTTAATTGCTTACCCTTACCCATATAGCAACATCTTTTTTTAACAGTGAAGATGACACATTTATCTTATCATAAGCACTTCTATATAAGTAATGTATTTGTATTAGCCCATGCAGCGGGGTGGGGGTGGTAGGTTATAGGCACCCAGGGGTGGGGGGTTAGTATTAGCCTGAGGGCGGAGCAGGGTTATATATCACTGTCCTGAGCTATGAGTACTATACATGCACTAAGCAGGTCTCCTACCAGCTTCCCAGGAACAGTACCTTACACAGACCCTCCGCAGTGACCTCTGCCACTGTGTAAGGAAACCTCTGCTTCCAAACTTCCTCCTTAATTTATTAATGCAATTACCTGTACTTAATTAACCATGGCTTAAAAAAAACATCCTTCTCGACAATCCATCACAGATGACTGCAAGAGCAAATAAGGCGGTAAGTTGGGCGGCAGTGCATTCTGTGCTGTGCGCATATATACGTCATGTTTTATAGCCTGCAGATGGCGCTATTTCAGTGATTGGAGGCTCTTAAAAAATCCTAATCGAATACATAATTTAAAAAAAAAAAATGATTTGAGTCCGGTTCCATTAAGGTTTCTCGTTACATAATATTACTTTAAAAAAAATCACTTTAACAACATACTTTGATTTTGTTACATGTGTCACATATTTCCACGCAGGCGTTCGCCCTTTAAGTAGTGTTTCCACTTTATGCAGGCCCAGTCCCCCGGTTCCCCCCTTTGTCCCATTCACGTGCAGGGGGAACGCTGTGCATCTGTAACCTTTTGGATGAAGTATTAAAAGCTGGTTAATGACCTGTCTAGAATTGAGACTGTTATTACATCCAGCTAATGTTCTTGCCATCAGTGATTACTGCTTAATTAATTCACCAGGGCCCATCATTAGCAAAAACTCAGAAAACAAGTTGAAGTTCCCCAGGGTAAACTAATAGAGTCAATGGCTTATTGTTGGTAGTAATGGGTAAAATATTGACTTGTGGTTTTGCACTTGTGACTAAGACGTATTCATAAATCAGTAGATATATGTTTGGGACTCTTTGGATTAATCGACTTTTATTTTATTTACCTGGGATCTGTTTTTCTTATTTTTATTATCACATAATTCACATAATATTCTAAGTTACACAGTAAGGCATACTTAAATACACACATTATATTATATGTATTAAAGCCTGCAGCCCCCAGCACGTGAGCCCACTTTTCTGCAGGTCCTCCTCTATTGCTCAAATAATGATCATATATTGTATACTGTACAGAGCTATCACATTAGTGTAACCCCAGGCAGGTGATCTGGGCTAATGCTCACAAGGTGACCAATTACCTGTTGTAAAGCACCCAGGAAAATAGTTGTCACAAGCTATAATGAAATGAATAAGTTAAAACAGGGTGGTCACAAAGCGTGTTGCACCCCAAACCTAGGAATGTAGAGTGCGGGGGATTTGTGCTTCTTATTTATTACACTAATTGTTAACCCCTTCACGACATTGCCTTTTAAGGTAATTCTTTTTTTTTTTTTCCTCCTTGCGTTCAAATAAGCGTAACTTTTTTAATTTTCCGGCTATATAGACACATGAGGGCTTTTTTTTTGCGGGACAAGTTGTACTTTGTAATGGTATCATTTACTATACCGTATAATATTCTGGGGAATCAGGAAATAATTCAATGTGGGGTAAAAAAAAAAAAAAACGCCATTGCACAATTTTGCGCTGGTTACGGTTTTTTTGGAGTTCATAGTTCGTTTAAAATGATGGGTTATCTTTATTCTATGGGTCGTTACGATTCTGGCGATACCAAACTTATATAGTTTTCGTTATGTTTTACCACTAAAAAAAAAAATCGCAACTTTTACGGTTTTTCTAATTTGCGTTGCGTCGCCATGTTCTGCGGCTTATAACTTTTTTATTTTTCCACCTACGGACCTGGGTGAGGGCTCATTTTTTGCGGGCTGAAGTGTACTTTTTAATTAATACCATTATGGGATATGGGCGACTTTCTGATCTCTTTTAGTTATTTTTTTTTGGGTACGCGATGCGACCAAAAAACGTAGTTTTGGCGTTGGGGATTATTTTCCGTTTACGCCTTTAACCGTGCGGGATAACTAATGTTATATTTTAATAGATCGGACTTTTAGGAACGCGGCGATACCAAATATGTTTATTTTTTTTATTTTTTATTTATTTTTATTTGGGAAATGGGGAAAGGGGGGTGATTTGAACTTTTAATATTTTTTTATTTTTTTTTTATTTTTAAACTTTATTTTTTTTTTTTTTTTACTTTTACTACAAGGCCCCCTAGTGTACTTGACCACTAGGGGGCGCGATCGCCTGTACTAGGTTCAGCCATAGAGCTCTATGGCTGAACGTAGTGATTTTATGCACTTCCTATTACATCCTGCCTGAGGCAGGATGTAATAGGTATGCATACACGGCCAGCACAGGGGTCTACATTAGACCCCTGGCTACCATGGCAACCGATCGGCACCCTCCGATCTCGCTGCGGGGGGCCCCGATCGGCGCCGGAGGGGGGCGCCCCCCCTCCGATCAGCTATTTAAGCACTGCGGGCGCTTTGCCCGCGGTGCTTAAAGGGTTAAACGGCCACGATCGGCGAACTCGCCGCTCGTGGCCGTGAGAGCAGGGACCTGGCTGTAATATACAGCCATTACCTGCTCTCTTTCAAGCCAGCTCACTCCGTGAGCTGGCTTGATTCCCCCGCAACGGACATATGACGTATATATACGTCATATGTCGTGAAGGGGTTAATTAGACGCGGTACTTGTGTACTTTCACGGCTCCCACGATGTGCATCGTACAGGGAAAAATTGCATCGCATCGCATGTGATCGCATTCATTGCATCGCATCAGATCGGATGCGATCTCATGCGATTTTATAAAAAAAGCATAAAAACACGGGAAAATCGCATCCCATCGCATGCCACTACATATGGCATGCGATGGCATGCGATGGGAGCCGTGAAAGTACACAAGTACCTTAGACTCTTTGTGATCATGTTTTCTCATGTACTCTGTTTTAACTCATAACCCTTTCAGACATATGGCAAAATCCCAGGATCTTTTATGTGCACGCACATAATCCCGGGACTAGCGTATGTCTGAATGGCTGTACCCGGGATTTTAGTCATCTAAAATCCCGGGTCCTGCGCACCTGCAATGGACCTGGGATTTTTAAAACCCGGGTTTGAACCGGGTCTAAAATCACGGGTAGTATTTCTAAAAGGGGTACTATCAGGGCTGGTGCAAGGCACCGGAGTTGCCCCGGGGGGGGGCAAGTTGCCGCCGGCACCGCTCTCACCTCCCCAGGTACATGCCTATAGCGGCCTAGTGGTGGTGCCGGCACTGGGTATTATTCATTATAGCTTCTGTCAACTATTCTCCTTGCCTAGGCATTCTCTACCTCAGTGCTCAAGGCACACCAACAGTGCAGGCTCTGTGATATCCAGGCTTCAGCACAGGTGACTTGATAAGTACCTGAGTTATCTTGATTTCATCATCTGTGCTGAAGCCTGGATATCACTACTGTTGGTGTGCCTTGAGGACCGAGGTTGGGAATACCTGTCCTAGGTGCTTTACAACAGGTGTGCAGGTAACTGCCTCTCCTTTAAAAGCAAAGCTGCTGAGATCTTCAGAGCAGATAGCTCGCTTGGAGTCTTCTGGTGCATACACACTGGCCGATATATCGACACACCATCGGCCAGTGTGTATGACCGATATATCTGTGAAGGATGTGATAATCAGATATATCGCGTTGTCTTTGCAACACAGCCAAAGCCCGATATATCAAAAGATATACTGGCACATCGTGCTGTGTGATCAAAAACGGTGGCTCACATTCGCTGTTAATATTTGCTGGTCTGCGGCGTCCCATTGCCTCATTGCTAAATATCAGACTATTTAAGTGCTTTCATTTTATTAAGTATTAAAATAATATTCTGCCATAACTGGGGTTGTGCGTGTCAATGGCGGCTTTATTATGTGGGTGTAACTGTCAGGTGTATGGGGGGCTGCCCAATCTCCTGGTACTCTTTCGCTGCAAGATCTGAGGCCAGGCTGCCAGCACCATTGTTCCCGGCTGTTTTTCCACATCTGACTTCACTCCGTGGAAGCCGTCCAGCCAGGAAACATTTATTATGATGTCAACTTCCTATGACAACGTGTCACTTGGCTGCGCTGATTCATGTACGCCACTCCAGTGTGGTACATGTTCCTAAGACGCATGATATTAGGGAACAATCGCTGTCCTGCGGGCAGGCACCAAGATTACAGGGATTTTGGTAACATGCAAGTCAGTACAAAACAGCATTGGGCCTGATTCAGTTTTGTTATCAAAGCAAAAAAGCAAGCAAATGGGTAAAGCCGTGCTGCAGGTGGGGCAGATGTAACCTGTAACAGAGTGATAAGAAATCTAAACTGCAGTGTAAAAATAAAGCAGCCAATATTTACCCTGCACAGAAAAAATATAACCCACCCAAATCTAACTCTATCTAAACATTTTATATCTGCCCCACCTGCAGCGCAGCATGCTCTTGCCCAGTTGGATCCTTTTTTGCTTTGCTAACAAATCTGAATAAGGCCCATTGATCCTTATTAGAATGCAGAGGGCTGGACAGGACTGACTGAGTGAGGAGTCATCTTCTGTCATGTGTATCACCCAGAGAATATACACCATTATATACCCAGGTGATAACGGGCATGCCTGTGTACACTGTATATATATATATATATATATATATATATATATATATATATATATATATATATATATATATATATATATATATATATATATATATATATATATATATATATATATATATACAAAGAGTTATCTCCCTTGGAATCAGGAAAGAAAAGAACCAGCACACGCATTAGATTTCAAAAGCAAAAACGAAAGTGTATTAGAGGTACATTACAGTTAGTTGAACGAAGGTATACAGCGGCTGACCCGACAGCCGTTTCAACTGGCAACCAGCCAGTTTTCCTCAGGGGTACCTTCTGATGAAAATTCTATCATTGAATTGAAACGTTAAGCGACTCCTTGCAGTCTGAGTGTCTTTATTTCCGTGAGTGCCGCCGTCCTACAGCGCTACTATTCATCTGAATACCTGTGAAGGCACCCAGAGTCATATTTGGATATAAAGGGGAGAGTGCCGAGACTCGAGTTTTGTATATATATATATATATATATATATATATATATATATATATATACTGTATATGTATACTGTATATCTTCATTCTGGTACAGATGGGAGAGATTTGCAAAGTTAAATTACGCACCACAGGGAACCTCCGGATTTCTAAGAAAAGAGGAATCGGCGGCTCCATGGTGGATCTATGATAAGTTTTCGGAGATAACGTTAATGTCATCCTCTGAAAACACAACTCTCTGAATCCGCTATAAACTATAGATGAAAATATAAAATACTGTACGTTTCACTTCCCAACTGATTGATGATTTACATTATATATATATATATATATATATATATTTTATATATATTATATTTATCTCATAGTGAAATAAGTTTCAATCATCCTCCAGCGGAAGATATCACGTTTTAGATTTACAGTATTTGTACTTTTATTTTGACCCTGTTATAGATCATATAATCGCTCTCCTTTGTCGTAAGCTCCGGCACATCGTCACGGTACACTATATAAATTATTGTTGTTATACAGAGAAACACAGGACACAATATTTTAATTATGGCCTACCTAAACAGTTTCCATAGAAAGATTGCACACATAACGTTCCTAGGAAGCTGCAATCACCCAATTTTATATAAGCTCTTCTAGGGTTAGACTATTCCAACCAGGGTAATCACATGCAGTGTGCCCAAGATGGCTGCCTCACTTGATACCTTGTTAGCGTGTAATCCCGGGACTAGCGTATGTCTGAATGGCTGTACCCGGGATTTTAGTCATCTAAAATCCCGGGTCCTGCGCACCTGCAATGGACCTGGGATTTTTAAAACCCGGGTTTGAACCGGGTCTAAAATCACGGGTAGTATTTCTAAAAGGGGTACTATCAGGGCTGGTGCAAGGCACCGGAGTTGCCCCGGGGGGGGGCAAGTTGCCGCCGGCACCGCTCTCACCTCCCCAGGTACATGCCTATAGCGGCCTAGTGGTGGTGCCGGCACTGGGTATTATTCATTATAGCTTCTGTCAACTATTCTCCTTGCCTAGGCATTCTCTACCTCAGTGCTCAAGGCACACCAACAGTGCAGGCTCTGTGATATCCAGGCTTCAGCACAGGTGACTTGATAAGTACCTGAGTTATCTTGATTTCATCATCTGTGCTGAAGCCTGGATATCACTACTGTTGGTGTGCCTTGAGGACCGAGGTTGGGAATACCTGTCCTAGGTGCTTTACAACAGGTGTGCAGGTAACTGCCTCTCCTTTAAAAGCAAAGCTGCTGAGATCTTCAGAGCAGATAGCTCGCTTGGAGTCTTCTGGTGCATACACACTGGCCGATATATCGACACACCATCGGCCAGTGTGTATGACCGATATATCTGTGAAGGATGTGATAATCAGATATATCGCGTTGTCTTTGCAACACAGCCAAAGCCCGATATATCAAAAGATATACTGGCACATCGTGCTGTGTGATCAAAAACGGTGGCTCACATTCGCTGTTAATATTTGCTGGTCTGCGGCGTCCCATTGCCTCATTGCTAAATATCAGACTATTTAAGTGCTTTCATTTTATTAAGTATTAAAATAATATTCTGCCATAACTGGGGTTGTGCGTGTCAATGGCGGCTTTATTATGTGGGTGTAACTGTCAGGTGTATGGGGGGCTGCCCAATCTCCTGGTACTCTTTCGCTGCAAGATCTGAGGCCAGGCTGCCAGCACCATTGTTCCCGGCTGTTTTTCCACATCTGACTTCACTCCGTGGAAGCCGTCCAGCCAGGAAACATTTATTATGATGTCAACTTCCTATGACAACGTGTCACTTGGCTGCGCTGATTCATGTACGCCACTCCAGTGTGGTACATGTTCCTAAGACGCATGATATTAGGGAACAATCGCTGTCCTGCGGGCAGGCACCAAGATTACAGGGATTTTGGTAACATGCAAGTCAGTACAAAACAGCATTGGGCCTGATTCAGTTTTGTTATCAAAGCAAAAAAGCAAGCAAATGGGTAAAGCCGTGCTGCAGGTGGGGCAGATGTAACCTGTAACAGAGTGATAAGAAATCTAAACTGCAGTGTAAAAATAAAGCAGCCAATATTTACCCTGCACAGAAAAAATATAACCCACCCAAATCTAACTCTATCTAAACATTTTATATCTGCCCCACCTGCAGCGCAGCATGCTCTTGCCCAGTTGGATCCTTTTTTGCTTTGCTAACAAATCTGAATAAGGCCCATTGATCCTTATTAGAATGCAGAGGGCTGGACAGGACTGACTGAGTGAGGAGTCATCTTCTGTCATGTGTATCACCCAGAGAATATACACCATTATATACCCAGGTGATAACGGGCATGCCTGTGTACACTGTATATATATATATATATATATATATATATATATATATATATATATATATATATATATATATATATATATATATATATATATATATATATATATATATATATATATATATATATATATACAAAGAGTTATCTCCCTTGGAATCAGGAAAGAAAAGAACCAGCACACGCATTAGATTTCAAAAGCAAAAACGAAAGTGTATTAGAGGTACATTACAGTTAGTTGAACGAAGGTATACAGCGGCTGACCCGACAGCCGTTTCAACTGGCAACCAGCCAGTTTTCCTCAGGGGTACCTTCTGATGAAAATTCTATCATTGAATTGAAACGTTAAGCGACTCCTTGCAGTCTGAGTGTCTTTATTTCCGTGAGTGCCGCCGTCCTACAGCGCTACTATTCATCTGAATACCTGTGAAGGCACCCAGAGTCATATTTGGATATAAAGGGGAGAGTGCCGAGACTCGAGTTTTGTATATATATATATATATATATATATATATATATATATATATATATATATATATATATATATATATATATACTGTATATGTATACTGTATATCTTCATTCTGGTACAGATGGGAGAGATTTGCAAAGTTAAATTACGCACCACAGGGAACCTCCGGATTTCTAAGAAAAGAGGAATCGGCGGCTCCATGGTGGATCTATGATAAGTTTTCGGAGATAACGTTAATGTCATCCTCTGAAAACACAACTCTCTGAATCCGCTATAAACTATAGATGAAAATATAAAATACTGTACGTTTCACTTCCCAACTGATTGATGATTTACATTATATATATATATATATATATATTTTATATATATTATATTTATCTCATAGTGAAATAAGTTTCAATCATCCTCCAGCGGAAGATATCACGTTTTAGATTTACAGTATTTGTACTTTTATTTTGACCCTGTTATAGATCATATAATCGCTCTCCTTTGTCGTAAGCTCCGGCACATCGTCACGGTACACTATATAAATTATTGTTGTTATACAGAGAAACACAGGACACAATATTTTAATTATGGCCTACCTAAACAGTTTCCATAGAAAGATTGCACACATAACGTTCCTAGGAAGCTGCAATCACCCAATTTTATATAAGCTCTTCTAGGGTTAGACTATTCCAACCAGGGTAATCACATGCAGTGTGCCCAAGATGGCTGCCTCACTTGATACCTTGTTAGCGTGTAATGCATAACGCGTGACTTACATCTTCTGTATTATGTGCATTGGTTTTGATGTCTGTAAAGTGCCCTGAGTCCTGTTGAAGAAAAGCGCTATATTAATTAAAGTATAATTATTATTGCCTGCTGATTACACCAGAAGGGAGGATACAGTGTCACTGGGTAATATGTCGCGGCTTAAAATAATGTTCTGGATTGACCTTCGTGCTCTTTGTAGACATGTGTAGTTTGGTTCTCCAGAGATACAAAACCATTTGAATTTCGTGTATCTGACCCAAACCAAAAACCCCGCCCTACTTAGGAGATCCAGTCTAAGCATTTCCCGGTTTGGATCTTCCCACAGATTGGAATTCGAATTTAAATGTAAATTTTGGCATTTTGATTGCAATGGTGACATGATATTACTTGATTTTATTGATGCTAAATTTTTTTTTAAAGTGACTACTGGTTTAAATATTAATTTTAAATAGAACCAAAATCAAAATTTTAACCACTTGAGGGTGGTTTTGCCAAAACCAACAACAAAACACAACCATGGATTAGAACCAAAACCAAAATTAGGTATTGCATGCAAGTGACCCGACAGTTCCCCAGTTGTTGGGTCACATGCGATGTCATATGCGGTCCTTTTGCATATCAACCAATCAGATTCTGCCATTTATCATTAACTGATTGGATGTTTTGTGCAGTCTCTCTCTGCGACTTGATACATCCCATCCTTAGTCTTAGTCTGACTCCGCCTCCTCCGTTTGATCAGACGTTATACTACAAAACCCTGAAATATTTGGATCCGTCAGATTTGGCCACATGTGGCCAATTCAGATCTGTTTGCACAGGTTTTAATTAGGCCTTGTCCCTGATGGTGGTGGTCTGCATGTGCGCATCAGCATAAATGCGCATGTGCAACCCCCCGCAGCAAGAGCATTTTCATTTGACAGGGCGCTCACTGCCTGATTGACAGACATGGGGCGTTCCAGGGGGACACCTGGCGTTTCATGGGTGTGCCCACAAAAACAGCCATAGAAGCACTGTGTGGACCCCTGCAAACACAGGCTTGCCCCTGCCTGCTTGTTACGCAGGGTATGCACTTGCTGACCTTTGCGGGCCCCTGGCCATCCTGTTTGCCTCCTGCGAACTAAGCTTCACCAATAACAGCCACGTTCGAAGGGTTAGATTAATTCCACCCCAACTCCGGTGCCGCCTGGTCTTACGGGTGACAAGGCTGCTACAGGAGGCGCAAGAGTACCTGGCTTGTACACACACCTATGGTACGATTAACAACGTTAATAGCAACGCCACAACAATGCAGAAAGGTGACACTCTTAATATAAAATACCAGGTGTAACAATACACATAATGGAAGCGTAGCAAAATATATCACTAGAGCAGTAATGCAATAATGCACAAGATGGAACCAGAAAGGATAATAAATACACAGAACCCCTGACTTATCTGGGTGATGGACTCCACAGGGGTTAAGCAAACGGACAGACTGGAACTGGGACCAGGAGCAAGCTTGGCTGAGGCACAGCATGAGACTGGAACACCAATACAGGACACTGAAGCCAGGGAGCCGGGAACACTCTGAGCAACCACTGGGGTCTTGCAGAACTAGAACAGGCGTCTGTTCCCAGTAAACAACGGCTATTTATTCAAAATTGCCGCCTCCCCCGGCTGGTGATGTCAGCCGCTGGTCCCAAAATAAAATTATATTTAACCTTTGAAATAAATTTTGTATATTTTTTTTCATTTCTAATCTGTGTTATTATTACCCGAAGTACGATACGCTGTTACATATTGTATTTTATAATATTCATCATTATGGTTTAAATAAGGAGGAACAACAGCCCTGTTGTGCTTTTTGCACGCCTCTAGCGTCTCGCGTCCTCCTCTGATTTCCAGGACAGACTTTATTCATGTTGTTTAGAGATAATTGGAGGTGGAATTGCATGATTTATATACAATAATAAGTTGTTCTCACTCTCCGGCAAGGTGTAAATGATGTCAGTACATTATTTTCTCTGTGTTTTATCTCCTTTCTTAGTGTAAATTGTTTGTTTTGGACGCAGTTAGGGAGCAGCACGTTGGAGAATTAGGATCTCGGAGCTGCTTACGTGTTTATCTGCCGGTACGATTTCATGGGAACGGCGTTGGGGCCGGGAGATTGGGGAAGCGAGCCTGACGCTACACCAACTCATTTAATGAACTGCAGAATTAGTTCTAGGCCTCCTCGCTTGAAGCTATGAACGCTCTTTACGTTTGGAAAGTGTGAAAACAAATTCTGACAGCAAATGATATCATTAAATAGAAGATTATTTTGTCCGACGTATAGAAACCAATTATAACACTTTGGAAGCAATTACAGACACAAACTTTCATTTTGCATTGTGTTTGCGGTGATGACTTAAACGTGAATAGCGTCATTTGCATTTAATGAGACATCAGGAGAATGCAGCAGGCTACTTACCTCTATATTGCCAAACATGTGCTGACCATTTCATTGGGCACAACAACCTGTCACATGACGACCTACATGACTTTTCCATCATCCGTTCTCGTTTATGTGTTGCCATGTGCTTGTGTACATCTTTCATTAACATCTTCCTTCTCGGGTGTGTAGCCACCGGGGGTTAAAGTGAGGGGGAATGGGGTGGAACTGAGTTCCACCACCTCTGATGGTGAGGTAGGACATTTTAACCTCCACATTGGCCCTGCACAGTAATTCTCACAGAAAAGCATTCTAGTTTGCAGGGGGATGCCAAAAACCCTACCACTGGCCCTGTCTCTGCCAAGGGGGGGTAATTAGGTGGAATAGAGAAATGAGTTCCACCTCTGCAAGACCACTTTAAGCCCTGGTAGCCATGTAATTATATGCATGGCTGCCAATAGGGGGGTGATGTGGGTATAGCTGTCCCGGTCCCCAGCCACTGGAAGGGCCCTGGCAGCTCATTTTGCCCACTGCAACCCCCGAATGCCATTGTCTGACACTATAGGGGGAAGCTGGTATAGAAAAGGAAGGTCTTCTGTAAATGTTGTAGGAGGGCGCACCAAAGCCAGCAAAATAAAAATGACCAAGTATAAATACTCCCCTTAAGTTGCCTTTACGTAACAAGCTTGAATACAGTTTCATTTATTAAACATTTTAGAAATCTGTGGGAGCATTTACATAAAAGGACTCATGATAGTTTTCCATCATGCTTTAAATAATATTTTAGCTACCTTTTATATTTTTTTCTTTAAAACTCCTGACTTGTGTGGCACCGACGTACTTCAGATTTTAAATTTGGCAGTAGTTAAAGGGAAATAAAATCTATTTATAAATGTATTTATTTGTATAATTTGCTGGTACGATGCCATCCGTTTCTGCGTCTTGGCAAGAATATAAAGCCGTAATAATCACATACAGGTACAGACTGATACAATGGGTTGATCCAGCCCTCGTTAAGCTGTGGATTTATTTTAGGCTTTTTTCAAGCTCGTACAACGCAGGTAGGGGCAGCCGCCGCCGCCGGACGCAGTGCCGGGGAGTCTTTTTATGAGAATCTGCACCAAGAAGGTCATGCAAACAAAACATATTAAGAGTTAGATGTGAGTCCATCTCAAGACTCAAGGCTCGCTGCTCCCTGGCCCTTAAAATTGCAGCTGCATTTGGAGCATAATTGCCCCGTTTTGCAGAAATATGCGCTAAAAATGCCAGCGTCACTCACATTTGATATACAAATTCAAATAAAAAATTGTTGTGGAAAATATAAATCTATTACCTATATAAAGTGACATTACCGGTCATTATGATGAATACAAATGTTTGCTTGCCATTTTTCACACCTATTTCGACAAATTCACTTGGCACTCACGGGGTTAATGAAGGATAATTTGAACTTTTGATATGAGGTATCTCTAACACGTGTCTGCAGCGATGCCCTGGTGTAAATATACATACCGAATGTCTGCTTCTTTTACATTTGCCTACTCTACCACCACCCAGTTGTGTTATCTGCATACAGTGGTCTGGGTCCAGCAGGGTCCTGCGCTACATGCCCCGTTCCTGTAACAAGTGGCATCACTGACAATGCAGCCCAACATCTCTGAGGCTGCCCCGTATATCTGGAAAAGTCGAGCGTGCACCTGGATTGATGGAAACAGAAGTCGTGTTGCAAGGCCACACCCTATCTATGAGGCCATGCTCCTGGGCCGGCTCTGCCATAAGGTAGCTGCCTAGGGCTTTGTAATCAGGGAAGGGGGGGGCACTAAGTCTGGCTATTACTACATTAAGGATATCTATGAGGGAGATATCCTTGCTGCACTTATTGCAGATAGCGACAGTGAAACGTCCACACTTGAGTGGCTGGAAAGTGGCTATTGGTGGCAGTGTGGGGTTGAGGGAGCACAAGGTTAAACTTTTGCCTAGGGTGCAAAACCTTACACAGGCCGTACAGGCTGCCTTTCTGTGGCTACCTGACACGCCCCATATAATATGCTCATTTTTTCCACCCCGTAATAATTAGGCTATCAGTATAAGGTATTTCTATTATTTTAATTTAAACGACAGACAAGTTGACGTTGATGATTAGTATGACGTTACTGTGGTACATCAGCCTTCATTGAAAGGTAAATGAATGAAGCTTGGAGCACTGGCATCTTACCCCATAAAAACCGCTATGTGCAAGGTGATAATGCACCAGCCAATCAGGTCCTATATGTAAATTCACAATTAGGAGCTGATTGGCTGGAGTGTTATCACCTTGCAGATAACGTTCTCTATGAGGACAGATACCGCTTCTCACAGCTTCGTACATTTACCCCACAGTACTTTCAGCGCCACATCAGATTCTGTGGATTACGGCCCAGTTACACTTTCCATAGTTTGATCCCCGGGTGCATTGTGTTCCAGCATTCTGTACGGAGTAATTACTGTAAGTAATTTCATTTATTTCTGTGTTCATCCATAAAGAACACGGCATCACACGGGTGTACCTCTGAGGTATCGGCCTGTGCCCAGGGGCGTCAGGACGTGGCGCGGGTACAAAACACAGAGAATAGAAAATCACTTTGCGGCAAACTGTGAGCAATTTGTCTTTGGTTTCCCAGCCACCAGCTCTTTGTGTATGTTGTATAATTCCGGTGACCTCTGAACGAAATCTGATTACTCTTCAGAAAAAAAAGTTGTGGTTTTCTAAGTGGTACAGCTGGCATGGGAACGTGTGAGTGTCACAGCCAAAATGTCAACTCCACTTAGCTGAAAGTGAGATATCTGACACCGAACAGTGCTGCGATCGGCCCCAGGAAGCCAGGGGGATAGCGCACAGCGCTGGGACATGTGGCATTGATCATTATAGCATTAACTCATTTACTAAGCACGGGAATTACAGCGGTAAAGCGTGTGCTGGGGAGACCCAGCTAATTTGCTAGACTCAGCTAATTGCCAGAGAGCCAGGGTGTAATACTAATGAGAAAAACAGCCACAATATCGCAATTATAGAAACTGCATACACAGTAACACCGTACACCGTGGGATATTGGAAGCGTGGCTTATCGTCAGAACAAGTAACAAGCGCCATCCCAGGGGGAATTATTATCGGATAATTTGGTTACAGGTGAGCGCTACGCATTCTATCGACTGTTGACCTAGACATTGTCTGTCAGACTCACGGATAGCCAATGTTAAGGAGTTGGGCATCTGCAAGGGAGTCTGACACCTGATGTTGGGTGGAACTTCCTTAAATAGACTGGAGAGGGAGAACCATGCAGCCCCTCTGCGCAGGCGTTCCAAATTTCCAGCTCTAAAAAAAAGTTTATAAAAGTTTGGAAAACAAAAACATTCTACCAAATGCGGCACAATCTCTTCATCTCTTCCTTTGTCCAATTAAACCAGTGGGATATGATTAGGGTTGCCAATCCCAGAACATTTTTTCAATCCCAGGATTAAGGATTAAAAATTGCTCAATCTCGGGATTCCCACAATCCCAGGATTGTCCTCCCTTATAAAAAAAAATGCCCTCGTCCACAACTAATCTCCTTCCCATTCTCCTGCCCTGCAGTGTCACTTACATGGCATTTGTGGCAAACAGCAGCAGGACCATCTCTTGTGTTAACAGCGATCGGCTGGGAGCAGGATATTAGGCGGTGGCCGAGTGACCAGGTTCGGCGCAGTGTGGCATGGCGACGCAGTGTGACCCTTGACATCATGTCGCACTGTGATATGCACAGCCGCAGAGCCGGGGGTTAGTAGCACTTGGGCAGCATCTGATCCATATAAGGTGCTCAGCACTACCGTACTAATCCCAGAATACCAGGATTGAAAGCTTCAATCCCGGGATTCAAATCCCACCGATTTTAGGCCAAAATCCCGGGATCGGCCTCCCCAGATATGATCCGGTTTATAGCTAAATTCTCCCAGCATCCTGCTGCTGTGGGTTTGGCTGCGCTGTCCTCTAGGTGCTCTGATGACCCAGCAGCCCAATGTCAGCCGCATTTCACATTCATAACTGCAACGCGTTTCGCTGCCAACATGTAGCTCCATCCGTATTGAAGATGTTAAGCAGCCCAGGATTTATCTTGATATCCATCTGTCCGATATTCTGAATTCAACAGACCTGAAATAAATATTCTATAGTCATTCAGTTTCCTTCTACACTCAGGGCCTGATTCAGAGTTGATCGCTGATGTGTGAATTCACAGTCCGTTTCATTATAGAGTGAGTGCACATGCCTACAGATCGTAGCGCACATGTGCAAAATCAAATAGCAAAATAAATAGCTTAAACATATAATCACAATTTCCTCACAGTTTGATGATCTTGAAGTTGGCTTTATGGGTAGTAACCGGCCGTTTTCAGAAAGTGTCAGGGAAACAGCTGGTGAGACCAATGAAGGGTCTGTGACGACACCGCCGGCCCGATCAGCCTGTCTCTGTCACAGAGATGTGGTAGGGTCAGGGGGGGGTCTGTGACGATACCGCCGGCCCGATCAGCCTGTCTCTGTTGCCGAGATGTGGAAGGGTCAGGGAGGGTCTGTGATGACACCGCCGGCCCGATCAGCCTGTCTTTGTCGCCGAGATGTGGAAGGGTCAGGGAGGGTCTGTGACAACACCGCCGGCCCGATCAGAATGTCTCTGTCACAGAGATGTGGAAGGGTCAGGGAGGGTCTGTGACGACACCGCCGGCCCCATCAGCCTGTCTTCGTCGCCTAGATGTGGAAGGGTCAGGGAGGGTCTGTGATGACACCGCTGGCCCGATCAGCCTGTCTCTGTCGCCTAGATGTGGAAGGGTCAGGGAGGGTCTGCGACAACACCGCCGGCCCGATCAGCCTGTCTCTGTCGCCGAGATGTGGAAGGGTCAGGGAGGGTCTGTGACAAAACTGCCGGCCTGATCAGCCTGTTTTTTTGCAGAGATGTGGAAGGGTCAGGGAGGGTCTGTGACGACACCGCCGGCCCGATCAGCCTGTTCCTGTCACAGAGCTGTGGAAGGATCAGGGAGGGTCTGTGACAACACCGCCGGCCCGATCAGCCTGTCTCTGTCGCCGAGACGTGGAAGGATCAGGGAGGATCTGTGACAACACCGCCGGCCCGATCAGCCTGTCTCTGTCGTCTAGATGTGGAAGGTTCAGGGAGGGTCTGTGACAACACCGCCGGCCCGATCAGCCTGTCTCTGTTGCCGAGATGTGAAAGGGTCAGGGAGGGTCTGTGACGACACCGCCGGCCCGATCAGCCTGTCTCTGTCGCCGAGATGTGGAAGGGTCAGGGAGGGTCTGTGACGACACCGCCGGCCCGATCAGCCTGTCTCTGTCACAGAGCTGTGGAAGGGTCAGGGAGGGTCTGTGACAACACCGCCGGCCCGATCAGCCTGTTCCTGTCACAGAGCTGTGGAAGGGTCAGGGAGGGTCTGTGACAACACTGCCGGCCCGATCAGAATGTTTATGTTGCAGAGATGTGGAAGGGTCAGGGAGGGTCTGTGACGACACCACCGGTCCGATCAGCCTGTTTCTTCTGTTGCAGAGATGTGGAAGGGTCAGATTTACTCACATTCGCTGTGTATTATATCGATCTACCTAATTGCACGGGACAGGATATCACACTGGCGTGTGGTGTACACCTGATTGCAGGGTCTGATTAGCCCCATAGATTGTAAGCTCCACTGGGACACAGTGGCTTAATTATAGCCCCGCAGACCCGCCCCGCAGACCCGCGGTCGCCAGCGTGGGCGTCAGGGGTCTGCGGGGCTATGATGCGCTGCACTGCTGCTGGGGCCCCTCAGTCCGCCCCTGCCGCCGGGACTCGCAGATCTACAGTACTTGTCTCTGGTCTGCGGTCCCTAACAGCAGACCGTTTTTGAGGATGCTAGAGGAGGCCGACTCCTCCTCTAGCATCCTCAAAAAGTGTCTGCTGTAAGGGGGCAGTCATTTGTTTAGGGTCATTTTCATTTACAAGCCTGCATGGAGGAGAGCCACCCGGGACAGGATGCAGTTTAAATCCCGGCGGTCGGGATCCCGGCGTTCAAAATCCTGACGCCGGAATCCCGAACGCCAAAATCCCGACACTTTCTCCCCCCGTGGGCATCCATAACACTCTCGGAAAGAGAATAAATGCATGGCGACCGCAGCGAGCCCGCAAGGGGGGTGGGGGCGATCCACGTCCCGCCCTTGTCGCGATTTCAGCGTTCGGGATTCCAGCGTCTGGATTTTGAACGCCGGCATCCCAACCGCTGGCTTTTCATGCCGAATCCCCCGGGACAGTAGACAGAGACAAGTAGATCTAGGGGTCCCGGCGATGGCGGCGGCGAGCAGAGTGGTAAGTAGCGGGGTTGGGGACGGGCTTTATTTTAAGGGGAGGGGGCATACGAAATTTCCGGCGGAGGGGGCGCCCAAAACATAGTTACGCCACTGCTGGGGCAGGAATGGATGTGATTGTTCAAATATTCTCTGTTCGTGCTACTGTATACAAACAGCTGTAAATCATTAACAAAAAATTGGGGACTTGCACAGGCAGCTGAGCCAGCTTCAGGGCACCCAAAACATTCCAGCCAGACAGCTGGCACAACCACAGACATGTCTGCATTTTATTGCACATGTGTAATCACATCAAGAATCTCTGTGTTGTAAGAATTTGGCAATATTCAGTTGTTGTCTTGAATTGTGAAATATGAAAGTGAAAATATATTTTATGTATAATTATTATTATTAGAATTATTATATAGCCTTATTCTTCTTCTTCTTCTTCTTCTTCTTCTTCTTCTTCTTCTTCTTCTTCTTCTTCTTCTTCTTCTTCTTCTTCTTCTTCTTCTTCTTCTTCTTCTTATTATTAATATTATTATTATTATATGTATTATACGCCTTATTATTATTATTATTATTATTATTATTATTATTATTTGTAAAAATAATAATAATAATAATAATAATAATAATAATAATAATAATAATAATAATAATACAAAGTCTATATATCTGCATATTAACATAGTAACATAATAGTTGAGATTGAAAAAGGCTTTTGTCCATCAAGTTGAACCTATTGGCCGAGGTGTGTTAAACCCTATTTGGTTTATTTTTATTTTTATTAACCAAGTAATGTTTTTGGCCTTTGGGTTATACTCCTAAATGTTGTTTTTATAAATACTTGCCCAACCTTATTTAAAATATATTCAATGTGCCAACACCACCTTCCCTGGCAGAGAGTTCCATGCCTTACTGCCCTTACAGTGAAAAAGCCTTTCTTTAGTAGGACAGAGATCTCTTCTCCTCTAATCTGTCATTGCCCCTAGAGTAAAGAGATTGCCTGATAGTTTGTTATATTGCCCCCTGGTATATTTGTACATGTTGATCAAGTCTCCACTTATATGTTTTTTCCCAGGTGAACTTTTTTCAATTATTTAATGTCCTTTTTGAAGTGAGGAGCCCAGAATTGAACCCCGAATTCCAGTTAAAGTCTAACTGATGCCTTGTAGAGCGGCATATTTACACTGTCATCCCTGGTGGTTTCCATGCCTCTTTTTATACATGCTAACATCCTATTGGTCTTAGTGGCTGCGACATGGCAATGAGCACTGACCCCATGTTTGTTACCGATTTGCACCACTAGGTCCTTTTCCTACTCTGATTTGCCCAAGTCTACCCTATTTAGATTACAAGCAGCACCCCGGTTATGTCTCCCAAGGTGCATGACCTTACATTTAGCCACATTGAACATTGGTTTCCATTGTTTTGCCCATTCGTCAACTTTGTTTAGATCTTCCGGAAACATGGAGACATCTCGGACAGTTCTAATCACACTACATAGTCATGAGTCATCGCCAAAGATGGACAGACTGCTTAGTATTCCGTCTTCTATGTCAATAATATGTTAAATAGAAGAAGCCCTAGCACCTCTGTTCTCTATCCTGCAGCCAGCTACCTACCCAACTACAAATGTTACCCCATGTCCTAATTCCTACATTTATTTTTCTCAGCCTCTTGTGTGGCCCAGTGTCAAAGGGTTTGCGAGGTCCAGGCAGACCACAACAAACCCCCCCCCCCCACGAAGGTTTACCCTTAATCACCACTCCGCTTGCCGCTGCCAAGTTCACTTGCCTGTGGTGCCAGCGCTTTTTTACTACTGCTAATGAAAAATGCCTCCAACAAAATGGCTGCTCTTAACAGCTGACCATTTTTAAGGATGCTAGGACCTCCTGTAGCATCCTCAAAACCTGTCTGCTGTAAGGGGGCGGACATTTTGTTAGAGCCGTTACTTTATAACAGGTCTGGCCGCTACTCTATAACAGGTCTGGCCGTTACTCTATAACAGGTCTGGCCGCTACTCTATAACATGTCTGGCCGTTACTCTATAACAGGTCTGGCCGTTAATCTATAACAGGTCTGGCAGTTACTCTATAACAGGTCTGGCTGTTACTCTATAACAGGTGCAGTTGTTACTTTATAACAGGTCTGGTTGTTACTTTGGACATTACTCTGTAACAGATATGGCCATTACTTTATTCCAGCACACCTGACCCCATTGTTATCCTGGCCCTGTTGGTACTGTACACCATTGTTATCATGGCCCTTGGTACTGTACACCATTGTTATCATGGCCTTTGGTACTGTACAACATTGTTATCCTGGCCCTCTTGGTACTGTACACCATTGTTATCCTGGCCCTTGGTACTGTACACCACTGTTATCCTGGCCCTCTTGGTACTGTACACCATTGTTATCCTGGCCCTTGGTACTGTACACCATTTTTATCCTGGCCCTCTTGGTACTGTACACCATTGTTATCCTGGCCCTGTTGGTACTGTACACCATTGCTATCCTGGCCCTCTTGGTACTGTACACCATTGTTATCCTGGCCCTCTTGGTACTGTACACCATTGCTATCCTGGCCCTCTTGGTACTGTACACCATTGTTATCCTGGCCCTGTTGGTACTGTACACCATTGCTATCCTGGCCCTCTTGGTACTGTACACCATTGCTATCCTGGCCCTCTTGGTACTGTACACCATTGCTATCCTGGCCCTCTTGGTACTGTACACCATTGTTATCCTGGCCCTGTTGGTACTGTACACCATTGCTATCCTGGCCCTCTTGGTACTGTACACCATTGCTATCCTGGCCCTCTTGGTACTGTACACCATTGTTATCCTGGCCCTTGGTACTGTACACCATTGTTATCATGGCCCTTGGTACTGTACACCATTGTTATCCTGGCCCTCTTGGTACTGTACACCATTGTTATCCTGGCCCTTGGTACTGTACACCACTGTTATCCTGGCCCTCTTTGTACTGTACACCATTGTTATCCTGGCCCTTGGTACTGTACACCATTGTTATCCTGGCCCTGTTGGTACTGTACACCATTGTTATCCTGGCCATGTTGGTACTGTACACCATTGTTATCCTGGTATTGTACACCATTGTTATCCTGGCTCTTGGTACTGTACACCATTGTTATCCTGGCCCTTGGTACTGTACACCATTGTTATCCTGGCCCTGTTGGTACTGTACACCATTGCTATCCTGGCCCTTGGTACTGTAAACCATTGTTATCCTGGCCCTGTTGGTACTGTACACCATTGCTATCCTGGCCCTTGGTACTGTACACCATTGCTATCCTGGCCCTTGGTACTGTACACCATTGTCCTGCCTCTCTGTAAGCTGTACATCATTATTAGAAGCACTGATTTATGTTAAAAACAACAACACAAATTATGTTTCCTGGGATTGCAGCTTTAACGAACTTTCTAAATATATAAACAGACATTATTGTGTCTATAAAAGAGTTTCCATAGATACATCTTAGACTCGCTGGCATCTAGGATTTTATACGCTGGCAGTTGCACCATAGAATTATATTTATAAAGTATTTATTAATCATTCTCTATAATCAAATCTGATCGCCAAGTCTAGCGGAATTATGACAGTGTCACTGACAAGAATACAACTTACTGCTGATTATACACAAATTATCTCCAAACAAAATATGTTAAGAAAACACAATGTGGGCTGATTAGAGGGGATGTCTGACTGATTCCGCTGGTACTGAAAATATTATTTAATTCCTTATTAGCATCTCAAGGCTCCGGTAGTTGTGGATGAAAATGCACTGCGTCTTCCCGGCCTGGCCAGCTCTATCACTCCGGTGACTACTCAATACAAATTCCATGTAGATTATTGATTGGAGATTAGCAAAACATAAAAAATTGTTTCATCAAAACATT
This sequence comes from Crinia signifera, assembly GCF_055691185.1. NCBI lineage: Eukaryota > Metazoa > Chordata > Amphibia > Anura > Myobatrachidae > Crinia > Crinia signifera. The sequence continues at coordinate 174,736,395 of NC_139224.1, read as the reverse complement.
TTGTGCTATAGTGAAACTTATGGAGATCATCAAATATTTAGGAACATTGAATCAATTTTTTAACAATTGAGAGACAGGTCGCTCGCAAATGACTTTACTGCTGTGTATAAGAGGCGACTTTTTGCAGGAATGAAGGAAATGGTTTTATGGCGTAAATCTGGGGATGGGCAAATTGGTATTTGCAGACCACAAAAAGATCCACAATGGGGGGGCGTGGCCTGACCGGGGAAGAGAAAGGTAGCATGCCCACAGAGCTCCTGTCCCAAAGCCCTAAAAAAGTGCCTAATAAAAACCCTCTACGGACGTCCCTCTGCCCATCCAGCCCTCAGTGACACCCCTGACCATCGGGCTGTGTGTGCGGGAAAGGCTGCGGAATCGGGAGACCTCTCTTAGAGGTCTCTGCGGGTTGCGGCCTAGTACCCCTGCGAGCCGGGTGCTCGATTTGGCTGCCTGGCCGCCGCTGGAGCTCCGTGGCGGAGATCGTGGGCAGACGAACGGGGAGACGGCGCCGGAGCGCGGCTCGCCCATCCAGCGTGACCCCCCAGTGCTGCTGTGCCCCTCCGAGTGCTGAGCCCCCTCACCTGACAGGTAAGAAGCGCCGAGGAAGCCGCCGCGGGTCCCACACAGAGGACGCGGCGGCCATCTTGGATTCCGGGAGCGACTGCAGCTGCGCTCCCCACTGCGTCCCATCAGCTGCACAGCCTATTCGGGACACTGGGCACTAGTGTGCTGTGCCACAGGCCGGCTAAATAATACAAGCAGCAGCGGAGCAAAGCCCTCTTCAGCCCCTATTTGCTGGGCACAGTGGGTGGCAGGCGGCGGCCATATTGAGTGGGGCAGACTCCCACACTTTACAGACAGGGAAGCCTGGGTGTAGGGGACACTTTAGGTGTTTCAATAGCACCCATCCCTGACCTTAGGTAATAGTTGGCCGCTCCAGTGGCTCTCTCTCCTGCCTCGCTGGGAGATTCCACCATTATTAGCTCTGCCGCCCTCTCCCTTAGCAACCCGGGGCCCCCTGTGGGTGAACAGCAGGAATAACCACAACTCCTACAAGGGACACCTACTGCAGCAGAATCAGCTTGGTAAAGTAGGCCGTGTCGTGTCTGGGTGACTACAATATGTGCCCATTCCGAGTTCTGGGGCTCCTCTCCATGCTGATCTAGCCCAAATGACTCCCCCCGCCTTCTCCCAGAACTAGAGGGATGCCCTAATCTCGCCTACGACAGTGGGGTCTTTTGATATGAAACGTTCCACTAGTAGTTTCCACATATAGCGGTCAGCTCATTTGTTATGCCGTCCAAACGCAGCAAGACGCCAAAACCAAATTCCCAAATCTCCTTCTTCAAACCGTCGCCCCAACAATCCAGACCTAAAGACGTGGCCTCCCCCACTACTCCCACACCCCCACAACTCCCGCCCTCCATGGCGTCGCCGCTTTCTACATCAGCCATGGGTCCCACCGTGGTTTCCGTGGGGGACGGTGACGCCCTGACTGTGGGCACGATGAAGTTACTCCTGTCCCAATTTAAAAACAAAGTTACCGCTTAATTTCGTGCCACTCTGCAAGCCTGCCAGCATTCTATTGAGGACCTAGGAGGCCGCACTAATCATCTGGAGACTAAGATGGAGGAAGTAGTGGGGTCGCATAATTGTTTATCGGACTCTCACAGTGAACTTGAGGCGGAAGTCCGTGCACTACGAGACAAGGTAACGGACTTGGAAGACAGATCGCGGCGTAATAACCTCAAGCTACGTGGCATACCTGAATCTGTGTCGAACAGTAGCTTACATGACTATGCTATGAATATATTCAAAGGGCTCTTACCGCAGAATGCCACCGCAACCCTGCTCATTGATCGAATCCACCGACTGCCTAAATCCAGAGCAGCTCCAGATAATGCCCCTCGTGATGTCTTGCTACGGATGCATTACTTTCACACAAAGGAATCACTGCTTAAAGCTGCCAGACCATCATCAGATACTGCTACAACCCTTGGTGAAATCCAACTCTTTGGAGACTTGTCTGCCGCGACGCTCTTGAAACGCAGGTCATTGAAGCCCATCACGGTTGCCCTGCAGAAAGCAAATATTCCCTACAGATGGGGTTTCCCCACTAAAATATTGGTGTTCCGCGAAGGCTCCAGCGTCTCCATAAATAGCGTTGAGGATGGTCTGAAGTTACTACAGTCATGGAATATCACTGACCCTATATCTGCTGGCCCCCCCAGTCGCAGACTCCAGCAGGACTGGTCTGTGGCAAACTAGGGGGCAGGCCCTGCTCATTGTCTTGCTTTAATGTTTATATTTCTTGCATTTTCTTTCCTCAGTCTCTAAATTTGCCTCATATGTGTAATTGTTGGTCTTGCCTGTTGAGATATTAGCCACCTCATATTGTTCTTTGTTCAACCTGAGAGGTTCGATTAGTAACTTTTGCATGCTACTTTACACCCCGGTTAATGACTGTTCAAGTCCCTTTGGTGGCAATACATGCGAGGTTCTGATTTCCCTCTCCCCTTAAGAGTTATATTCACCCATCAATGTATATGAGAAGGTGGGGGATATGCCACTACCCCCCTCATTCAATGTACACAGCCGCCTTGATATGGCGACTGGATTGGATCTCAAGAGAGATCGATTTAGTTCTGTTTCTACTTTTTGTTTTACCCCCCCCATGTTTCCCCATTTCTGCTCTACGTATGTTACCTACTGATACATCAGGTTTAGTAAGTTATACCTTTGAATCCTTTAACGTTGTGTTAGCCGCCTTCATTACGCAAAATGGTTAATATTATATCTATAAATGCAAAGGGCCTAAACTCTTCCTACAAAAGTAGCTCTGAATTATTTCCACAAGCAAAAAGCACAAATTGTAGCGGTCCAAGAGACACACTTTCAAAAACATAACCCTCCCCAGTTTACTAATTCCAGATATCCCCATTGTTTTACGGCCAATGGTCCCACAAAAAAAGCCGGAGTGGCTATACTTCTAGCTCAGAATTGTGCGTTTCAGTTGTCCTCTAAATATGAAGACCCCGAGGGAAGATTCCTGATACTGGTAGGTCACCTAGAAAATGTTGAAACTACCTTGGTCTCGTGCTACTCGCCAAATGCCAAACAAATTGCATTCTGTAGGAATTTGTGTAGAACACTCCAACAACACCTGAGAGGGGCCTTGATGATACTAGGGGATTTTAACATGGTCCTCGATCCCAGTGTTGACCGCTCACACCCTACCCGTATCTTGCACCAGACGCGGTCGCAAGACCCCTCCCCTAAGTTTCGCCAATTGCTGGCTGAATATGTATTATTTGATGCTTGGAGATGCAAGCACCCATCAGTGAGAGACTACACCTTTTATTCTCATGCACACAGGTCGTACTCTAGGATTGACATAGCATTGGTCGATAGAGAGACTCTGGCATCAATCAGTAAGATTAGTATCCTCCCACTATCCTGGTCGGACCATTCCCCACTTCTCCTTAGTTGGGACGTTAGTAGACCCACAATTGCCCCGGGCTCCTGGAGACTGGGTTTACATCTTCTCACATGCCCGGACACTCGTCAGGCCCTATCAGATTCGTTAGAACTATATACGGAAACCAACTCCCCCTCAGATACATCGGTTTTCACACATTGGTGTTCACTGAAGGCAGTGATCCGAGGCTCAGCAATTCAGGCAGCAGCCAGACTAAAGAGGCAGTATAATCGACGCCTAGCCTCGGCTGAAAGAAAAGCAGCTACATTAGAGAGAGCCCATAAAGCAGACCCTCAGAATAAAACCCTTTTTAGACAACTCCTTGATGCCCGAGACACTCTCAATACATTTACCCTCGCAGAAGTCCACCGTAATATTCAAAGGCTTAATCAGCGATATTATACACTTAGCAATAGAGCAGGCCGCTTATTAGCCCGCAAACTAAGGGGTCGCAAAGCCAAAGAACGCATACATGCGATCTACACTTCTAGGGGTGCTAAAGTTGTGGACCCTCACGCCATAGCTGATACCTTTGCTGAGTACTACTCACAATTGTATAATCTAAAAGACGACCCTGGTACGCCCCAGCCGACTTTAGATAAAATAGATAGGTTTCTAGAGAAACTTAATCTTCCCTCTCTTGGCTCGGCGTCCTGTGGGGCACTTAGATCTCCTTGGACGCTGAGTGAAGTCGAAGCGGCCATAGACTCATTCCCCTCAGATAAAGCCCCAGGCCCGGACGGCTACCCCTCTAACTTCTTCAAAACGTTTAAACATATCCTTGCCCCAGTTCTCTTACCAGTCTTTAACGAAGCCTCTCACTCCTCCTCTTTCCCGAAGGAGATGCTGGAGGCTCGAATAGTCACTATACCGAAGCCAGGCCAACCGCCCACAGCTGTACAAAACTATCGCCCCATTGCTCTATTGAACACAGATATTAAAATATTTGCCAAGATGATAGCCAACAGAATATCGCCGTTACTACCCAAACTTATCAATCAAGACCAGGTCGGTTTTGTACTAGGTAGGCAAGCGTCAGACAACACTAGGAGGGTCATCAATTTGATGGAATATTGTCAACTGCAAGGCCTACCATTGTTAATTCTTTCCCTAGACGCGGAAAAAGCCTTTGACAGGCTAAACTGGGACTACATGAAGGCTGCTCTACTTAGGTTTGGATTTTCGGGAGGTATATTACAATCCATTCTGGCGTTATACTCCGCCCCATCGGCCTCAGTGTTCACCAATGGATGTTCCTCCGCCTCTTTTAATATTACTAATGGAACACGCCAGGGCTGTCCCCTATCGCCGTTGATGTTTGCATTGGCTATCGAACCCCTAGCGCAGTGTATTAGATCCATGCGCCATATTGTAGGTCCTGAAATAGGTGAGATCTCCCACAAAATCAGCCTTTTCGCTGATGACATTTTACTATGCCTGCTTGAACCTGAAACGTCCCTTTCCCACTTACACCAGATCCTAGATTCCTACACAGACATTTCCTTCTACAAATTAAATACGACTAAGACTGAAGCCCTGCCAATTAATGTGTCGGGGGATGTCCTTCGACGCCTAAAAGAAAAATACAAATATTCATGGCAATCAAAATCGATTAAATACTTAGGAGTGAACCTTGCCAGAGAAGGGGACTTAATGGGCTGTAATTTTGACCCTTTATATAGGGCTTTTGAAAAGATTACCAAGGACTGGATGATGCAAGAGATTTCCTGGGTCGGCCGCGTAGCAGCAGCGAAAATGATTTTACTCTCCAAATTAATGTATCTTTTTCGTACAATCCCCAGACCCTTCCCTAGAACTCTATGTAATAAATTTAACCGTCTAATATCTAAATACATTTGGGGTGGGGCCAGACCAAGAATAGCTAGGTCGACTCTGGTTTTGGCTAAAAGGGTTGGGGGAGTGGCATACCCAGACCTGGAAAAATACCACTCGGCGTGCATACTAGCCCAAGTTAGGGACTGGTTTACCCAAGAAGCCCCCAAACCATGGGTATCTATAGAACGTAACGCTATGCTCCCTTTCTCCTTGGCGGATCTACCCTGGATGCCAGATGCCTTGGCAGTCAGGGAGGCCAAAAGGTGCAGAGCGATCCAAGCGACCTTGGTCGCTTGGCATGGTCTAATCTCCGCTACACGAGATATGGCGCTGCCTGCCCCACAGTTGTCCCTACATACAATAGCCCTCACAATCGAAGACCTACAGTTAAACACATGGCGAGACTTAGGCCTTCAGTCCATACGGGATGTGCTTCTAGATGGGACTGTGGCCTCCTTCTCCTACCTCCAATCAAAATATCATATTCCGAGACAGGACTTTTATAAATACCTTCAGGTACGGAATTGGTTGCAGAAATATTTGCCAAAAAATCCAGCTCAGATTGGTCTTCCTAAAATTCTATCATTCCTCCTTACGTCCCAATCTACAAAAGGGAACATCTCTAGATGGTACCAGCACCTACTTAGTGTAACGCAGAAAGAGAGGTTCCCAGCACAGATTAAGTGGGAAAATTACCTCCCCAACACTTTTAACGAAGAGATTTGGGAAGCGATATTCCAGTCGTGTTTTAAGATATCCAAATGTGTAAATCATTCAGAAATGTTCTATAAATTGATCCACAGATTGTATTACACTCCAGTGCGTTTACACCACATATGGCCTGATGTTTCATCTAGCTGTTGGAGGAATTGTGGAATGGTGGGAGACCTCCTACATGTTTTTTGGCTCTGCCCAGCAATTCAATCACTTTGGAACGAGGTATTCCTACTTATCTCAAGGGTGTTGGGGGCAGACATCCCAAAGGACCCTCTACTGGCGCTTTTTCACTACCCCCCCAAGGATATGGCCGAAGAGGACAAATACCTTTTGGGACACATCCTAATCGCCACAAAAGCTACTCTAGCCCAATTATGGAAGTCTCCCGAAATCCCCAATATATCAGTGATTACAAATAAGGTGCATAAACACTATGTTTTCGAGACAACTGACTATAGGGGTTCCACAATGGCCCCCTCAATGCGCACAAAGTGGCTTAAGTGGTCCATTTATAGGGAGAAAATAGGTCTCTCCACCATACAAGTTGATCCTGTTAATCTGTCCTCCCTCAGATCTCCGAGTACAAGCCCATAAACATTTTGTCTTGTATCCGACCTTTAGATCGTTATGTAGCTCATTGTTAATTTAATGATGATATTGCACTATGTACCTGATGTATTCCCCCCTTCCCTCACCCCCCCAGTCTTATCTTTCTGTCTCCTCCCCCCCATCCCCTCATTGAACTTCCATAAATGTTGTTATTTAACATATGCTGTTAAGTTTTGCAACTAAAACAAGAAAACTTTCCTTTTCTTCAATAAAAATCTAATGTTAAAAAAAAAAAAAAGATCCACAATGTTTGTGTAGAACCACAATTACACGTAGGTCTTCTGTAACAGTGCTTGGTGCCTGGAACCGTAACTAAAAAGCCATCTGCGGGTTTGATGGGATGAGTTAAGGTTTTCCTTTAAAATTCAACCTAATAACACTTTGTTCCGCCCCCTTAATTCATTTATGCTTTTGAATTTTTATTCTAAACACCGGTTAGTCCAACTCATCCCTTGATTTGACTGAGGGGACTTGGAAACTGTCTGTAATACATTAAGTGGTGGACTTGTAGGGAGGGCGGCTGCCCATGGACTTCGAGGTGGATATTAACGAATAATAAAGGAACTCCCTCAGATAAGAACCACTTGACACCACTATTCTTTCAACCATATTGGATTATGTTAGTTCTTTGTAAGTATATCCTTATGTCTATCTCAAGCATGTTTACGTTGCTCTACTGTCTTACCCTCTACCACCTCTGACAGGAGGCTATTCCACTATTTCACTAATCCACTACTCTTTCTTTGAAGTCATATTTCATAAAATTTCCCAAGATTCTCCCTCCCTTCAATTTTAGTACATGTCCAATATACATATTAACAAAATACACAAGACCCAGCTAACACTCAGATCCATGCCCTCATCATCTCCCGCAATGATTATTGCAATAGTCTCATTACTGGCCTTCCCCAATTCACACTCTCACCACTACAGTCCGTCATGAATGCAGCTGTGGCTGATCTTCCTCGCCAGACATTCATCATCTGCTGACCCGCTCTCAGTCCCTCCATTGGTTACCTGTATTCTGCCATATTCAATATCAAGTACTTTTACTTATACACAAGGCCATAAACCAGACTACACCGGCGTACATATGTTATCTCAAAATATCTCCCCACTCACTCCTGAAATAATCCACACTCATTACTAGCTCCCATTCCAAAGACAGGACTTTCTTCGGGCTGCACCCACTTTGTGGAATGCTCTCCCACACACAATAAGACTCGGATCTAGTCTCCAAACCTTCAAGTGTGCCCTGAGACCTCACCTCCACAGGCAGCTTCTCCTATTCCAGATCCACCCACATATCTGTCATAGCCCTCTCCTGTCCAATCACATCCCTACTGTACAGTCCTCAAATATCTTCTCTCACTTTCCCATTCTCCTGAGCCCTGGCCAACATTACAGGTAACATACTTCTTTCACCATCTGCATTTCAAAATGGATTTACAAGTGTGATAATTGGACAACTGGAAATGACAGAAATAATATATGGCGCTATGCTGCCCTGATGTTACAACTTAAGTAAGTGTCACCAACACTTAAATTACCATACAAACAAAGAAAATTGTGAAGCTGATATACAGTAAGGCGCAAAAATACTTAGAAATACAACAGGGTATAGTCCTCCTTTGTTGATAGTATCCCTTTTCGGTGGTATTGGGGTCCGGACCGTTTTTGCCCGTTGCCGATGTGTAGTGATCCCAAAGTATAAACAAAACAAAAGAGAATGTTTACAATGTGTACAATGTGTGATTCAATTATTTCTTTAACGTAGATATATCTTACGCTTATAAGCTTCGCACCAGCGTAAACAAACGTGAGTTTGGAACGCATACGTCACTTTGATCCTTGATTAAGATATATATACTTTAAAGAAATAATTGAATCACACATTGTACACATTGTAAAAATTCTCTATTGTTTTGTTTATCCTTTGGGATCACTACACATCCGCAACGTGCAAAAACGGTCCGGACCCCAATACCACCGAAAAGGGATACTATCAACAAAGGAGCACTATACCCTGTTGTATTTCTAAGTATTTTTGCGCCTTACTGTATATCAGCTTCACAATTTTCTTTGTAAGTGTGATAATTGGGTTGACAATGATTTTTACCCCTCATGCCCCCTTCTCTACAAGTAATAGGATTAAGGGCAGAATGTACTTCCTAGAAAATGTGGTCAAAACTCAGAAAACGAGGTGTGACTACATTTCCAATAGTTACAAAACTGTAGAAAGCAAAACGTAAAACGTATAGGACCAGATGTAGCAAGCTTCACAAAGGCCATTATTCTAGTTCACTCGCAGAGGCAAATTCCTTCTCAAATGGACAGAACCATGGGGGTTATTCTAGTTCACTCTGTCTGACAAATTCCTTCTTAGATGGACAAAACCATGTGCACTGCAGGGGGGCAGATGTAACATGTGCAGACAGAGTTAGATTTGGGTTGGTTATTTTGTTTCTGTGCAGGGAAAATACTGGCTGCTTTATTTTTACACTGCAATATAGATCTCACTTTTAAGTAAAAGCCCACCCAAATCAAATTATCTCTGCGCATGTTACATCTACCCCACCTGCAGTGCACATGGTTTTGTCCAAGTGAGAAGGAATTTGCCTCTAAGAGTGAACCAAAATAAGGCCCAAAGTGATAAAATGGAGAGTGATGAACAACCAGCCAATCGGCTCCTAACTGCCATGTTACAGGATGTGTGTGAAAAATGACAGGTAGGAGCTGATTGGCTGATTATTTTTCACTCTCCAGTTCATCACTTTTTGAAGCTTGATACATCTGACCCATTGTATCCTATGGGAGGGATGTATGACATTTAAAATGCGATGCTTGATACATTGGGCCTGAAAGGTTATTGAAGACGGCATCAGCATTGTATCGTACAGTAAGTAAAGGCATTAATAGAATATACTGTGTATATATATATATATATATATATATATATATATATAGACACACCCTCTGGACTGACTAATGCCCTCAGACATTGCATTTGCCTGGAGCGCGGTTAGTAAATAAGCCTTCATGTGGTGTAAATGCATAAAACAGTCATCTGAGCGAGCTGATTTTTGAGTAAGTGAAACCCTTCTAAGGCAGTTAACACATCAGATCTCTTCTCATCATCACCCAAGAGGTAAAGTCTCTCTGATTAAGTGAATTATTTGCAACTCCATCTAGGAAGCAATATCCAGGCCATGAATAATAATCTTTCTCTCCGAATCACGGAGGTAATTACCAATTGAAAGATCATTTTTATTGAGTTGATATAAAAATCTAATCACCAGCAGAATTGCACGGGAAAGCGTCACCAACATGGGCTGCCATAAATGTCCTCATTTATCAACTGCATAACCCTCAAACGAGTCTGAAAGAGAAAACAATGAGATCCCCAGCACATACGGTATCCGCTGTGAGTATTGTTCAGGCAGAAAATCACATCGCCCGTCTCACCTGAGGAGCTGAAACTTTTTCCAAAAATAGCATTTTGCATATTTTATGTTAATGGGAATCAAATGTTTGGAGCATTTAAAAAAAGAAAAAAAAAGTGGAGTTTTGGACGAATTCCAGCAACTGCGGGAAACTGCTGATAAGGCTGAATTTCAGATAATTTAGTCTCCAATGGGAATCCACAGCACAATTATATTGTTCCTGTTCTGACACAATCCTGATTTTGCACTTCTGTATGACTCGCGCTTTTGTAAATTCAATTCCCCACGCCGACAAAGGCGGTTGTATTATCCTGGGCTCATACAAAGTGAGGGAGGAATATTGTACATGACCTTGGAGTCTTTATAGTCGATTACAAAGAGTTGCGATCAAGTACCGGCTTCGCTTTTGTGTCTCTGGGGCTCATTTATCAATTAATATTTGCCGCTAATTCCCCGGAAACATGGAAAATGGTGCGACGCCTTGCGCTAAAGATCATCAGAGGTGTCCAACCCGAAAAGGAACTTTGTAGTTCTAGTACTTATACAATCAAAGTAGAGGGAACTCCCAGTATGTTGAAATGATTAATGATCTTATATTTAATAATATGGTGCAGTCAGCATATACAGTATGGGCCTTATTCTGATTGAGTCGGACGGCTGCGTGTGCGATCCATATGGTAGGCGGGGCTAAGAACATTCGGTTCCTGTCCAAAATACGCATCCGTCCCAATCAACTAGATTAAGGGCCTATGTGATGGAAACCATATCAACCAATCAGATGTTTGCTTCCAGACCACAACATGTTGACTGATAAAATCTAACATGTGATTGGGTGGCCTATATGCTATTTAACATTTATGCAGGCAATATTTTCAAAGGGAACGTCTGCTTCTATGGGTGCACCCACTGTTTTTGTGACCACGCGCATGAAACACAGGGTGCCCACTTGGAATGCGTCCTGGCTGTCAATCACTATGCGAATGCCCGGCAAGTCTGCACATGTTGGTTGTGATGGAGCGTTGCAGATTGCTGATTATGGCATTACTTTCTCTGGCAAAATAATTTCCCTTCAATAAATGAATATTTCATTGAATAAATAGCCACCAGGTCTTCTGCCTACGTCGCAGTGCCTTCAGTCTTCGTTATATTATACAGTAGTTGCACACTCGACATACGTCATACGGTAGAGTTTATAAAAGCGCAATATTGCGACTTTAATGGATATCCAGCAAGACTGTAATGGCTGTAGCAATTAACACCGGAGGGTTCTCCTGATAAACTGACACCAGAGCTTATCAGTCATAAACCATAGCACCAGAATGTACTGCTTATACAGATTTAATATAGTGATGTCACAGAGCCATAACATATAACTGCCACTTACAAAAGCCAAATCACCATGCCAACGCAGCTGACCCGCCTCTGATGAAGCCAGCCAATGATAAAACGCGCCACTTTTGGAAATATGTGTGTGCACGTGGCACTGTGGCACAGTAGTGTACACACCAGCAGAATGTATCTGACCCAATCACAGGACAGGGCTTTTCTGTGAGTGTGGTTTATTGAGAGTAGGTGGTATAGCTGTACTCATTATGGCTTCACCAATTAAATCAGCAGCTCACGGTACCATACCTCCCAACTGTCCCGATTACAGCAGGACAGTCCCGCTGTATGGAGACTGTCCCTATGTCCCTCCCGCAGTCAGCAATGACCCGTGTATGCATGGGGGTGTGGGGGCGTAAATAAATGCTGCTCTTCGATTAGGTGAGGTATCGCCAGTTACCACTAGAGGACACTCAACGGACCAAGATACTCCTGTGTGTGCTGGAAGATGCCACAACAGAAAGTGAAAGCAATTGTTACAGGGAGACTGATCTGTTTCAAACTTGCTGGATGTAGAGAAAGGGAGCTGGGAAGACAGAGATTGGAGATACAGTAGGAGCAGATAGGGACTAATGATGGGGGGGGAGAGTTTGTGTGTTAAAAACTGTCACAGCTCAAAATGAAAGTAAAAACTGTCACAGCTCAAATTGAAAGAAAAACGGTCACAGCTCATAGTGAAAGTACATTGCAGAAGCCATCATTTTGTAGTTCACAATAATCCGGTATACTCTTAGCGCCTGTATCATCTCCCGCATACTCCTAGCGCCTGAATAATCTCCCGCGTACTCCTAGCACTTGTATCATCTCCTGTGTACTCCTAGCGCCTGAATAATCTCCCGCGTACTCCTAGCTCCTGTATCATCTCACGCGTACTCCTAGCGCCTGTATCATCTCCCGTGTACTCCTAGCGCCTGTATCATCTCCTGTGTACTTCTAGCACCTGAATAATCTCCTGTGTACTCCTAGCGCCTGTATTATCTCCTGTGTACTCCTAGCGCCTGTATCATCTCCTGCGTACTCATAGCACCTGTATCATCTCCTGTGTACTCCTAGCACCTGTATCATCTCCCGCGTACTCCTAGCTCCTGTATCATCTCCTGTGTACTCCTAGCGCCTGAATAATCTCCCGTGTACTCCTAGCTCCTGTATCATCTCCTGTGTAATCCTAGCGCCTGTATCATCTCCTGTGTACTCCTAGCGCCTGAATAATCTCCCGTGTACTCCTAGCGCCTGTATCATCTCCTGTGTACTCCTAGCGCCTGTATCATCTCCTGTGTACTCCTAGCTCATGTATCTTCTCCTGTGTACTCCTAGCTCCTGTATCATCTCCCGCGTACTCCTAGCTCCTGTATCATCTCCCGCCTACTCCTATCTCCTACATCATCTCCCACGTACTCCTAGCTCCTGTATCATCTCCCGCGTACTCCTAGCTCCTGTATCATCTCCCGCGTACTCCTAGCTCCTGTATCATCTCCTGCGTACTCCTAGCACCTGTTTCATTTCCTGTGTACTCCTAGCACCTGTATCATCTCCCGCGTACTCCAAGCTCCTGTATCGTCTCCTGTGTACTCCTAGCGCCTGCATCATCTCCCGCGTACTCCTAGCTCCTGCATCATCTCCTGTGTACTCCTAGCTCCTGTATCATCTCCTGTGTACTTCTAGCTCCTGTATTATCTCTTGTGTACTCCTAGCTCCTGTATCATCTCCCGCGTACTCCTAGCACCAGTATCATCTCCTGTGTACTCTTAGCACCTGTATCATCTCCCGCATACTCCTAACTCCAGTATCATCTCCTGTGTACTCCTAGCTCCTATATCATCTCCTGCGTACTCTAATCGCCTGTATCATCTCCTGCGTACTCCTAGCTCCTGTATCATCTCCTGCGTACTCCTAGTGCCTGTATCATCTCCCACTTACTCCTAGCTCCTGTATCATCTCCCGCGTACTCCTAGCGCCTGTATCATCTCCCGCATACTCCTAGCTCCTGCATCATCTCCCGCATACTCCTAGCGCCTGAATAATCTCCCGTGTACTCTTAGTGCCTGTATCATCTCCCGCGTACTCCTAGCGCCTGTATCATCTCCTGTGCACTCCTAGCGCCTGTATCATCTCCTGTGTACTCCTAGTGCCTGTATCATCTCCTGTGTACTCCTAGTGCCTGTATCATCTCCTGTGTACTCCTAGCTCCTGTATCATCTCCGCATACTCCTAGCGCCTGTATCATCTCCTTTGTACTCCTAGCTCCTGTATCATCTCCGCGTACTCCAAGCGCCTGAATAATCTCCCGTGTACTCTTAGCGCCTGTATCATCTCCTGCGTACTCCTAGCTCCTGTATCATCTCCCGCGTACTCCTAGCGCCTATATCATCTCCTGTGTACTCCTAGCGCCTGTATCATCTCCTGTGTACTCCTAGCGCCTGTATCATCTCCCGCGTACTCCTAGCTCCTGTATCATCTCCCGCGTACTCTTAGCGCCTGTATCATCTCCCGCGTACTCCTCGCTCCTGTATCATCTCCTGTGTACTCCTAGCTCCTGTATCATCTCCCGCGTACTCCTAGCGCCTATTTCATCTCCTGTGTATTCCTAGCTCCTGTATCATCTCCTGTGTACTCCTAGCTCCTGTATCATCTCCCGCGTACTCCTAGCTCCTGTATCATCTCCTGTGTACTCCTAGCTCCTGTATCATCTCCTGTGTACTCCTAGCTCCTGTATCATCTCCTGCGTACTCCTAGCTCCTGCATCATCCTCTGTGTACTCCTAGCTCCTGCATCATCCTCTGTGTACTCCTAGCTCCTGCATCATCTCCCGTCTACTCCTAGCTCCTGCATCATCTCCCGTATACTCTTAGCGCCTGTATCATCTCCTGTGTACTCCTAGCTCCTGTATCATCTCCCGCATACTCCTAGCTCCTGTATCATCTCCCGCGTACTCCTAGCTCCTGTATCATCTCCTGCGTACTCCTAGCTCCTGTATCATCTCCCGCTTACTCCTAGTGCCTGAATAATCTCCCGCGTACTCCTAGCTCCTGTATCATCTCGCGCGTACTCCTAGCGCCTGTATCATCTCCTGTGTACTCTTAGCACCTGTATCATCTCCCGCATACTCCTAACTCCTGTATCATCTCCTGTGTACTCCTAGCTCCTATATCATCTCCTGCGTACTCCAATCGCCTGTATCATCTCCTGCGTACTCCTAGCTCCTGTATCATCTCCTGCGTACTCCTAGTGCCTGTATCATCTCCCACATACTCCTAGCTCCTGTATCATCTCCCGCGTACTCCTAGCGCCTGTATCATCTCCTGCATACTCCTAGCTCCTGCATCATCTCCCGCATACTCCTAGCGCCTGAATAATCTCCCGTGTACTCTTAGTGCCTGTATCATCTCCCGCGTACTCCTAGCGCCTGTATCATCTCCTGTGTACTCCTAGCGCCTGTATCATCTCCTGTGTACTCCTAGCGCCTGTATCATCTCCTGTGTACTCCTAGTGCCTGTATCATCTCCTGTGTACTCCTAGCTCCTGTATCATCTCCGCGTACTCCTAGCGCCTGTATCATCTCCTGTGTACTCCTAGCTCCTGTATCATCTCCGCGTACTCCAAGCGCCTGAATAATCTCCTGTGTACTCTTAGCGCCTGTATCATCTCCTGTGTACTCCTAGCTCCTGTATCATCTCCCGCGTACTCCTAGCGCCTATATCATCTCCTGTGTACTCCTAGCGCCTGTATCATCTCCTGTGTACTCCTAGCGCCTGTATCATCTCCCGCATACTCCTAGCTCCTGTATCATCTCCCGCGTACTCTTAGCGCCTGTATCATCTCCCGCGTACTCCTAGCTCCTGTATCATCTCCTGTGTACTCCTAGCTCCTGTATCATCTCCCGCGTACTCCTAGCGCCTATATCATCTCCTGTGTACTCCTAGCTCCTGTATCATCTCCTGTGTACTCCTAGCTCCTGTATCATCTCCCGCGTACTCCTAGCTCCTGTATCATCTCCTGTGTACTCCTAGCTCCTGTATCATCTCCTGTGTACTCCTAGCTCCTGTATCATCTCCTGCGTACTCCTAGCTCCTGCATCATCCTCTGTGTACTCCTAGCTCCTGCATCATCTCCCGTCTACTCCTAGCTCCTGCATCATCTCCCGTATACTCTTAGCGCCTGTATCATCTCCTGTGTACTCCTAGCGCCTGTATCATCTCCTGTGTACTCCTAGCTCCTGTATCATCTCCCGCATGCTCCTAGCTCCTTTATCATCTCCCGCGTACTCCTAGCTCCTGTATCATCTCCCGCGTACTGCTAGTGCCTGAATCATCTCCAGCGTACTCCTAGCTTCTGTATCATCTCCTGCGTACTCCTAGCGCCTGAATAATCTCCCGTGTACTCTTAGCGCCTGTATCATCTCCCGCATACTCCTAGCTCCTGTATCATCTCCTGTGTACTCCTAGCGCCTGTATCATCTCCTGTGTACTCCTAGCTCCTGTATCATCTCCCGCGGTACTCCTAGCTCCTGTATCATCTCCCGCGTACTCCTAGCTCCTGCATCATCTCCCGCGTACTCCTAGCTCCTGTATCATCTCCCGCGTACTCCTAGCTCCTGTATCATCTCCCGCGTACTCCTAGCTCCTGCATCATCTCCCACGTACACCTAGCTCCTGCATCATCTCCCGCGTACTCCTAGCTCCTGTATCATCTCCCGCGTACTCTTAGCTCCTGTATCATCTCCCGCTTACTCCTAGTGCCTGAATCATCTCCCGCGTACTCCTAGCTCCTGTATCATCTCGCGCGTACTCCTAGCGCCTGTATCATCTCCTGTGTACTCTTAGCACCTGTATCATCTCCCGCATACTCCTAACTCCTGTATCATCTCCTGTGTACTCCTAGCTCCTATATCATCTCCTGCGTACTCCAATCGCCTGTATCATCTCCTGCGTACTCCTAGCTCCTGTATCATCTCCAGCGTACTCCTAGTGCCTGTATCATCTCCCACATACTCCTAGTGCCTGTATCATCTCCCGCGTACTCCTAGCGCCTGTATCATCTCCCGCATACTCCTAGCTCCTGCATCATCTCCCGCATACTCCTAGCGCCTGTATCATCTCCCGCGTACTCCTAGCGCCTGCATCATCTCCCACATACTCTTAGTGCCTGTATCATCTCCCGCGTACTCCTAGCGCCTGTATCATCTCCTGTGTACTCCTAGCGCCTGTATCATCTCCTGTGTACTCCTAGCGCCTGTATCATCTCCTGTGTACTCCTAGTGCCTGTATCATCTCCTGTGTACTCCTAGCTCCTGTATCATCTCTGCGTACTCCTAGCTCCTGTATCATCTCCTGTGTACTCCTTGCTCCTGTATCATCTCCCGCGTACTCCTAGCGCCTATATCATCTCCTGTGTACTCCTAGCTCCTGTATCATCTCCTGTTTACTCCTAGCTCCTGTATCATCTCCCGCGTACTCCTAGCTCCTGTATCATCTCCTGTGTACTCCTTGCTCCTGTATCATCTCCTGTGTACTCCTAGCTCCTGTATCATCTCCTGCGTACTCCTAGCTCCTGCATCATCCTCTGTGTACTCCTAGCTCCTGCATCATCTCCCGTCTACTCCTAGCTCCTGCATCATCTCCCGTATACTCTTAGCGCCTGTATCATCTCCTGTGTACTCCTAGCGCCTGTATAATCTCCTGTGTACTCCTAGCTCCTGTATCATCTCCCGCATACTCCTAGCTCCTGTATCATCTCCCGCGTACTCCTAGCTCCTGTATCATCTCCCGCGTACTCCTAGTGCCTGAATCATCTCCCGCGTACTCCTAGCTTCTGTATCATCTCCTGCGTACTCCTAGCGCCTGAATAATCTCCCGTGTACTCTTAGCGCCTGTATCATCTCCCGCATACTCTTAGCTCCTGTATCATCTCCTGTGTACTCCTAGCGCCTGTATCATCTCCTGTGTACTCCTAGCTCCTGTATCATCTCCCGCGGTACTACTAGCTCCTGTATCATCTCCCGCGTACTCCTAGCTCCTGCATCATCTCCTGTGTACTCCTAGAGCCTGTATCATCTCCCGCTTACTCCTAGTGCCTGAATCATCTCCCGCGTACTCCTAGCTCCTGCATCATCTCCCGCGTACTCCTAGCGCCTGCATCATCCTCTGTGTACTCCTAGTACAGTACCTGTGTGTACTGCTTCACCTTGCACTGCCCTGTGTGTATGTTTATAGCCTTCAGTGCACGTCTATCTGTGGTGCCCGGGGCACCTCGCATTAGACCTGGAAATATAGATGTACCGTCATTATGATACATTCACAGTATATGATTTGGATAAACACATACATTATGTTACACCTACTGTGCTAGGAACCAGAACTTGTTTTATTCATGTACATTGACTAAAAAAAAAGCTATTTTTAAGTCCGAAATGTTGCATGAATCAATGTTGACATATTCCTGATCCTTTTCCAGAACAGGCCGGTGAGAGGAACACTGTTGTCTGCGGACTTATCAGCCATTTTTTTAAATTACATTACAGCCTTGTTTCTGTGTATTTTTTACATTTCAATCAGAATATGGTTTGTTGCTAATGGAACGAGGCCAAAGTGCCTGCAGCAATACAAAAATATTCCCTCACTTGGTATTTACATCTGGATGGTGGGGAAATGCTTTTGCGTTTACACTGTATATACCTGCGGAGTCATTGATTGTGGCTGCCCCCCTCCAGGTCCCGAACTGCTGGAACACACACATCTGGCTTTCATTAGGGACCCTGCGCCAATAATGCTTTAAAAAGCCGCCTATGGTAACATATATTCTGTTAAACAGACATAAAAGGCATTTCCAGTGCGATTTTGTGGTTTCAGAATGAAAGTGGTTAAAATAAAAAATAAAAAAATCCACCGGAGAGATCCGTGTTTAACGCAGGTGTCCTGAAGTATCCGCACATATGAAATGACCTGAGGCAGAGGAATGTGTACAGCGACTGGATACTTCTCGCCAACCACAATCTGACATTTCATTTGCAGTAAAGTAGCTACTGGAATGAAACCAGTGTTCTGAGAGACGTAAGGAGGATAGCAGCGGTATCATGTATCATAATGCAATCATTAACTCATAGCACGGAACACATATCCGAGGTGACACCTCGCTCAATGTGCAGGAGAGTCCCAAAGGCGAGACTACGCAGAGATATTTGTGGCTGCAGAGTTTGTGGTGCCATAAATGATAAGTCACTGGGAATTGTTTTATAATGTACAGTGGTGGATCCAGGGGAGGGTGCACCAAGGCATGCCCCTCCCCCCTGTTGTTTAGGAATATTTATTTAATTAAACAATGTCACAGGCTACAGCATTCCCTTTGAGGCCATGCCCCTTGTTATGAGGACACACCCACTTTTTTTCTTCCATAGGGCCCCCCTTCTCATGTTGTTTTGGATCCTCCCCTGTATGTCATTACCAACTATAATTTGGAATATATATATATATATATATATTTTTTTTTTTGCAAGAGTGGAAAATGGCACAATTTTTGTTGCCACGCCTGTCATTGGCACCCGTTGTATATTAAAGAAACAGCAGAGGTAATTTCCAATAGTTGTATGGACTTACTTTAGAATGGGTCCAAAAGAAAAAGATTGAGAATTACTGTGTGCACTGCCAGAGGTGGTGGAACTCATCACCACCGTCACGGACAATTCCCCACTTCCTAATGTTAGACGGAGCAACTCTGCTATATGACATCTTGCCACTTTCAGAGGTGCAACTAGAGTCGATGGTGGTCAAAGCAAATTAAACAAATGCCGCTCCTTAAAAACTGTTCTTTAAAATTCTGGCTGTATAGTTATGTTGGTACAGAAATAAATATAATTGCTGCAAATTATGTCATAATCCAGGTGTTTCATGAGTCAGAATCCAGATATCTGCGGAGTCAGGAATTATATGTCTGAGGAGTCAAGATTCAGGTATCTGAGGAGTCTGGGATCAAGTGTCTGAGGAGTCCAGTGTCTGAAGGAGTGAGGATTCAGGTGTTTAAAGAGTCAGGAGTCAAGTGTCTGATGAGTTACGGTTAAGGTATCCGAGGAGTCAGGAATCTAGTGTTTGAGGAGTCAGGAATTATATGTCTGAGGAGACAGGATTCATTTGTCTGAGGAGTCAGAATTCAGGTGTCTAAAGAGTCAGAAATCAAGTGTCTGGGGAGTCAAGATTCAGGTGTCTGAGGAGTCATGAATCAAGCGTCTGGGAGACATGGATCAAGTGTCTGAGGAGTCAGGAATTGTATGTCTGAGGAGTCAGGATTCATGTGATTGAGGAGTCAGTATTCATGTTTCTGAGGAGTCAGGATTCAGGTGTCTAAAGTGTCAGGAATCAAGTGCCCGAGCAGTCAAGATTCGGTTATCTGAGGAGTCAGGATTCAGGTGTCTGAGGAGTTAGGGATCAAACATCCGAAGAGTCAGGTGTCTGAGGAGTCACGATTCAGTTGTTTGGGGAGTCAGCAGTTGAGTGTCCGAGGAGTTAAGATTCAGGTATCTGAGGAGTCAGGAATCAAGTGTTTGAGGCGTCAGGAATTATATATCTGAAGAGACAGGATTCATGTGTCTGAGGAATCAGGATTCAAATGCCTAAAGAGTCAGGAATCGGTTGTCCGAGGAGTTATGATTCGGATAACCGGTGAGTCGGGAATCGAGTCGTGTGTCTGAGGGGTCAGGGATTTTTGTGCCTGAGGTGTCAGGAATCAAGTATCTGAGGAGCCAGGAATCAAGTATCTGAGGAGTCAGGAATCAAGCACTGTATCTGATGAGTCAGGAATCAAGCACTGTATCTGATGAGTCAGGAATCAAGCACTGTATCTGACGAGTCAAGATTCAGGTGTCTGAGGAATCAGGGATCATATGTCTGAGGAGTCAAGATTCAGGTGTCTGAGGAGTCAGAACCACATGTCTCAGAATCCAAATGTCTCAAGATTCAATTTTACTATTTAAACCTTTTAATTATCAAAAACAGAAACTGGCCACAAAAACCTGGGCCATTATGTACAGTAGTCCTGTACCTAATCTTCACCAAACACATCTACATCATGAGCGTCGTCCAGCTCACCAGAGATACATAATAAATGACTAATCTTAGGAACTAGTCTTAGGAATGCTCACAGCTAAAGGGATTATTCCAGGACATAAGTGTCTGTCATGGTGTGAGGTGGGGAACGGGGACATCCAGGAAGCCAATAGTGACCAGAGTATCTGCATCCGCTCACACTAGTCACGTGACTCAGCACCAATACTGCTGTGGGACCTCTGTATGTAATAATGTACATTAGGACATCTGCAGTGAATGCAGCATCTGGACTGGGTTACACTTTTATTTCTAGTCTTTAAACTGTTAGTTACAATGCAAATTTTATTCCTATTTTTACATAAACATAAGTTGCAGAGTGCGCTGGCACGCAGGGGGCGAGGGGAAAGCAGCCGCTTGTATTGACAATTTACATAATGCAGACTATTGACTGCTAGGCTAATGTTATACAGCCATTACCCGGACATATTTGACTGTGTCAATCACAGAATGTAAATGTACAGTTATTTGATCAGTCAGGACACGTGTGAGGCATTAGTACAGTACACGTGTGAAGCATTATCAGAGTGTGCCCTGAATTAGAAATAGCCTTTTCTGGTGACAGAAAGCCTGAAGGAAATGAATAAAATCTAATAATTGCGTCATCGGCAAACATTGTTTAAAGTGCGGCAGACCCGCGAGACACATTTGGACTCACGGAAACAATCATTGATCTTTGGGAAATGAAGGTATTACCACTTTCCTACAACTTCTAATCCTGAAAGCTCAAAAACAAAAAGGTAATAATTAGAGATGTGAAGGTTCTGATTTACTCTGATTTCAAAGCAGGATCTTATTGGCTATCCCAAATCACATGACAGTTGTTGACAGTTGGTAGCCAATAAGATCCTGCTTTGAAATCAGAGTAAATCAGAGCCTGCACATCTCTAGTAATAATACTGTTCAATTTCATTTTATTAACGTAAATCGGATACATGGAAATTAATTTGTTGCCAAGTTGAAAAAAAAAATCCCAATTAAAGTTGTCTTCGTTAGTGGATCGTCATCTTCATTAGCATGTTTTGTGATTCTGTAATCTGTTGAACACTTTAAGTCTCTTATTGGAGGGTCAGCTTAACATACTAACATGAGTCTTTTTTTGGGATGGTTAGCTGAACACATTAAGATACAGGCCTGGAGAATTAACCATATCATGCTATTATAATGTGGCCTTACAGTAGATAATGATGTGGCCCAGAGTGGGTTCTGTTATGATGCAGTGTGTGGGAACCTCAAGTATCTGAGAAGCCATGATGTAACCTGGAGGAAAATATATGTAACTAATGGCCCCCATACACACTGCCGCAATTTGGGCTAATTTTACCCGTTCCCAACGGAACATGTCAAGAATTCTGCCCATGAGTGTGATGTCCCCTCAGGTCTGATGCATGGTTCCGTGCACATTGGACCTCTGACCTTGGACCCTCCTCCTGGCAGCGGGGAACAGGGGTCGCACGTGAAAGGACGCATGTGATGGATCCAAGTGACCCTGCCACCCGTGAAGGTCCTGGGTGGCTCGCGGGAGATCAGCTGGGCAAATACTGCTGCGAGAGATTGCAGTAGTCTATGGCCAGTTTAAGATCTCTGAATGATCTCCCACCAGTCCTCAAATTTTATCTCTAATTCCCTTTGATCTGCTCGCGAAATCAGTTTTGTATTTTTGTATATCTCCCTAAAAATACACATAAAACAACAAAACAAAAAAGTGTTGAGAACTTTTATGTAAGTTTGGAACAGAACTGCAGCCTCCATGTTACGTTCCAATTCCCCAAGTATTTCATCTGACATTGGACAACAGTCTGCGGGACAACAGTCATGTTACGTACCGATTTCCCAAGTCTTTCCCCTGACATTGGACAACAGTCTGCGGGACAACAGTCATGTTACGTACCGATTCCCCAAGTCTTTCAACTGACATTGGACAACAGTCTGCGGGACAACAGTCATGTTACGTACCGATTCCCCAAGTCTTTTACCTGACATTGGACATCAGCTTCACTCCAACCTCTTTTTGTGGCAAATTTACTGGGCCGCTATCAATCCTCCCTGAAATAGTTGCAGAAAATGCAAATACATCACAAAATACCTACAGATCTATTTGCAAAAAACGGAGCATCGAAAAGTACTTTTCATCTGCACCCGTCATAGTCTTCCACAATTCTTCTAAAACAACAGGCTTGAAGTGGTCATCGCTGATGTTAGAGATCCACGAATAAACCGCATTTGCACTCCTGAGTTTTGACAAACACACCCACAAAATTCCATAAAGGCAGAATGCAAATACAGAATTGGTCACAAATATCAGACGCACATTCGTTATCCCCATCAATGAGTTGCGGGATGGTCATGAATGTTGAGCTTAGTCTTCCAGTAGTGGGGCTATTTTAAGCGCAATTGCTTCTGTGCCTAATGACGCATTGAGTGGATCTTTCTAATTATGCCTCCGTTCCTGTGATTCCTGATGTAGTCTTCACTCTAGCATTCAGTTTGTTATATTTGTGGCACGGACCACCCGGTCATAATTGGAGTTCCCAGCTTTCATTACTTCCCTGTAACCTCATGTTCTAATTAGTTCAACATCTTGTTGCATTTACTCTTTTCATTTGCCTCTAATACGCCTTCTGGCATTAAATCAACTCCCCCCCCCTCATTTTATACCCCTATATTGGCATTTTCTTGTCATTCCAATTTATTTAAACTATGCATCATGGGCAAATACATGTTATGGTACATTTCCAGTAGAGATATCCAAACCTATGATTTGAACCCTTAAAATAAACTAAGGATTTCAACCTGATTAATTGTGAACTTTGCCAATTAACTTTAACAAATTTAGATTTCAATTTTTTTTTAATTTGCAAACATGCCAAAAAGTGCTAAGGTTTCTCTTGAGCCTGTAGCTTCTGTGACCATCAGGGCAGAATGTAAACTCAGTGCTTTATTTGACTTGAAGAGAAGCCAGAAGAGAGGGTAGCCATGTTTGTTTGGCCTTGATGGCAATAGCACATTCTTCCTTCTTTGCGCCCAAGATGAAGCTCAACATCTCTTCGTAAGCTATACCATCAAAAGCCCATTAATATTTTCCATTGTCTAAGACAGGGGTTCCCAATCTTTTTTGAATCACGGCACCCTAGAGTATCAGAATTTTTTCACGGCACCCCTAGGCCAAAAAAATAAAATTTAGATTGGGTTTATATACAATTCTTAGGGTCAGTTATGTGGTAAAGGGCAGGATTTGCTTCTGTTTGTACACATTTTATGATTGGCAGCCACCAGCACTGGTTTTGCTCATTAATAACTAACCATTAATAATTTGAGTTGGTCCTGGACCACCAACCAAGGGCACCCCTGCATGTGTCCCGAGGCACCCCAGGGAGCCACGGCACACAGTTTGGGAACCACTGGTCTAAGATATAACTAAGCTCCATGGGCCGGCCTGGACTGCTAGCTATAAATCTATCTAAGCCAAAGTGTGCTATTCCATTCGATGAAATCACAATTTTTGACTTCTGTTTTTTTAGCCTATCCTGCTTCGGACAGTGTTGGTGAGAGCAGATTTTGCACCTCGAAAATAAAAATGCTTTTACACTTCAATAGAATTTTAATTACAAGAAGATCCGAGCACGGAATGCGACAAGTTACTTACTGGCTTCTGCAACATCACTGAATTGCAGAACCCTAGGACTTCATCGGTGATTATCCCGTAAGAATGTATGTATCCATCCATCTCTAAAACATGAAGGTTTAATTATGTCTCAACCAGGAGAAAAACCCAAAAATATATATAAGAATGTTCCAATTACCATACCTCTTCTTGCCGTATGAAACAGAAGCGTCTCATAAAATAAAAATGTGGTTCCATATTTTAAAATGAATGGTTTGGATTATAAAAATGATTATAAAAAGTGAAATATTTCAAAACCGTCCTTCTAATTCTGCGCCACAGCATATTTTATGCCTGAGAATCTCGTTCTCCTGCTTTCCTTTCTGAAAATTCAATATGACAATTCAAAAAGTAGTTACCTTGAATATATAATAATAGCTGTTAATTAAAATATCAATTAGATCTTATGCAAAATAGCCATCTGGCAGTCTGGTGAATCTGTTGAAGTGTTTAAGCATCTTATTCTCCCCAAATAATTTCCAAATATAGATAGTGTGCTTCTCAGGAAACCCTCATTAATACATGGCTATCTGATATCGCTAACAAAGAAGTAGATTTCCTGCCTCTACTGAAATAATGTGTTGTTATAACTGTATAATCATATATATGTTGTAACCCATAGCAACCAACTAGATACAGTATAAGTTTTTTTTTAACTGATTATGCTCAGTGGTGGTAACAATTTGCATTGAACCGATATTCACAAAGCAATTACCTAGTCAACAAGTGAATTAATGGGTTTGATACTGGTTTCTTCTCAAAAATTGCCTCATTATTATAAATCTTTTTATTTTTTTTAAATCCACAAGGGATTTATAGTGCTCCACAAATGGATAGCAATGACAGTAAGAAATATACGTACAGGCAAATACAGAGAGTATATAAATTCACATAGCTACATAATTAATGTACGTTGCACAGTTACCATAACAACAAGTGGACACTTTTTTCATTTGAACTTATTTATCTATATGGTATACGGGTGGCCACAAATAGTAGAAGAGGGTTGACACTGTAGTTGGCAGCTGGGTTGGTAAGCTAGAATGAAATAAGTTTAATGACCATGTTTGAAGACTGGATAGAAATTTAAAGGTACAAGGCATTTGTTTTAGAGGTTAGAAGCAGCCCAGAAGAAATCAAGGTGAGGCGGCAATCTTTACCAGAGCAAAAAATTTGGGTGGGAGGGTGAAAGGAAAGCCTGGTGGTATAAGGAGTGGTGGTGACAGGTGAGAGTATGGATATAATTCTGAGTTGTATTGAGAGCCAATGCAGTGGCCGGCAGTGAGGGGGCAGCATAGGTAAATCAACAAGAGGTAAAGAAGTGGCGGGCAGTAGGGTTGAGGATACACTCAAGTGGGGAGCACAAAATAGGAATAGATTACAGTAATCAAGGAATTGATTTGGGCATAAATGTGAATTTTCGTAGCTTTCAGATTGGGGAAGATAAGCTCATCAAGGGAAGATTTATAGTGGGGGAAAAAGAAGGGGGCCCAGGAAAGAACATGGGGGGGGGGGGGTGACTATGGTAAAGGGAATTGGTGGGGTGCTAGAGATGAGAATAGAGGAAAAGATGAGCATTTGAATCAGACAAAATCTGATTTGCAAAGCCCACTGGAGTTGGGGGTTTGTAAGAAAGAATGGCCAACAGTATCAACTGCCCCTATGAGGCCAAAGAGTATTAAAGTAGAGGAATGGCTTTATGATTTATCCATGAGGGTATTATCTGATAGCTTGGTGAGGGCAGATTTGGTGGAATAAAGAAACAAAGTCAGAGTTGACTGGGTCAGGAGGGAGGGATCAGAGGACATTGGAAGGAATGGTGTCAAGGGAACAGGTGGAGTTTAGAAAGTAGTGGAAGAAGGCAAATATTTCAGTCTTGTAGATTCTGGTGCAGGAAGACAATTGTGACAGTCACAGTTAAGAGGGTAGGGGGAGAGGGAGAAGTGCCCAAATATATACAGTTTCATGCTAAATTAACTTTTTAGGAAATTAAATAGGTGGGGAAATCAAATCGTAGAGTGGAAGGGGGGTACATTACAGATGAAAGGAAGTGTAAGAATGGGAAGAGACAGTGAGGGTTAAAGACCATAGAAGAGATGGTGGCTTTTAAGTAGAATTGTTTAACAAGTGAGAGATCAGAGCTATAGGATGAAATCATGAACGTGAAGTGGAGGAAGTCAGCATGAAAGACTGACTTCTTCCACAGCATGAGTATTACGGAGGTAGCTGCTCTGTGTAGAGTGCCAAAGTTGGGGAAAATACTATCAAATATTGATGGAATACCTTGGACAACAGAGCCAAGGGCAGTAGTGAAGGCATGGTCCTTGAAAGAGACAGTTTGGTTATAGTAACTAAAGGTAGTAATAGAGAAGTGAGTCTATAATGGAAGAGAAAAAGGTGGGATAAAGTCCAGAATTATAGCTACATACTAAGAATGGTTTTACGGAAGACGCTAGAGTGGTTGGATGTGTAATGCTGAAGGTGGTGATCAAAGGGAGGGGGAAGCTGCAGAAGTCAGAAACAGTACATAAATTAGAGAGGACCAAGACAGTGTGAGAGCAGTAGGTCCAATGGGTGAGGCCAAATGAGGAGAAGAAGGAGGTTTGGAGGTAGCTGGGTTAGACAGCTCATCTCCTGAGATACTGAGTACAAGCTAAAGTCTACCACCGATACACAGTAACGCCACCACTGTGTAGATTGTACATGACCTGACATGGTCATGTGGTACAGAACTGCAGTAAATTCATTGGCTAACTTTTCATAAATATAAATGTATGACAAATATTTGTGACGGGGCCACTTTAAGGTAAATACATTTAATTTATCCGGCTATTGTGGTTACACCGTATTATCACCATGTACTAATATCAGTCGCTTTATGTCTTGACATTTCTTTTCCATGTCAGTCGATAGAATAAAATATTTAGTTTGAATATTTTTATTTCATGTAATGTCATTAATAGTCTATTCACACAACCTCATTTGCAATAAAAGTTTGTTAAGGATCAAAGCGTAACTCTTGCGCTGGAAACATCTGATCTTACTACTAGAAAGTTGCTAGTGATTAGGATTGAGATGATCTTTATTTTATAACCGACAGCGCATCAATTATTCATTTGCTACACTTGCCCATTTCACGAAGTCATGTTTCTAAGGGCCAATCAAGAAGCAACAAGCAGGGTAATGTAAACAGAGTATCTAAGCAGCAAGCCTGAAATACGCTAAAATATACACACAATTGTGCAAAAGACGCTTCCAATGAGAGAGCAGAGACTGTGGTCCGTCTCCATGATCTATGACAGCGAATGAATTTTTCTGGGGAATCTGGTTAGGAGGCAGACATAATACAATAAAAGTCCATTCTTTACCTATACATTGAAACATCTTGTGTCCCACAATGAGATATATGCATTAAACTGAACAGCTATTGCATTGACGCAAAATATGGTGCAGATTTGGAATGTCAACAGGCATTGTAGGAAGAAAGCAGAAGTGGAGAAATCAGTCAAATAATTATTATTTCTTTATTTTTTTTAACAAATACGGAGTGCAAATATAGCAACCTGTCCTCTGCGCATAGCTTAATATATGGGGGGAAATTTAATAGGGTGAGAGAATCAGAAAGTGAGAGTTTTGTTACGGAATCTCCAGGTTTTTTTAAAGCGGCAATCATTTACACTTCAATATCAAACTGGGTTTGCCGTGTAAATGATTGCCCCTTTAAAAAAACTGGAGATTTCTTACCAAATCTCTCACTTTCTGAACCTCTCATCCTATTACATTGCTCCCTTCGAGTTTCAGCAGAAGACTGTCAGTGTATGTTATTGTACAGTGTACAGTGCTGTCTGCATAGCCAGGTTAATGGTGGGAGGGGGGCCCCCAGATTAATGGGGAGGGGACACCCTTGCTGTCATACATGGACATCACTAGCTGTCCTTCTAATGCAGCAGCACAACCAGTCAGCCAGAGTGTGAGCAGGACAGTGGCCCTTTTTCTGGTCCATTTGTACGGCCGTTCGATCGCACAGGGACCGATGTTGGGAGCAAGCGCAGCCGCATTTCGCTGGGAGCACGCACCTAAGACAGCGGGCGTGTAGGGAGATATACACAATATAATATAACCCCCATCCACAACCATCCACCAGGACCCTCTGTCCTAAATGCCCCAGCAACCTCAAGGCTTGGTCCGACCATGGCTGTCTGTCTACAATGAATATCACTGCAGTATTCCTTAGTTCCCAAGTGAGGTGACTCAGAAGAAGCCGGGACCCACTTTCCTCCATGACATGATATCATTCTCTGCTGGCTGTTTCTGTCCGATGAGCAATAACCAAATTACAGCACATGTGAACCCGAGATAGAGCACCACAAATGGGCAAAGCTCTCGCAGAACAGTATAAAATTCTTCTCCGCTCTGTAAATAAATCCAGTGACTTCATTACTTGTTCAAACCAAAATAATTTAATAAGAATTGTTTATAAAGTATAACGTTCAATTTGTTCCTGTTTACTTTTATCGCTGTATATTTATGTTCGAAATTCTGTTACAAAAAGGAAAAGCATTTAAGAAATAAACATTTGGAGAGACTTTTGTGGAGGAATTGCTGGCAGCAGAAAGTTGGAATTAGCAGCGTCTCCAAACTCATTGCTGACAAATTGTTAATGAATGGAATCTATTCCCTATTAATTTATATGTAAATGTGTCAGCAGTCCGTAGTATCACCCTCTGTGAATGCTAACGCTAGGCCGGGCGTCCGCACTATCCGCCGGTATGGATGACAGTTATGATCCCCGTGTGTGAACACTGCTGGTTTTGCATGGATGCATTTTGTGATACTATAATGAATTCCCTTTTTCTCTACAGCTTTCCCTACACTCTGAGGTGCATTTACTAAAGATTCTTAAAATGGAAAGAGGGGATGTTTCCTATAGCAACCAGCCAGATTCTGTGGGGGAAATATACTAAGATGGGAGTTTTATTTGACATTGGGGGGGGGGGCATTTAATAGAATGCGAGTTTTAGTAACATTTTGAAATCGCACGTATAACACTTTTTCAATTCACATTTTTTCCTCCAAAAACGATTAGTTAATGGGATGCGAGAATGCCCCCAACAAGTGCGGTGAAGTGCGAAGAGATGCGATGTGGTGCGATGTGATGCGATTTTATGACACAGTAATGTGCGATTTCCGGCACTGGTCATGTGTGACTTTCTGACCAACCGGAATGCGAATTACAACACTGCCTCCACATGCCAAATAACCCCCTAACGTATTGGCCCACCTTAGTCCCCTACAATATGCATAACACCCCCTATATAATTATATAATGCTGGCATACCAGTACTCACAATCTAAGGTGTAGAGACACGTCCATAAAGGTTTCTTTTTTTCTTTCGTAAAGATTTTATTCAAATCACACGCACAATGGTTAAACAAAATAAAATAAAATGGATATAAAATAGGTCCAGGCTTCAACTGAGTGTGGATGCTATTGCAGTGTTTACCCCGGGAGAGCAAGGATCCGGACCTGGGCTGCCTGGGTCCACCACAAATACACTGACCCAAAAGAATCAGCCTTCTCCTATGTTAACACACTGAGTATGATCAACATGTTTCAAGATCTATGTCTCTTCTTCAGGATCTATACTCAGTGTGTTGGTTGCCTCTCTTTTATCCTGATATAGAACCCGCCTCTCCACTTCCGGTTTGTCTGCCGGAAGTGCGGGTTTTGGGATTATATAAATGCTTAAAAATCATCTTTCCCAAGACTCCATATTGCCCTGGTGTCAATGAACTGACTAATGTTAGTCTCGATGTTAAACCAAATGTCTAAAGATGTTATTATAGATGTTGCGCTAATCGCGCGTTAGTACTTTCGGTGTACACATCACGGTATAGTACTTCCGGTTTTCGCGTCACGTCCGTTTTCCGCGTCCTGGCCTTGCACGTGGATGTCTTTTCCCCGCTCAGAGGTTCATGTGGTATATATGTCATTCTGTCCTATGGTCCCACGTGATGTTTGTGATGGTAATGCATTGTATTATTCGTACTTCTATTGGTCATTAGAACGTCTTCTTTGTTTATAACTGAAAATGAATAAAAATTTGTTTTCTAGGTGTGGATATGACAATTATAGTGACTACGATAAAAAATAAATAAATAATAAATAAAAATAAAAATAAACAAAAAAGAAAGCAATGAATACTTTTTAACTATGACATATTGATCGGAAATGAAAAAAAAAAATAATAAAAAAGATAGAAAAAAAATAAGAAAAAAATAATAAATATATAAAAAATAAAAAAAAATTAAATAAAAATAAAAATAAAAAAAAATTAAAATAAAAAATAAATAAATAATAAATAAAAAATAATGGCACTTGTGTAGTTTCACGGTGCCAGCATGGCGCCGTGCGTCTGAGTCCCCTTGCGGGGCTCGCTTCGCTCGCCCACGCTGCGGGCTCGATGGCTCGCTGCGCTCGCCACGCTATTTAAATGCTGGAGCCGTAAAACTACACAAGTACCAAAATAATAAATAATAAAGAATGAATATTAAATAAATAAATAAAGAAAGAAAGTGAGTGTGTGAACCAAGTTCCTAACAAATTATTGTACTAGTAGCACATGTCTATTTTTGTTGTAATCCAGTTATATCATGAAGAATATTTTTGTGAAAATGTATGGCCCAGTAAAAGGACCAAAATTATTTTTTTTGTATTAGTAAAGACATTCCTTTACAGTAAAATATGTCTGTGGTTTCTCTAATCCTAATGTTATGGTTAATTAAACTAAAATGCTGTAACCCACTATGGTATTGTGCACTGAGGGTGTATAACTAATTTGGTGTGTTAGGTCATTTTTATAATTGCCATACAGCATTGTAAAAATGTACTTACCAGCATTTCATCAACAAGGGATACCTCATTGGGCTTTGACCTGACCTGTCCAAACACCTGAAACGACTTTTCAGCACCCCGAAGGTGCGTTCCACAACATTGCAGGTGGCAACGAGTGCTTCAATATATTGGTGCTGTGCAGGGCCTTCCGGGGAACGCAGTGGTGTCATGAGCCACGGAAGACACCCATATCCTGAGTCACCTTAAAAGAAAAGATGAGGTCAGTGCAGTATATGGTAACATATACATTGGTTTGTATTGGTTGGTACCAATGTGCATTGGTTTTACATGAGCAAGGGGGACAACACCAATATTGAAAGAAGTCTGGTAAAGGAGAGGGACTGATTACACCTATATATTGCACATATCAGAGGAGAGTACACACTACAGTGTCACTTTAGAGTTACAGAAACATGCACTATAGTACAGGGTACACTTACTGTTGGTAATTAGTGGATTTACAAACAAGTATATCCATATTTTAGCCAGACTGACATCAGCTTTAAAAGTGATTGAGGGTTAGATACTGTACATTTGTGGGTATAGTTTACAAACTATTGGCAAACTACACAGGAGTGTAATAATTGTTTAGGATGTAAATGAGCACATTGTAGCACTATACATAGTGGGCAAACATTTATATATATTAAAATGTACTTACCAAGTATCCAGCCCTCCGGCATTTGGTGGCATTGGATTCGGTCCCAGAGGGCTGAATGACGCATCGTGGCAGTTAACCGGGTAGCCTGCAACCACACTGTGTATTTTGAGGTTGGCATCACATACCACCTGCATGTTCAGAGAGTGACGCCCACGCCGATTGATGTAGACATGTCCCCTCACGTGCGGTGCCTGAAGCCCAATGTGGCTGCAATGTATGGATCCCAGCACATTTGGGAATGCTGAGAGCCGAGAGAAAGCCACATTAAGGTCCTGCCACTCTGACTCACAACGTGGGAATCTGATATATGTGAGCCGCAACTTCTTGAAAGCAAGTAACACTTGATTGAAATGCTTTGAGAAAGTGGCTTGTGAGACCCCCAACGACCATGAGGTCACAGACTGAGTGGAGCCTGAGGCCAAGAAGTAGAGGGCACACATTAATTTCTGCAGCCCAGACACTGCATAGTTGGCCCCCCCACAAGGGTCCAAATCATCTCTCACCTGCTCATATAAGTTCAAAAGGTTAATTCGGTTCAGGTGAAACATCCCCACAACCTGTTGATCTGAGAGGGAGGCCAGGTACAGCCTAGCACGATACCGATGTGAAGCACGGAGTACTCGGGGTACCTGGATCTGGCGCGCAGCTTCCTCCCTCCTCCTGCGCAGCTCCTCCAAATGACCAAAGTCACTAACAGCCAGCTCCACACCACTCTGCACAATCTCCATCTCTCAAACCCTCACAGGTGTCCTTAATGATGTTGGGGTATATGTAGGGGAGTTTATGAGTAAAAATGAGGACACCTGTGATAAAATTAAACATTTTTGCACTTGACCAAAGTTGCTTCTAAGTCAATTCGCCCATCAGGACCTAGTCTGCATCACTGGCGATTTTTAGACACTTTTGAAATGTGAATTCCGTTTGCGCATTCCATCAAATAGGCGATTTGTATACCACTCTATGGGAAAACATCTGGATGCGGTAAAAATGCGAATTGAAACCGGTAAGTTAGAAAGTGCGAGTTATCGCACAAATTGTGCGATTTACGGAAGTTAGCGCACCCTGGTAAGTAAGCGATTTCGGCAAAAAGTGCGATAATGCCATTTTGTTGCCCAAAAATCTATAAAAATTCAACAAATGAATTCTATTAAATGTCACCCGGGATGTTGCTATGGGCAACCAATCATATACTATTTATTATCTTCTGGAAGTTGCTAAATAAATAAGAATTAGATCTGTGCCCCCATCATGTCAGGAGCCCAGCAGCAGCTGACTACATTGTCTCCGGCAGTTCGGCCTCAGCCTCAAAGTGCATTTATAATCATCGGGAGGTTCTGCACTTGGGTTGGGTTTGGGATGCTGGTGCTTGGGATGCTCGAGGTCAACAAACCGAGGGGTAAGTATACTTACCCTCCTTCCCTGTAGCTTAACCCTAACCTCCCTTAGTGCCCAACCCTAACCCCCCTTCATAGTCCTTATCCCTAACCCTCTTGCACCCTAACCCTGTGACCTAACCATGACCCTCCCCGGCATAGGTTTGAGATGCCTGCAGTTGGGATTACGGTGTTGGAATTGTGATCAGTGTCAGAGTACCGTGTCGGTTTTCTCCCCAGTGCTGGAACTCCAGCGTCGGTAATCAGACTGCCGGCATCTGGAACGCTGGTATACTTTCCAGATCCCCTGCACTGCGTCCCAACATTTTTACCTCAAAATAAATATCTCTACAAATTTATCACCTGCAACATGAATTATGTGGGATTAATAGATTGCAAATTTGCATTTGGGATTCCCATGAAAATGGCACATGCTCCAAATTGAATGATCCCCTTTATTTGTGCGCTAATTTGGCTGGGAGCTATGGCTGTCCTGGGGACGTGTAAGGACAAATCCCCACGTAGCCGAGAGCGCGATGATGCCAATATTCCACAGAATATTTATCTAATGAATTATGTAGAACGATGGAAAGGCCCAGGTTGTGTATCCAGCATCCGCACACAGTGATACAAACACGCCGCGTGCGACACCGATAGCTACAACACGCTGCAGTTATCTGTACAAATCCAAACATACAATATAAATGAAGGTATACAATTCCAGGGCATCGAGAAATGAAATGTTAATTTGAAGATTTTATCGCCTTTACCTCATTATCCCCAACAAAAAAATTATTTTGTCTGCAGGTGAAGGAGACGCACATTTAAGTCCTTAATCTGTAATAAGTAGCTGCAGCACAGCAGTAGCAAATTACACATACATAATTGTTTGACATTTTCCTAAAGTATTGTAGATCTTTTCTCATGTTAATTTATCCCCTGGTTTCTGATGCTAAATTACCCCAGGAGGTAGGTCATCAGAAGTAGCTTGTATTGATTCTTTGTGTAATCCAA
Source organism: Crinia signifera (assembly GCF_055691185.1). NCBI lineage: Eukaryota > Metazoa > Chordata > Amphibia > Anura > Myobatrachidae > Crinia > Crinia signifera. The sequence goes on along the minus strand of NC_139224.1, from coordinate 174,702,233 downwards.
GTGAGGCTTGCGAGGATAAGTATAATGATACAGGGAACAGTAGTATAAAACTATATGTAATAAAAGAAAGTTGAAATAAACACAACTCACCCCCCAAAAAGTTTTGACCTATTATTAGCAAAGTTCTCTGACACTGCCGGTTAGAGATGAACAATCGGTGGACTACCGGCTGCTGGTTGTCCATCCCACCCCTACAGCCGGTAGACCACCAATTGTTTATCTCTAGCTTGTTTCGTAACTACTGTATTCCCAGCTTGGTTTTATAAGGGGCACTCGTAGACTGTTCATCGTCGTTGGCCGTGCGTGCATTGTTCTTACTAACTTCAACCGGCTAGAATTGCTGGCTGGTAACTACAATTCCTCCTTCTTGCCTTGTCACATTGATCGAAGGTTGGAGGCCCAGTTCTGTCCCAAATTACCTGAACCATTTTAGACCCTGTATGTTTGATCACACACATTTTTCACAAGGTGTAGGGACAACTTGAGTAGTGGATTATTCTAAAAGTGTCCGTTGTTGGCCCAACTGCATCTCTGAGAACACCTACATGAAGCACCAACCGTGATTAAATAAACTCCAGCATTGACGCAGAAATATCTTTTCAAGTTCACTTTCAAACTTGAATTTGCAAAATCCCCTCTACTAATTGCACCACCAGCTTCCATTAGCCAGATGTCGCAACACCCGATTTTAAAAACAGGGGGTGGGGGTGCATTGTTCAATCATTACTGCTAGCATATTATATATAATATTGCCTGTTTATATTTATTTAAGAGGTTGTTAGCCAAAAATATGAACCTGCCCACCAGCGTTGAGGTCACATCTGTCATACATGTCCCTATCTCTTTGGAGTTCCTGTCTGTGGTGCAGGGCACCCATAACAAGTCCAGTCAAACCCACACCCCGAGAGCATTACAAAATTATAGCAGTGAAGTGTATTTTATTGACAGTATGTGTAGATTTCAATGCCCGGCTACATCCCCTGGTGATGCAAATTGTTCCTCTTCCGCCAGAGAATGGCATTTTGGGGGAGATTCTCTAAACTAAAAATGCGGTAAAAACTCTGTTATTGGGTTTTTACCGCATTTTGGGATGCTCTAAATGTGGCGATGCCCCATAGAAGCCAATGAGCTTCTACCGTGACCCACTGCCGCCAGGCCCTGACCCCCCCCCTCACCTGTGTCCGGGCAGCACAGTGACAGTCCTTTAAGTCCTGGTCTTTCTTATTTAGTTTTCCATGGTTAAATTTAGGACTTTTTCTTCAAGGAATAAAATGATTTACATCCCAGCATCTCACATGAGAACCTGTACAGTATGAATGGCTGTCGCAGCTAAACGTATATTAACTTTGCTTCTCTACTGTTTAATACGTATATAAACCTTGCGCGCGGCTACTCATACCAAGGATTCATATCCACTGGGGTTTATAAATGTATTTTACAAGTGTTCATGGAATGGAGCGGACTCGTGTGAAGGAGAAGCCGAACACTCATTGTACCTACATCCTACATACCGTGCTGCAGGTAACATCTAATACTCAGGAGCGCAGTCACCGATCCTGGGATCAGGATGACAGGTCGACAGTTTCTAGGTGAACACAAAAAGATCAACTTGCACAAGGTCAACACACATACACACACATCTACATAACTTCTAGATAGATAACATCGTGCAATTCCTTATCACTGACACCATTTGGACTGAAACATATTTTTAAAATGACTTCTGCCAAGGGTGACTCTCATCGCGACCCTTAATTTGGATATTTAATATGCCCATTCGTTATACTGAAATATGACGCGTTGAGATTGCAGGGTTCGCCTTGTGCCCTGACTGTTGCCAAAAAAAATAAGATTATTTCCAGTTCCCAAAAGTTGCGATGTTATTACTTGGCACCGACAAATCAAACGTTCTGCCCCCTCTCCCAATAATCTGACCGTTTATGGACTTGGCCTATTTAAATCAAAGAATAATATTTTAATTTTGGAGCAACCGTTGCGATTCATCATTCTCCGAGCCGAGAGCCACTTGTGACTGTTGGAACATTTCAGGAATCGCCCAGATAAATAGGCCAATGTCTTCCTTAATTTGAAATCCGATTCGTCATTAGAAATTGTTTGGTAAAGCTGAACTGTGCTGAACTGAGAATTTCATACTGTCATCAACAGCGACGTGTAATGTACACAGTAATATACACACACTGATAACATTTAACATGTCCCATTAGCAGGCTGGAACATAAGCCATCACTCATCCGCGGTGAATGTGCTTTGTTGGAGAGTTTGCAGCGGGGATTAATGGCCCTGCTCGATGTGTGCACTTTCTTTAATCCCCAAATGCCATGTGAGGATGTCTGTATTGTGTGAGCGGGTTCCCCCTGCGTGATACAATGCCTCTGATCAGCAGGCCTGGCACAGGGGGCACAGCTGCCCAGCTAGGTGCCAGCTCTCTCTAATCCGCATTGTTTGCATAAATGCTGAGAAGCCAGGCTCTGATAGTTACACGGGTACGCCAAACCCTGCCCGTACTTATAAACCCATCCTACCGGGTGATAGTGGGATCAGACACAATGTTTATTATTCTTATGAATGTTACATTTCCATTCATGCATTCTGCTTATGGGGTCACTGCACCTAAAGGTTGCCATGAATCAAATGAGCTTGGGGGAACAGTAACGTATAAATGGAAATTATTTGGATAAGGAATCTAGTTAAACTACTATAATTAATTCAGAAATCTTTTTATGTACTGTATTAAAACAGAAAATACCCCCCCCCCCCCCTCTCCGATATAATGCCTAATTCAGACCTGATTGCAAGGCTACGAATGGGTGATTAGCGAAAAACTGCACATGCCTTCGCAACTTTTGGGAACTGGAAATAATCTTAATTTTTTTTACTGGCCCGTAGAATGAATACTCATGGTCATCCTGCGATAAATCCTGCTACATTTTTGATCACTGGCCATTCGCACATTAATCGAGAGGGAGTCGGTGTTTGGGGGGGTGGGTACCGGACATTTTCTGGGAGTGTCAGGGAAAAAGCGTGTCCAGACATTTTAAATGAAGTCATGTGATGTCAGCTCCGCCCCCGATCAGCCTGATTCTATCACAGCCGCTGAGTAAGTCCTGGGCTACACACAGACTGCACACACTGGGGAATCATTACATGGGGAGCGGCTGTTATCTGGGAGTGTCAGGTAATACGCAGGCGTGGCCAGGTGTGTGAGGGGAAGTCATGTGACATCAGCTCCGCCCCCGATCAGCCTGATTCTATCACAGCCGCTGAGTAAGTCCTGGGCTACGCACACACTGCACACACTGGGGAATCATTACATGGTAAGCGGCTGTTATCTGGGAGTGTCAGGTAATACGCAGGCGTGGCCAGGTGTGTGAGGGGAAGTCATGTGATGTCAGCTCTGCCCCTAATCAGGCTGATTCTATCGCAGCCACTGAGTAAGTCCTGGGCTACGCACAGACTGTGCACAAGCACAAAATTCAGAAAAAAAACGTAATCTATTTTGCTCAGGGGGTATTGCCAACAAAAGCTGGTGATACCCCATAGAAGGCTATGGGCTTCATACCACAATCCACCGCCACCCCGCATTGACCCCTGCCAACCCCACCCTCACTTTTATCTGGGCAGCACAGTGCTGTGCAGCCTGGACCAGTGACCTCCTCCTCCCTGCACTGTACATCCTCTTCCGGGTACAGGAAGGAGACGGAGAGCCCGCCCCATAGCAGCAGCATCAGCCTGGTAAGGGAGGGAGGGGGACCTGCTGGGGAGCCGCTGGTGACCTGCTGCGCATCGCCACTGCAACGCAAAGGACAGTTCTTAATGCAAGAGCTGTCTTTTGCAATAATTACCACATATGTTATTGCATATGCGCTAATTATCTATGCGGTAGCTGGCGATGTCCCACGGAGAGGGGCTGCAGATCTTAGTGCATCCCACCCTGTGTTTGAAAAATTATGACAGTTAGGAACTGGTTGGCTGGTACTTTATCTCTCTCCACTTTATCTCCGTTCAAGCTTTGATAAATCTCCCATTAGTTGGGCGCCCACTATAGTTAGTACGCTCATACCCCCACTATCCATGTCGGCATGTAGTCGATGTTATATAGTGTGGCGAGCGCAGCGAGCCACCGAGCCCGCAGCGTGGCGAGCAAAGCGAGCCAAGCAAGGGGACACGGAAAACTAAGAAAATAGCTTAGTGGGCGCCCAACTAACATATACCCATATAACCTAACAGTACCCATTAGTCTCCTAAAATTCTGGGGCTATAGACATAAATGAGAAGATTCCCCCTGGGAACGTGGGAGGACACGTAATCATTGCCACCTGTTTTACCACTTGATTTTTTGAGGCAACAAAAAAAGACCCTTTTTCCGAGAATAGTAACAGCAGCGCATATCGGCCAATCTATATGACAAATGCCTGTGCGCTTTCTTTACCATTATTAGGCAGGAACGGCCGGACTGAGATAATGTCTTTTTTTCTCAGCATAATGTCCCTTTAATGTGAAACATCATCTAAAATAATTTACCAGAAGGGTAGGAAACATCTTGATTCTGTCTTCTCCGAACATGACTGAGATCAGGATGTTGTACTGTACATATAATTAAATCTGCTCTTCATAGGTTTTGTGTCTTTCTTTTTCAATTACAGGCTGAGCTCATCTCAAGTAACTTAACCAGGTTATTGTTTAAAGGAAACGCACCTCCCTGAGCTCCCGCCCCTGTCTGCTAGAGGGGCCACCCGCTTCTGTGTCCCTGGGGCCGGACGCAGGTAAATGGGATATAGGTGTTGAGCGTGTCAGTGACGTGTGTCTCGCCCATAAAATAACCGCACTCCTTTGTTAACTTTGCCAACACCTAGACAGTAACAGGTTAAGGTTAGGCTGTAGGGAGTAAGGGTAAGGGTTGGGAGGGCAGGGGCTGCAGAGAGTAAGGGTTGGGGGGCAGGGGAAGGGCTAGTGTCAGGTTGAGTGGGGAAGGGTTAGGGTTAGAGTGCATAGAGTAAGGGATAGGGTTGGGGGGGCAGGGGAAGGGTTAGGTTGAGTGGGGGAGAGTTAGGGTAAGGCTGCGGAGAGTAAGGGTTAGGGTTGGGGGGCAGGAGAATGGCTAGAGCTAGGCTGAGTGGGAGGATTGTTAGAGTTATGCTGCAGAGAGTAAGGGTTAGGGTTGAAGGTGTAGGGGTTAGGTTTGGGGGTCAGGGGGAAGGTACGTATACTTACCTGACTCCTATTGGGATTCCCTTCTTCGGGGTGCCGGTGTTGGTATTCTGATCGCTAGCATCCTTACTGCCAGCCATCCGTATAAATACCCCGACTGTACTGCTGCCCCACATTGCACAGCACCATCCACCACAATATACCTGTCATAGGCACAAAATATACAGTAGTAACAACAAAAACAGAATATTTTCAAGGAATTCCAATACCCCGGCCACCACGTTTATCCCTCTGCCCCCCCCCCCCCCCCCCCCTCCCGCCATGTGTTAAAAAGCTTCCCACTTACATGTACATGACACTGCTGCAGCGGAGGCGAATATCAGCCGTGTAATCTTAGCGGTGCTCAATATACTACATGTTTCACTTTCTAGGCCTGCTCTCTATGAAGGGAACGTCTCCGTCCCTCTGTGCCTTCTCACGCAGTGTCGTTTTGTTGTTAATGACCCTTGAGCTTCCTCATCTTATTGTGTGTGTTATAATACTGGGATACATATGAATCATTCACTGAGATTTAATAATCCGGGGCAGTGCAGCGTAGCGATATTTACTGGGAATAACCTTGTTTTGTTCATCTTAAGCCGGTCATTATGTGAACAATGGGGCATGTGTTGAGCATGTATTTCATCACACTAAACACCTAAGCGCTTCTAATGCATCTGTGCTCTGGTAACATGCACGATACTGGGGATCAACGCAAACTCTGCCGCTCACATTCACAGAGATTAGGGGGTGGGGTGGGGGATGGATTTGTGCCCATTGCATTCTGCAGAAATAATAGATACAGTTTAGATTTCAAGATTCCCTCGACAGAGGTCTATGAACACTGAAGGGTCTATGGGACTGATTCTGGTTTGCTCGCTCCCCGGCGTAATGGGGACCGATGTTTAGGCTCTGCGAATGCGTATATTTCCATTTGCGCATGTGCATGGCTGCTGTGCGGATGCCGTCAGCGAATTGCACAGTCGCCGAGGGGTTCACAAGGGGTGGGGATGGAGGTGGGCAGTCAGCATGGGGACGCCTAACGTTTCCTGGGCATACACATGGAGCGCCTCTCGTTCTGTTGTGTCCTGACGACTCTATCGCCAATCGCCAGGACCCGCCATGAGACGAAAGGGAGCGTGCGCACATGAGACGTTCGTGCACCCCATTCTGTCGGAGCCCACAGCAGCCAGCAGTAGCTTCGCCAATGCTCCACCATCGCTGCCCGCAGCCCCCCACACCCTCCAACCCTGTCCATCTCCCTGAAGTAGAGAGGGGAAGGGATTCTGCCATCTACCGCCGAGAGAAAGGGATGCGCATCCCCATCAGATGGAGAGCCTCTCCGCCAGCTCTTGTGGCATTAGATGGCTTGCGGAGTAGTGAATTTATAGATCCATCTCCTCCAACTGTATCTATTTGGCAAGTACAGTACCGTTTTTTATGGCCTGTACTTTTTTGAGTCTCCAACAGTCCATTGTAAGTATAGGAAAGGCCACGCCCCCTTCCTAAATTTGTACCGGTTTTGCTCTTCAGTTGTTCGAGGGTATGTACATCTTCAACAGGAGTCCTAGGGGTCAGTGACATCTCTATAGACCGGCTTTTTTAAATCAGAACAGACTTGGGGAAGCACCTACCTATACCACTATTAAGTGCATTTCATTAAGTTAAAGTTTGGAGATTAGCTTATCGCAGTGTTTAGAGTTAAATATAAATTACATATCAGTTTCATTATACTGATCTACTCATACGCTACTTACATGTGAAGTATTTTATATTTGTTTATGTTTTGGCCTTGTTGGGATTTTGCAATGACATATTAATGTTATTTAGCAATTCCTTCATCATGTTCTACTTGTTTCGTCTTGATCTGTGCACTGATTTACTTAGTCATCAAATATATAAATCCTCCTCTGTAGTAAACAGGATTACTACTGCACTGATCCCTGAGGAATCCACCATCATGATGAAACGCGCTGGGTAAACTTGTATTACCCAGACTCCTGTATCCAGAATCTGTATGCATTATAAGGGAGGAATGTAAGTTGTATAGTACTTGGTTGTCCCATAACCGGAATCATTTACCACTATTATAATGAAGGTTTTACAACTTTTGTTCAGTAAATATTGATAAATATCTGATCTGGTCACCTAATGAATTGGATGTATATAACAAGCTGGTGAAGAGGATCGGAGTAAGAGAGGAGTATTCCGTCAGATGAAACGTGCAAAGATTAATCAATATTACTACTAATGCTGGGCATAAATGTTACGATTATCTGGCTGATCCACCGATATCGGTATCTGGCCAATCTGCTGACCCACTCGATATCGGCCGATTGGCCAGATACTGTAAATGCAGCATGACAACCAATTCAAAAATATCAATTGGTCGGACATGTAGGGATCTCAAGTGCTATGTCCAATTTTTAACTTCTAATAATTTATTTATAACTGTAAATATCTCAAGTTCTGCTTTACATAAAATAGACCTTTCACCCCTCACCTCTACAGTTACGTCTATTATCATTAGCTTAAGACAGGATCACTGGAAAATTGTAGAATAACATTACCCATCCATGATGGTCCAATGACCATGTCACACGTAGCCGCGACGGAGCGCGGCGGGTACAGTACTCACCCGTCCGCGCCCGCCGCCGGCTAGCGTGTGCAGGTCCCAGGCTGCGGCGTGCGAGTAGGGGCAGCTCCAGGTAGGGATGGCAGCAGGGGAGGCCGGCGTCGCCATCTTGGTTGAGGGCAGGAGACAGATTGGCCCAGAGTGGAGGTTCCCTCCTCTTCCTGCGCTGACAGCCAATGGCAGCCACCCCCTGGGGATATAGGGGATCTGCCTAGGCTGTTCAGTGTCAGTGCAATGAGTCTTTGGAGTCATTCACAACTCCTAGCTGTTTCCTGGATCCTGGCTCTTTCTCTCCTGACTCTGGTGCCTTGCTCCCTGCATCTTTCTACAAGGAAGTTTTCTCCTGACACCCATGCTGCAAGTCCTACCTAGTGCTTGTTCCTGCTTGTGTCCCAGAATTACCCTGCTCAGCTTTCCGCTGTCCTTCTTCATTCAACTCATTCATTCCATCATCTTTCAGTCATCCGGATCCATTTCTTCTATCATCAAATCAACCTCTTTCCGGATCTTCCTCTATGTACTCTGGCTCATCAAGTATACGTTTCCAGATTTACCTGCCCGTTATTAGTATTGTGCTGGACTCTATTTAAGTTATCCAACTGTCACTTAAAGAAGTATTTGAGTGAAGTTTATCATTTATGAAATCCGTTATTAAACCGGCACGTTTCAATCCTACTCCTCCTGGTCCGTCTCCAGTTCCTGTGCACCACACGACTCCATCCAGCCCTTTAGCCGTGACAGTTTGCACTGACCCGATGGAATCGGGTGAAGCACAGGCCTCCATGACGGATGTTCTTCAAGGCATCATGGCTCGCTTGGAACAAGTAGAGGCTACCCAGCGTCAAGTGGCTCAATTCCTCCAGACCTTGTCACCACCTCAGGCGGCTCCCTCAGTTTCGGCAGCACCTACATCCGGAGCTTCGGCCTCTGCTGCTTCTCCGGGGCCAGCTGCTCCTCACCATCTGCAGCTGTCAACCCCCAGTAAATATGACGGGTCCCCAAGGGGGTGTCGAGGATTCCTGAATCAATGTGACGTCCATTTTACCCTCCAGCCTTCCAATTTCCCCTCTCCCAAGACTCGAGTGGCTTACATCGTGTCCCTACTGGCGGGCCCAGCCCTGGAGTGGGTGTCCCCCCTCTGGGAGCGTGCGGATCCCATCCTCAACAACTATGAAGAATTTGTGGCTTCCTTCCGTCGCATATTCGACGAGCCTGGCAGAGTGTCCTCCGCAGCCACGGAGATCCTAAGAATTCGTCAGGGCAGTCGCCCAGTGGGACAATATGTTGTGCAATTTCAAACCCTGGCTTCCGAACTCAGATGGAACGAAGAGGCTCTCGTCTCTGCCTTCTGGAACGGCCTAGCCGGCCGCATCAAGGACGAGTTAGCAACTCGCGATTCTCCTTCCACCCTGGCTGAACTCATTTCATTATGTAACAAGGTCGATCTGCGACTCCAAGAACGCCAACTTGAGAGGAATCGCTCTGATCGCCTTCGCCCTCGATTCCCTTCCAATGTCGCACCCGCTTCCAGACCAACCCCGCCTCCTGCGGTGTCAACAGATGAGCCCATGCAAATCAACCGCTCTCGTCTTTCTCTCGAAGAGAAGTCCCGAAGACGGCGAGAGAATCTGTGCATGTACTGTGGCTCCTCAGCTCACCTGTTGGCTTCCTGCCCGCTGCGGCCGGGAAACGACCGCTCCTAATCTCCACGAGGGAGGTCCGATTAGGAGTCTTGCTTCCATCTCCCTCTTCTTCTGATTCCACCATTCCGGTTACCCTTGTGTGTCCCCAAGGGAGAAAAAGAGTTCAGGCCCTATTGGACTCTGGGGCAGCGGGAAATTTCCTTTCGTCTTCTTTTGTCACCCAACATGCCCTGCCGGTGCAACCCCTGGATCATTCGCTGGTCCTCACTGCAGTGGATGGGAGTCGAATTCGTAGTGGACAAATCACCCATCAGACCACCCCGGTGACACTGCTCATAGGAGCTCTACATCAAGAGACCCTCGAATTCTTCATTCTTCCACAGTCCTCACATCCAATGGTCCTGGGCCTTCCCTGGCTCTCTAAACATAACCCACACATCGATTGGACCAATATGGAGGTCAAGGCCTGGGGAACAGATTGCCAGTCTACCTGCATTCCTCAGATCCTTCCGGTCTACCAGACCCATCCACAACATGAGGATAACTGTCCTTCATCCTCTTCAGCTCCACCCTTGCCTATACCCGCACCATACCGTTCATTTACAGATGTCTTCAGTAAAGGAGGTGCAGACACCCTGCCTCCTCACCGTCCTTGGGACTGCCCGATAGAACTGGTGGCCGGGAAATTCCCTCCTCGTGGCCGCATCTATCCTCTGTCGCTACCCGAGACTGAGGCCATGTCCTCATACATTCAAGAGAACTTAAACAAAGGTTTCATTCGACCATCTACTTCTCCGGCCGGGGCCGGGTTTTTCTTTGTGAAAAAGAAGGATGGCGGTCTTCGGCCATGTATCGACTATAGGGGTCTGAACGACATCACCATTAAAAACCGCTATCCCTTACCCCTTATCGCAGAACTATTCGACAAGATCAGAGGGGCGGCAATCTTTACTAAATTGGACCTGCGAGGGGCCTACAATTTGATCCGGATCCGTCCAGGTGACGAGTGGAAGACGGCTTTTAATACGCGCGACGGTCACTATGAATACCTGGTGATGCCCTTCGGCCTTTGCAACGCCCCCGCCGTCTTCCAACAGTTTGTAAATGATATCTTTCGGGACTTGCTGTACCACTCCATCGTAGTCTATCTAGACGATATACTCATCTTCTCTCCAAATCTTCAACTTCACAGACAGACAGTGTCCGAAGTCCTACGACGTCTTCGCCAAAATCAACTGTTCTGTAAGTTGGAGAAGTGCGTTTTTGAGGTCACGTCCATTCCATTCTTGGGTCACATTCTCTCCGCCACTGGGATAGAGATGGACCCAGAGAAGGTGAGAGCCATCCAAGACTGGGCAGCCCCCACAACGCTCAAAGGAATTCAGAGATTCCTAGGGTTCTCAAACTATTACCGGCGATTTATCCGGAACTTCTCTACTATCGCTGCTCCCCTCACTGCTCTCACTTGCAAAGGAGCTGATCCAAGCCGATGGTCGCCCGAAGCATCCTCTGCCTTCCAGCAGTTAAAAAGAGCATTCGTGACGGCACCAATCCTCCTCCAACCAGACCTCGACAGGCCCTTCATTCTCGAGGTGGACGCATCCTCAGAAGGGATCGGGGCCATCTTGTCACAAAAAGGTGAGGATCAAGAATTACACCCTTGTGCCTTCCTCTCCAAAAAATTCCTTCCGGCAGAGAGGAATTACCCCATCGGGGAACAGGAGTTGCTTGCAGTCAAGGCTGCGTTAGAGGAGTGGCGATACCTTCTGGAGGGGGCACGGCATAAGATCACCGTGTATTCAGACCACAAAAATCTGTCCTTTCTTAAACAGGCTCAGTGCCTTACTGCCCGCCAAGCCCGTTGGGCGATGTTTTTTGAACGCTTTGATTTCCAAATTAAATTCCGACCTGGAACCACGAATACTAAGGCGGACGCTCTATCCCGCTCCTTTGAGACGACTTCTGACCTAGAGACACCTCCTCGTCCAATCCTCGATCCGGTGGTCTTCGCCCAAGTAACCATACAGCCATCTCCTCCTCCAGGTAAAACGTTTGTTCCCCCCGAACTCCGCAAGAAAATATTGACATGGGCACATTCTTCCCGCTTTGCAGGGCACGCAGGAGCACAAAAGACCTTGATGTTCCTGTCACGTTCTTATTGGTGGCCAACCATCCGCCACGACGTAACCAACTTCGTCGCCTCTTGTGTGAGATGTGCTCAGCATAAGGTGCCCAGAACAACTCCCGCTGGTCCTCTCCGCCCTCTAACCATTCCCACAGAACCATGGACCCATCTGTCAATGGACTTCATTTGTGAACTACCTCCCTCAAAAGGTCATACTGCAATCTGGGTAGTGGTTGACCGATTCTCTAAAATGGTCCATTTTTTCCCACTAAAAGGTCTCCCCTCTGCTCCAGTACTGGCCCAGCTGTTTATCTCAACCATTTTTAAACTCCACGGACTGCCCAAAGAGATTGTATCCGACCGCGGAGTACAGTTCGTTGCAAAGTTCTGGAGAGCTCTCTGTGCCGCGGTACAGGTCAAACTCAAGTTTTCCACTGCCTTTCACCCCCAGACCAACGGCCAGACAGAACGGGTGAATCAAGACTTGGAGGCCTTTATCCGACTGTTTGTCTCGTCTTCCCAAGATGACTGGGTGGATCTTCTCCCGTGGGCAGAATATATGCATAACAACTCCTATCACTCTTCCTCCGGAACCACTCCCTTCTTTACAGTATTCGGCAAACATCCACGGTCTCCGGATTTCTCAGAATTATCCTCTTCCGAAGTTCCTGCAGCAACCACTTCATTACAACGCTTTGCTAAAATCTGGTCAGAAGTCCACACCGCTCTTCTTAAATCTTCCGCCCGATACAAGAGGATGGCAGACAGAAAAAGAAGGGCAGCGCCCCGATTGAAAGTCGGAGACCGGGTATGGCTGTCTACCCGCCATATACGCCTCCGTCTGCCCTCTATGAAGCTGGCTCCTCGGTTCATTGGGCCATACCCTATCATCCAAGTCATTAATCCGGTCGCTTATAGACTTCAACTTCCTCCTTCCCTAAGGATTTCGAATTCCTTCCATGTGTCCCTCCTCAAGCCTTTAAGGTTGAACTCTTATCAAAATAGGATTCCCAAACCGCCCAAGATTAACTCCGAGAGTGGGGCTGAATTCGAGGTAAGACGCATTATAGACTCTCGCTGCCGCAAATCTCGTACCCAGTATCTGGTGGAATGGGTTGGGTTTGGTCCCGAAGAGAACTCTTGGGTGGATTCCATGGATCTTCACGCTCCGAAGCTGATAAAGCAATTTCTTCAGAGAAATCCTCACAAGGCCCATAGGCGCCCTGGGGTCACCCTGAAAAGGGGGGGTACTGTCACACGTAGCCGCGACGGAGCGCGGCGGGTACAGTACTCACCCGTCCGCGCCCGCCGCCGGCTAGCGTGTGCAGGTCCCAGGCTGCGGCGTGCGAGTAGGGGCAGCTCCAGGTAGGGATGGCAGCAGGGGAGGCCGGCGTCGCCATCTTGGTTGAGGGCAGGAGACAGATTGGCCCAGAGTGGAGGTTCCCTCCTCTTCCTGCGCTGACAGCCAATGGCAGCCACCCCCTGGGGATATAGGGGATCTGCCTAGGCTGTTCAGTGTCAGTGCAATGAGTCTTTGGAGTCATTCACAACTCCTAGCTGTTTCCTGGATCCTGGCTCTTTCTCTCCTGACTCTGGTGCCTTGCTCCCTGCATCTTTCTACAAGGAAGTTTTCTCCTGACACCCATGCTGCAAGTCCTACCTAGTGCTTGTTCCTGCTTGTGTCCCAGAATTACCCTGCTCAGCTTTCCGCTGTCCTTCTTCATTCAACTCATTCATTCCATCATCTTTCAGTCATCCGGATCCATTTCTTCTATCATCAAATCAACCTCTTTCCGGATCTTCCTCTATGTACTCTGGCTCATCAAGTATACGTTTCCAGATTTACCTGCCCGTTATTAGTATTGTGCTGGACTCTATTTAAGTTATCCAACTGTCACTTAAAGAAGTATTTGAGTGAAGTTTATCATTTATGAAATCCGTTATTAAACCGGCACGTTTCAATCCTACTCCTCCTGGTCCGTCTCCAGTTCCTGTGCACCACACGACTCCATCCAGCCCTTTAGCCGTGACAGACCAATTATCCCTACAGGGCACCTTTCCTTCAACGGGATCCAAATGTTTATGACACACCTATCAGGGACCCAGCAGGACTTGAGTGGACCAACTTTATAATTGGCGGGGATGATTGCATTGGCATGAGACATGTGACTTCACCCGTGCAAACACAGGGTTACTCAGAGGTCGATTATTGACTGATGTTCTTCCTATGTCTGCATTTTCGTACACAAGGGGTGGATCTCAGATGCCTCCGGGGGCATCGCTGCATTGCCGTTTTGTTATAAATTGCTGCTTGGAAGTCAAGCGTGTACAATACCAGAAATGTAATATAAGCTGCTGTGGAGATTCAGACACCAAATTATTTTATAATCCGTGAAAGGGTCAATTTAAGTAATTATCCCTTCGAACATTTCATTAACTATCAATTGGTACAATTAGTATTTCTGGCCTATTTTTTGCTCATAATGAATGAATAAATAATATATACGTTTCGTGACTTTTAAGGCATTTTTCTAAAATTTGGTTTGTTACATATTTTAATTCATATTTAACACAAAATAACCGCCTTTTTTATGCAACACACCTCCCAAACTTTTATAACTATATACAGTAGTTTTATTGCTGCTTCTCACTATATATGGTCTCAGTCACCTATAGAGTATCTTTGGCAAAGTGGATACCAACCACGAAATGCGTTGGGACCATGAAATCCGAAACACTGTCAACCGGAAGCCGTGTCTTTGCACTATTTACAAGCGCTCCATACAGGTGTGGTATATGGTCCCAGCAGTTGGGATTCTGATAGTCATTAGCCCGACGTCGGGATCCCGACTGGCCGGACTCAGAAACCGGGGCGAGCGCAACACGCTATGCTCGCCACCTATTCTATTCTCCCTCTATTGTGGTCGTGTATCCCCACGAGGGAAAATAGCCGGTGGCCGTCGGGACCACGAGTGTCGGGGTAATGACTGTCAAGATTCCGACTGTCGGGAAACTGTCCGGCACCCCTCCATATATATTTACATATTAATAACTTCAAATTTAGAGTAGCTATAATACAATTGCAAGGACCGCGTAACTACAGTATCTACTGTAGTTTTTCTAGAGAACATTGTGAATTATTTCAATTTGGCTGCAGTGGTGGTTCCAGAGGTGGAGCACCAGTGCAGTCCAAAATTTAAAAAAGAGGAGGTGCACCAACTGCAACCTTAACCGCTACCAAACATCGCCAGCCGGTGCTCACCGGCAGTTGGTCTTGCTCCCCTATTTGAACATCTGGAGTCACCACTGTTTAGCTATAAAGTAATAAATGCAGTTGGAGCCAATAGTGAGATTATACTGTAGCTGCTGGAAGATATAACAATGAGAAAGTTTCCTTCCTAGATCAATCTCAGCTAATAGCTGATAGGCTGACAGGGGTCACTGGACATTTGCATAATTGCAGTTTATTAGTGTAATGTGTTAATAGATATATACGATTCGTCCTGGAGGAAAATACAGATCATTAGAGAAAATCTCAGTGATGAAGTTATATTGTACGGAGAGTAGCAGTGGAATTTATTTACAGAGTTAGAACCTGTTATACGCACACACGAGACGCTGAATATACCGCAATGTGTGTCATTGTCGTATTAAAAAGGGTCATAGACTACAGACATTAGAATCCATTTGGACACAAGGGAAAAGAGGTTCTGTCATCCTGATAAATGGCGACATTAGCTGATCCTGCTATTTGTACTGTCATTATTACCCTGGAAGGTTCTAGTCTTACAGAACCAATCCCAACGCAGAATATACGGTACGGGTGACTTCACGTATGCAGAATATGCGTGCTAATTTTCTTAATGACTTATTAAATAAGCTTTATACATTAAATATTCATAATACATAAACATACTGATAGACATTATACCCATTGTTCTTATGGCCATAATACATCTTTTACACCCTACACAGACATAGGACGCTACACCCCAACATGTCCTGACCACCGGCCATAATACATCTATTACACCCTATACAGACATAGGACACTACACCCCCAACATGTCCTGACCGCTGGCCATAATACATCTATTACACCCTATACAGACATAGGACACCACACCCCAACATGTCCTGACCACCGGCCATAATACATCTATTACACCCTATACAGACATAGGACACTACACCCCAACATGTCCTGACCGCTGGCCATAATACATCTATTACACCCTATACAGACATAGGACACTATACCCCCAACATGTCCTGACCGCTGGACATAATACATCTATTACACCCTATACAGACATAGGACACTACACCCCAACATGTCCTGACCGCTGGCCATAATACATCTATTACACCCTATACAGACATAGGACACTATACCCCCAACATGTCCTGACCGCTGGCCATAATACATCTATTACACCCTATACAGACATAGGACACTATACCCCCAACATGTCCTGACCGCTGGACATAATACATCTATTACACCCTATACAGACATAGGACACTACACCCCAACATGACCTGACCGCTGGCCATAATACAGCTATTACACCCTATAAAGACATAGGACACTACACCCCAACATGTCCTGACCGCTGGCCATAATACATCTATTACACACTATACAGACATAGGACACTACACCCCAACATGTCCTGACCGCCGGACATAATACATCTATTACACCCTATACAGACATAGGACACTACACCCCCAACATGTCCTGACCACCGGCCATAATACATCTATTACACCCTATACAGACATAGGACACTACACCCCAACATGTCCTGACCGCTGGCCATAATACATCTATTATACCCTATACAGACATAGGACACTACACCACCAGCATGTCCTGACCACCAGCCATAATACATCTATTACACCCTATACAGACACAGGACACTACACCCAACATGTCCTGACCGCCGGCCATAATACATCTATTACACCCTATACAGACATAGGACACTACACCCCAACATGTCCTGACCACCGGCCATAATACATCTATTACACCCTATACAGACATAGGACACTACACCCCAACATGTCCTGACCGCTGGCCATAATACATCTATTACACCCTATACAGACATAGGACACTACACCCCAACATGTCCTGACCACCGGCCATAATACATCTATTACACCCTACACAGACATAGGACGCTACACCCCAACATGTCCTGACCGCTAGCCATAATACATCTATTACACCCTATACAGACATAGGACACCACACCCCAACATGTCCTGACCACCGGCCATAATACATCTATTACACCCTATACAGACATAGGACACTACACCCCAACATGTCCTGACCGCTGGCCATAATACATCTATTACACCCTATACAGACATAGGACACTACACCCCAACATGACCTGACCGCTGGCCATAATACAGCTATTACACCCTATAAAGACATAGGGCACTACACCCCAACATGTCCTGACCGCTGGCCATAATACATCTATTACACACTATACAGACATAGGACACTACACCCCCAACATGTCCTGACCACCGGCCATAATACATCTATTACACCCTATACAGACATAGGACACTACACCCCAACATGTCCTGACCGCCAGCCATAATACATCTATTACACCCTATACAGACATAGGACACTACACCCCAACATGTCCTGACCGCCGACCATAATACATCTATTACACCCTATACAGACATAGGACACTACACCCCAACATGTCCTGACCACTGGCCATAATACATCTATTACACCCTATACAGACATAGGGCACTACACCCCCAACATGTCCTGACCGCTGGCCATAATACATCTATTACACCCTATACAGACACAGGACACTACACCCCAACATGTCCTGACCACTGGCAATAATACATCTATTATACCCTATACCAGGCATGTCCAAACTATGGCCCTCCAGATGTTGTGAAACTACACATCCCAGCATGCCTTGCAATCGTTTTAGCATTCCCTAATAGCAAAACTGTGGCAAGGCATGATGGGACTTGTAGTTTCACAACATCTGGAGGGCCATAGTTTGGACATGCCTGCCCTATACAGACATAGGACACTACACCCCCAAGATGTCCTGACCACTGGCCATAATACATCTATTACACCCTATACAGACATAGGACACTACACCCCCAACATGTCCGGACCACTGCTCATAATACATCTATTAACCCTATACAGACATAGGACACTACACCCCAACATGTCCTGACCGCTGGCCATAATACATCTATTACACCCTATACAGACATACAGTAGGACACTACACCCCAACATGTCCTGACCACCGGCCATAATACGTCTATTACACCCTACACAGACATAGGACACTAGTAATAGAAAGAGAGGGACACTGAGGCAGCGCGTTTGGTCAGTAGAGGTGATCTCGGTTTCACCAATGCTGATGGAGATAGTGGGAGAAGAGGGGATGTTCGGGGGATGGAAGATTAGAAGTTCAGTTTTAGCCATGTTTAGTTTCAGGAACCGTTTGGTCATCCAGGCGGAAATGGCCGTGAGGCATTCGGAGACCTTGGACAGGAGTGATGGGGATAGGTTGGGGAGGAGAGATAGATTAGGGTATCATCAGCATAAAGGTGGTAATGGAAGCCGTAGGAGCTGATGAGGGTGCCCAGAGAGGTGGTGTAGAGGGAGAAGAGGAGAGGGCCAAGGACTGACCCTTGGGGAACACCGACTGGCTGCAGGGTAGAAGGAGAGGAGGAGCTCGGAGTGGAGACAGAGAAAGAGTGATCGGAGAGGTATGAGGTGAACCAGGAGAAGACCGTGCCAGTGATGCCAAAGGAGCGGAGGGTGTTGAGCAGGAGGGGGTGGTCAACAGTGTCAAAGGCAGCCGACAGATCAAGCTGGATGAGGATAGAGAAGAGGCCTTTGGATTTAGCCAATAGTAGATCATTAGTGACTTTGGTCAGGGCAGTTTCAGTTGAATGTAGAGGGCGGAACCCGGATTGGAGGGGGTCTAGAATGAAGTTAGCAGTAAGGTGGCTTTGGAGACGATTATAGGAGAGACGTTCTAGGATTTTGGAGGCAAAAGGGAGGAGGGAGATGGACCTGTAGTTGGATGGAGAGTTGGGGTCCAGATTTGTTTTTTTGAGAATTGGGGAGATAAGAGCATGTTTGAAGGAGGACCACATGTCCTGACCACAGGCCATAATACATCTATAGAAACATAGAAACATAGAATTTGACGGCAGATAAGAACCACTTGGCCCATCTAGTCTGCCCCTTTTTTTTACATGTTACCTCAAACCATATTTGATCCTTATTTTTTTATCCCTCTCTTCCTCAGTAGTTTCCATTATAGTGTTATTTATACTATATTTAGTCTTTGGATTTCTGAGACCCAAGTGCATGATTTTGCATTTTTTGGCATTAAACTGTAGTTGCCATGCTCTTGACCATTTCTCTAATCTACCTAGATCCTCAATCATTTGTTTTACCCCTCCTGGTGTGTCTACCCTGTTGCATACCTTTGTGTCATCTGCAAAAAGGCACATTTTACCCTCAATTCCATTTGCAATATCACCAATAAAGATATTAAAAAGCACCGGTCCAAGTACAGATCCATGGGGTACTCCACTTGTAACCTTTCCCTCCTTTGACTGTACTCCGTTTACTACAACTCTCTGTTTTCTGTCCTGCAAACACGCTCTTATCTATTCAACTATCTTAGAATCCAATCCCAAGCTTTCAAGTTTATTTAACAGTCTGCGATGTGGGACAGTGTCAAAAGCTTTACTAAAGTCTAGATAAGCTACATCTACAGCCCCACCTTGATCTATTACTTTAGTCACCCAGTCAAAAAAGTCAATAAGATTTGTTTGACATGATCTTCCCCCAGTAAACCCATGCTGTTTTGGATCCTGTAAATTTCTGGTTTTGAGATATTCTACAACTCTTTGTTTTAAGAGTGTTTCCATCTATTCCACTGGTATAGGGTGTAATCTATCTATTACACCCTATACCAGTGGTTCCCAAACTTTTTTGAATCATGGCACCCTAGAGCATCAAAATATTTTCAAGGCACCCCTAGGCCAAATGCTTCTTATTGAGAAATTCAGAGAAAAAAAATTAAATTAAGTGCGTTGTGTTTATATGTCACAGTTATCTGGTGAGGGACAGGATCTGCTTCTGTTTGTCCACATATATTATGATTGGCAGCCACAAGCACTGGTTTTGCCTGGTACATTGACCATAAATAATATGCATTGATCCTGGTCCACCAACCCAAGGCACCCCTACAAGTGTCCTGAGGCATAGGTGCCAATTTATGTTTTTGCTGGTGGATGCTCAAGCCAAAAATATAGGGGAGTGGCTTCAAGGGGGAAGGGGCGTGGCCACAAAATAATACCAATACGCAGCACAGTTGTCTCCAATATTCAAATTACGGCAACAGTGTTCCCTTTTTTACACATAACTTGTGGACCTTCAGCAGTTTCTCTATGATAACCGTACGTACCCCCGTGCACAGGAATGCCGGGAAGATGCTTCTATCAGCTCTGTTAATGGCGCTGGGCAGCATCTTTTATGCGGCAGCCGCCGGGTCACTAAAGAGCGGACGGAATACACTCTTCCCGGCATACTGTTTCCCGGGTGGCCGGCCCGGCGATGCGGATGCTGCAGCTGAAAATTAGCAAGTTAATATGGCGGCCCAGCAGCGCGACTCGGGCCCGTGGGTGCTCATCAATTTCCGTGGGTGCTCGGGCCCTTGAGCACCCACAGAATCGGCACCTATGTCCTGAGGCACCCCAAGGTGCCTAGGCACACAGTTTGGGAACCACTGCCCTATACAGACATAGGGAACTACACCCATATATGATATATAATTATGTCACACTATTACCCCGCATGACTGCAGATCATTACCATGGTAACTTATCGGGTCGTATTGCAGATTTGGCGTGGCCCTGAAGTCGCACACCCTGAACAGCTCTCATGGGTCGCAGGTGGCTCTCAGGATCACAACTGCTATTTTAAGCACTCCCAGAAAACACCGCCTACACAATCATGACACGCCTCTGTTCATCCAATCGCTCCGTTACCACCCCCAAACGCTGACTTTCTGTCACTCACTTTGTGACTATTTTCTCCTTGCGTTCGACATCGTATTTCTAATACTGTGCTTGTGCGCTGCGGCTCAGACCCAAGAGCAGTAAGAAAGCATTGACCGAATCGTGGAACACCAATTATTCCTCTGTCCTCAGCATTCATTTTATTTGTGCACATTTTAATTGTCGTAAGTACATACAGCTTATTAATAAATCTTTATTTATTTTAATGTGATACCCAATTGATCAATGTGTGTTTCATTTATATTTCAAGCGCTCCACCATTTTCTTCTTTTTTTCTTTGCGATTTGCGTACTTCGGTCGCTTCGCATCTGAATGAGGCCCAACCTTAGCCGGATCACTCATACACAAGCTGCCGTCTGCTCATCTGCGTTTGGAGTTCTAGAGATGAGTTCAGCCCAAGTTCTCCCCACATATGCGGCGAGTTCATGTTTGTGGGCATGTTTTTATTGTTAGGATGATGTCAGAGTATAAAGGCTTCGGAGATTTTACTAGAACGATAAGTGCCACAGAAATGCGTTGGATGGCCGCCACAGGGAGAGATATTAGCTGTAAAACCTTTTATACACAGGCAAATGCTTCAAATAACTCAGATCTCAAATAAACTTTCTGCAACATAGTTTCTAAACAAAGACCTTAGTTACAGGACATTAGCGGGACCCGACTTTGTAGCATTTGCTGTACATCTCTATCACACCGAGAATGGACATTAATTAGTCAGACTGATTACCATTATTCTGTGCACTAATAGATACAATTATACAATGTGCTCCGTTTAGTTTTTCTATTTTCCTTTATTTAATACTGTACTAAAAATGTATTTATTTGTCACCAGCAATTAACATTGCGGTTTGGAAATATACAGCGATTAAACAAGAGTGAGCATAAACAGACAAAATAATAATTCTAATAATAATAATAATAATAATAATAATAATAATAAGCCCTGTACATGCTACACAATTTGATCCATGAGCGATATTGTTAATATAGTGCATACACACGGAATGATATTGTTCTTGATATTGGTCAGTGACGTAATTCCGTCCCCGCTCCGTACATGCAGTCGTTGACAATAAAGTAAATATTGAGCTGCATGTACAAACAACGCACATAGTTAACGATATTGAGCATACACACTAAACAATCATTTCTAAAATTATTTGTAACTTTAAAGTCGCGAAATATACTTTGATCTCTCAAAATATTACATGAACTATAAATGTCATATTTGCACTTGTTCCCCATCTTACTGTATGTGCTTCACTATGTGAATGGGGTACACAAGCAGCTTCTGCTGATTAAAATGATATGCAGCGTGCCTATATTCTGTATGTAATTTCGACTGTATCTGAATACAGACTCGTATGCTACCGTATAGATCGCGTCTTCTTCGTTCCAAGTAGGCTAAAAATAAAACCTGTGTTATCAGAACCACCAGCCGGAGGAGCAGCATGTACTTTACACAGGCTGTTCCTCCGCATAACTGAAGGGGAATCCCACTACATCAGCCAATCAGCCGCAAACTCCAGAGGAGCACTGCACATGATTGGCAGTTTGCATCCCATAGAAGCCTATGAAAATTGCATGGATTTCTATTGGGGGTGTCGCGCATTGGAATCAATTTTCTGATAATAACGTTGTCATCTATGATGGGAACCAGAAAATCAGCAGTGTATCGATACCATGTACAAGGTCATGCTGAGATAAAAGAATGCTCCTCTTTCTATTCGCAAGCTGTGTACAAGGTGATTGATAGGAAGTAGACCCAGTGGGGTAACTATTACATTTGCGCCCCCTGCCGCAAATTCAGGCAGCACCCCCCCCCCCCCAGTAGGGTTAACAAGCCCCCATGCAGCTGGTACCTCCTGCCTGCGGGTCCCGGCTCCTGCTGCTACTAAAAAACAACCCCCCAACCCTGTGAGGCCGGTACCTCCTGCCGCTGGCGCTTCTGTCGGGTCCCGGCTCTCCCAGCTCCTGCTTATAATAAAAAGTGACACTCAGAAAATGACTTCCCCCATAATGCAGACAGTTTTTGAGGATGCTAGAGGAGGCGGCCATTTTCTGAGTGTCACTTTTTATTAGCAGCAGGAGCCGGGAACTGACAGAAGCGCTGGCAGCAGGAGGTACCGGCTGCACGGTGTTGTGGGGCAAACAGCAGCGGGTAACCATAGCCCTGTAGAACCCCCCTAAACCCGGTGCCCACACCTTCTCAGCACCTCCCCGACAGAGCGGGGGCTGCGGGGCTATAGTTACGCCACTGAGTGGACCTCTCGGGGAGGAAACTGGCGCTTAGTGGGAGTGTCGGGAAACGCTAGGCATGCCTGAGCCTTTTAGAGGAGGATGTGTGACCTCAGCTCCTTCCCGGATCCGCCTTTTTCCATCACACACCTGGGTAAGTCTCTGGCCACTCTGAGCCTGCGATGTCTGGTGCCCAGTGATAATCATTCGATGGTGAGCCTGTTGCGATGGGTTTTGGACATATACGCTCAGCTGCAAATAGTTTTATAGCCACAGCACAGTGAGCACATTCACTCGCAAGGTGAGATTTCACTATAGTGGGGTGGCGTCTTCAGGGCCGATGCCACCACTTGGCAGCCTTAGGCATTTGTCTAGGGCGCCGGCCACTGGAGGGCGGTAGTGAGCAGCGACAAAGCTCCGGCTGAGAAGAGCAGCAGGAAGGAGCTGGGAGCAGGTAAGTGTGCCGCCCCCCCCCCCACCCCCCCTGGAGCATGCGCCCCCCCCTGTGCTGGTCATTGTCTGCGTCCCTCTACGGCGGGGGTAGCACCCTACACACCCTCCAGGAGCCCACCCAGTGCTGCAGCCTTTGCACCATCTCCAACACCCCCCTTCTTGCGCCGCATCTCCTGCCACCAACTCGACCCCCCCGGAGCAAAGCGGTGTCGGCGGCGGCCGCATCCCACCCCATGGAGCAGGTGAGCGCACTGGAGCCCCCCCCCACCCCCACCTAGGGTGCTCCGGAGCGTATTACCTGAACACTGGCTGATTTCGCAGCTGTGTGATCAGGTCTGAATCAGTCCTTTTGATCGCAGATTATCGACATAATTTGTAACCTTAGACAAGTACACGCGACACGATGGCATTCATGTGGTTTGACTACTTGTTGACCATCGGCATACATGGCTACCAGCACGACAGCGCCTCTGAATAAGATACGAACATGCAGCGTACGTCCGATAACCACAAGCCTGGACATTAATATTCTGCTCCTGCATTTCCCACTTGTTTTTACAATTACAAAAACATGGGTCACATTAATTCATCACTGTTCATATCTGCTATTTAATTCAGCTCAGGTTATTGGTAATTGGAAAACAGGTGGGATAAGCAGGAATGGAGCATCTGACAGAGATTGCCCTGGGTGACAGGGTGAGTGTCCAGTGCTGAATGCTGCATCCGGGAAACCCCCGAGCGATTCTCTCTGACAGTTGTTTTGCAAGATTTAATGTATTTGATGCTTTCTATCAGGTTAGATAACACAAAACCTGAATTAGAGATTATTTGCCCTCAGAGTAGAAAGACATTTGGGCAGGGGCTGCAGTCAGTAGCTTGTCAGTGGGGAAACCAAAGCTGCCAACCGGGCACTCATGGAGGAATTTAAGGTTAGGCTGCGAGGAGGGGGGGTTAGGTTTAGGAGGCAGGATGTGGAGGTTAGGGTTAAGCAGTAGCGGGAGGGTTAGGGTCAGGCACTAGTGGGAAGGGTTACAAAGTAGCGGGAGGGTTAGGGTCAATCACTAGTGGGGAGGGTTAGGTAGTATCGGGAGGGTTAGGGTCAGGCACTAGCGTGGAGGGTTAGGCAGTAGCGGGAGGGTTAGGGTCAGGCACTAGCGTGGAGGGTTAGGTAGTAGCGGGAGGGTTAGGGTCAGGCACTAGTGTGGAGGGTTAGGCAGTAGCGGGAGGGTTAGGGTCAGGCACTAGCGTGGAGGGTTAGGTAGTAGCGGGAGGGTTAGGGTCAGGCACTAGCGTGGAGGGTTAGGTTGTAGCGGGAGGGTTAGAGTTAGGCACTAGCGTGGAGTGTTAGGTAGTAGCGGGAGGGTTAGGGTCAGGCACTAGTGGGGAGGGTTATGTAGTAGCGGGAGGGTTAGGGTCAGGCACTAGCGTGGAGGGTTAGGTAGTAGCGTGGAGGGTTAGGTAGTAGCGGGAGGGTTAGGGTCAGGCACCAGTGTGGAGGGTTAGGTAGTAGTGGGAGGGTTAGGGTCAGGCACTAGCGTGGAGGGTTAGGTAGTAGCGGGAGGGTTAGGGTCAGGCACCAGTGTGGAGGGTTAGGTAGTAGTGGGAGGGTTAGGGTCAGGCACCTGTGTGGAGTGTTAGGTAATAGCGGGAGGGTTAGGGTCAGGCACCAGTGTGGAGTGTTAGGTAATAGCGGGAGGGTTAGGGTCAGGCACTAGCGTGGAGGGTTAGGTTGTAGCGGGAGGGTTAGAGTTAGGCACTAGCGTGGAGTGTTAGGTAGTAGCGGGAGGGTTAGGGTCAGGCACTAGCGTGGAGTGTTAGGTAGTAGCGGGAGGGTTAGGGTCAGGCACTAGCGTGGAGTGTTAGGTAGTAGTGGGAGGGTTAGGGTCAGGCACTAGTGGGGGGGTTAAGTAGTAGCAGGAGGGTTAGGTAATAGCGGGAGGGTTAGGGTCAGACACTAGCATGGAGGGTTAGGTAGTAGCGGGAAGGTTAGGGTCAGGCACTAGCGTGGAGGGTTAGGTAGTAGCGGGAGGGTTAGGGTCAGGCACTAGTGGGGAGGGTTAGGTTGTAGCGGGAGGGTTAGGCACTAGCGTGGAGGATTAGGTAGTAGCGGGAGGGTTAGGGTAAGGCACTAGCGTGGAGGGTTAGGTAATAGCGGGAGGGTTAGGGTCAGACACTAGCATGGAGGGTTAGGTAGTAGCGGGAAGGTTAGGGTCAGGCACTAGCGTGGAGGGTTAGGTAGTAGCGGGAGGGTTAGGGTCAGGCACTAGTGGGGAGGGTTAGGTTGTAGCGGGAGGGTTAGGCACTAGCGTGGAGGATTAGGTAGTAGCGGGAGGGTTAGGGTCAGGCACTAGTATGGATTGTTAGGTAGTAGCGGGAGGGTTAGGGTCAGGTACTAGTGGGGCGGGTTAGGTAGTAGTGGGAGGGTTAGGGTCAGGCACTAGCGTGGAGGGTTAGGTAGTAGTGGGAGGGTTAGGGTCAGGCACTAGCGTGGAGTGTTAGGTTGTAGCGGGAGGGTTAGGGTCAGGCACTAGCGTGGAGGGTTAGGTAGTAGCGGGAGGGTTAGGGTCAGGCACTAGCGTGGAGGGTTAGGTAGTAGCGGGAGGGTTAGGGTCAGGCACTAGCGTGGAGTGTTAGGTAGTAGCGGGAGGGTTAGGTTCAGGCACTAGTGTGAAGGGTTAGGTTGTAGCGGGAGGGTTAGGGTCAGGCACTAGCGTGGAGGGTTAGGTAGTAGCGGGAGGGTTAGGTTCAGGCACTAGTGTGAAGGGTTAGGTTGTAGCGGGAGGGTTAGGGTCAGGCACTAGCGTGGAGGGTTAGGTAGTAGCAGGAGGGTTAGGGTCAGGCACTAGCGTGGAGGGTTAGGTAGTAGTGGGAGGGTTAGGGTCAGGCACTAGCGTGGAGGGTTAGGTAGTAGCGGGAGGGTTAGGGTCAGGCACTAGTGTGAAGGGTTAGGTTGTAGCGGGAGGGTTAGGGTCAGGCACTAGCGTGGAGTGTTAGGCAGTAGCGGGAGGGTTAGGGTCAGGCACTAGCGTGGAGGGTTAGGTAGTAGCGGGAGGGTTAGGGTCAGGCACTAGCGTGGAGGGTTAGGTAGTAGCGGGAGGGTTAGGGTCAGGCACTAGTGGGGAGGG
Organism: Crinia signifera; assembly: GCF_055691185.1. NCBI lineage: Eukaryota > Metazoa > Chordata > Amphibia > Anura > Myobatrachidae > Crinia > Crinia signifera. The sequence goes on along the minus strand of NC_139224.1, from coordinate 174,675,674 downwards.
TTAGGTAGTAGCGGGAGGGTTAGGGTCAGGCACTAGTGGGGAGGGTTAGGTAGTAGCGGGAGGGTTAGGGTCAGGCACTAGAGTGGAGGGTTAGGCAGTAGCGGGAGGGTTAGGGACAGGCACTAGCGTGGAGTGTTAGGTAGTAGCGGGAGGGTTAGGGTCAGGCACTAGCGTGGAGGGTTAGGTAGTAGCGGGAGGGTTAGGGTCAGGCACTAGCGTGGAGTGTTAGGCAGTAGCGGGAGGGTTAGGGTCAGGCACTAGCGTGGAGGGTTAGGTAGTAGCGGGAGGGTTAGGGTCAGGCACTAGTGGGGAGGGTTAGGTAGTAGCGGGAGGGTTAGGGTCAGGCACTAGTGGGGAGGGTTAGGTAGTAGCGGGAGGGTTAGGGTCAGGCACTAGCATGGAGGGTTAGGTTGTAGCGGGAGGGTTAGGGTCAGGCACTAGCATAGAGTGTTAGGTAGTAGCGGGAGGGTTAGGGTCAGGCACTAGAGTGGAGGGTTAGGCAGTAGCGGGAGGGTTAGGGACAGGCACTAGCGTGGAGTGTTAGGTAGTAGCGGGAGGGTTAGGGTCAGGCACTAGCGTGGAGGGTTAGGTAGTAGCGGGAGGGTTAGGGTCAGGCACTAGCGTGGAGTGTTAGGCAGTAGCGGGAGGGTTAGGGTCAGGCACTAGCGTGGAGGGTTAGGTAGTAGCGGGAGGGTTAGGGTCAGGCACTAGTGGGGAGGGTTAGGTAGTAGCGGGAGGGTTAGGGTCAGGCACTAGTGGGGAGGGTTAGGTAGTAGCGGGAGGGTTAGGGTCAGGCACTAGCATGGAGGGTTAGGTTGTAGCGGGAGGGTTAGGGTCAGGCACTAGCATAGAGTGTTAGGTAGTAGCGGGAGGGTTAGGGTCAGGCACTAGCGTGGATTGTTAGGTAGTAGCGGGAGGGTTAGGGTCAGGCACTAGTGGGGAGGGTCAGGCTGTGGGGGGCTTAGGATTAGGCACTTAGAAGGAGGTGTAGGGTTAGGCTGCGGACCGGTGGGTTAAAATATTTACTGCTAGAATTCCTTTTTGCGGTCTACTCAGGAATGATGAGACTTGTAGTCCCTCAACAGATGGAGGAAAAGCCTTCAGTCGCCTGCTGCAGTCAGAGGCAGGCGTACCGCTAGTCCTAGAGGTTTCTCCAGCAGTAATTTGTGGCAGATATGTGGGAAGTATCAGGACCTGCGCTGTAATTAGATGTGATCTGTCTGATAGGACCCGGAGACTATTGCCTGCAGTTTATTGCTGCGTTCCGTGTGTGGTTCCCTATAACGTCTTACAGACAGCTGTATGAGACAATGAGCACATTAAGCCGGGCTCAGCTTTCTGCACAGCAATAACACATACACATAACTTATATTGGACAACAGCAACAGGGATCAGGAAAGCATCTGAGCGAATTAAACCAAAACGGAGAGTGTAGCCGTCTGATTGGATGGGAGTGAGCACGGCCCTCACTGATCGTTAGCTAAACATTTTCTTCTAACGTTTTAATGGCATAGCATTTTTATTCAACTCTACAACTGTGGCAGATAATGTTGGGTATCTGCCTTGTGTAATGAGAATTGCTCTGCACATTGTGAGGCCTGTGTTACTGTGCTAGCGCGTTGCAGCGGCCCAGACTCGCCAGCGTGTTGAAACAAAAGTTTTAAATTGGCTCTAGCATTACAAATGTAAAATAATACAGTTGTGCGCTTGCCAGGCCACCCACGTTACTGTTTGTGTGTGATGTGTATCTGTGTCGTTGCAGACTCTCAGCTGAACGGTGCATGTGAGCCAGATTGTGGCCTTTCCCTAGGAATCCCTCTGTGCTGTAAGTGTACGGATACAGGGCCCTCATTCTGAGTAACACGCTCCCCTGTCTGTACTCGCAGCGCAGCATTTTTTTGCGACTGTGCATGCGCATCGTTACTTCTACGACAAGATTATTCGCCGGGCTTTCGCACACAAGTGTCACAGTCTGTTACTTCCTGGTTCAGTTGCAGCCGTGGCCACAAAACAAGAGCTGTCTGTGGGATTCTAGAAAGTGGGAGATTGGTCTAAAAGAATCACAGAAGAAAGGGGCTTATTCAGAGGTAGGCGCAGTGTGGATCGTTGCTGCGGATCTGAGTGCACTTGTTAATGCTGCAGCAGGTGCCATTTTTTGTAGGCTTGCTACCTCCGTGCCGGCTTCTGAGTTCCGCTTCCATAGATGCAGCACCGGATCCGCAGTGTGAATATTGGACGGGCCATGGGACATCTGGGTAAACCTCAGAGTCAGAGAAGATGTGTCTGAGGCAGGCACAACATGCATCACATTGAGAAATGTTCCCCTTGTCACACACACAAATGGCTACAGAGGTTCGCTCAACCCACATCTGCAGTGTCTGATGGTGTAGGACCAGATCTGCAGTGTCTAATGGTGTAGGACCAGATTTGCAGTGTCTGATGGTGTAGGACCAGATCTGCAGTGTCTGATGGTGTAGGACCAGATCTGCAGTGTCTGATGGTGTAGGACCAGATCTGCAGTGTCTGATGGTGTAGGACCAGAGCTGCAGTGTCTGATGGTGTAGGACCAGAGCTGCAGTGTCTGATGGTGTAGGACCAGATCTGCAGTGTCTGATGGTGTAGGACCAGATCTGCAGTGTCTGATGGTGTAGGACCAGATCTGCAGATGCGCAATGCGGCTCCTGCACATAAGAAGATGCAAAATCATCAGCGAATACGGAGATTATAGAAATATCGCTCATCTGTCCATTTTGCCTAAAGTAGGGATGCCAATCCCGGGGCCCTTTTTCAATCCCGGGATTGGCATCCTTAATTCGCAGGCGTGTGACCCATACCCACACCGGCTGACCCGCACATTTACTTACATTGGCAGGCATGCGGCCGGGAGTGGGTTCCGAGGTGCACGGTGCCTCCGGGCACGTGCACCTCCTGATCAGCACTGCAGCAGCGGGACTCAGGCCCGTGGGTGCTCGGGCCCCTGAGCACCCACAGAATCAGCACCTATGGACACAGTGTATAGAAACTACGGAACTGGAGCTGTTTTATAAGCCGGAATCGGTCCTCACTAATACAGAAGCTGTGATATGAGAGTTTCTGTCGCTGCTAATCGCTGTGACTCCTATTTATCAACATAATATCTTACAGTATATAAACGATCTCTCTCGCGCGTGGGGGTCGATTTCGGGTGCTTGCCAGGTTGACCTGGGTCTCTGTGCAATGTGAAATGGCCTCTCAGTAGTGTGAACGTGTATGTCAGGTCAAGTGACCCAGGTCGCGTTCACATTATTTAGGCAGCGCTTGGAGACAGCTCCAATCACTGCCTCCTCCCCCACCCCTAGCACACGTTACATCTTCCCCATATGCAGCACAGCATTGTTTTGTCCATTTGTTTAAAAGCAGCCCTGCGATCAGGCCTGAATAAGACCCACTACCCCATTCCTGATGCTCTGGCTCTGTCCTGATCCCAGTCTACTGCTCAGGTTTCCCTCTCTCACCTCGGTCTCTCGGTGGTCACCAGAAGCAGATGTGAAATGTGTGTGTTTGCTTAGCCTGTGCCACTAATCCCCTTTGTGCCACTGGGGCACCTGCACTTCCCGAGAGCCTCTCGGATGAGTCCCGGACACTGGAGGGATTAATAGTCATAATTGTAGAGGACTAACGTGGTTAATGGTACAGTACTTGGCTGGATGGCGGCTGGGCTGTTAGTGATAGATGCTGCTGGGTTTATCGTGGTCACTGTGTGCAGAGATTATATACTGAAGCTGTCTCTTTGGGTTTTCAAGTTTAAGATGATTTGTGGTCTCTCAGCTTTAAAGCAAAGCCGCCAAAAGTGGCGAGGGAACCGCTTGGTCTCCGGTTTCCTGTATATAATTAGTGTCCACAATGATGGTTTTACAGCTTGTATTTTTGTAGTGTTACGCCTATGCCCAAATCCTGTGATATGGGGGAGTCAGCAATATATGTTATATTGACCTATTAAACAAGTAACCAAGGGAGGCTCCAGAGGACAGTGGAGGGGCTGCAGTTGAACATTGAAATAGGGAAGCCACACCGACTGCCACCAACTGCCATTTCAAACTGACTCACTGGCAGTTTCTCCCCTCCTGTATTTAAATTTTTAACCGTGCTGCAGCCCCCCTCCTCTGGATCCGCCACTGCAGGTAACCCACCTCTCACTTGGAATAAGGGAAGGTATTTATACAGGTATAAAGCAAAGTCTCGGAAGCGCGTCTGTCTGTCCGTCTGTCCGTCTGAATTTGGTAATCTCGCAAACTGCTGGATAAATTCATCTCCAGTCTTCTCTATTTCGTGCTGCAATTTCCCCAGTAGGGTTACCTATATTCACAATCGCCGTAGCCGGTATGGAGGGCCAGCACACACATGTTTTTAAAAGCAGGGAAAAATGTTGCAGTATTCCATGTTGCCGGGCCCTGCAACCTGGGTAAGTTATAGCTCACTGCTGCCATTACAATGCATGTTATGCCTGGGTTCATGTTTCACACACCCACCCTTTCCTTGGCCCTGTGACTTGCATTTATATACACCCTTCCCATGCATGCTCCGGGGTCGGATAACTCCTCCCATCACAGATAACTCCTCCCATCACAGATCCAAACATTGATTTTGCTCCTGAAGAACGTCCACAGGCCGATGTGAACGGAGTGAAGGGGGCAACGGCACACGCACACAGGTGTATGGGACCTGCCAGAGCCACGGGGAGCATGACACCTGTTGCACCAGCCTCAGGGGCCAGATGTATCAAGCTTCAACAAGTGATAAAATGGAGAGTGATAAACAATGTCATAGGCTGACTTTCAAAAATGACAGTTAGGAGCTGAGTAGCTGGTTTATCACTCTCAACTTTATCACGTTTTGAAGCTTGATACATCTGGCACTTAGGGGCAGATGTATCAAGCTTCAAAAGTGATAAAATGGGAGAGTGATAAACAGCCAGCCAATCAGCTCCTACCTGCCATGTCACAGGCTGTGTTTGAAAAATAACAGGTAGGAGCTGATTGGCTGGCTGTTTATCACTCTCCATTGTATCACTTTTGAAGCTTGATACATCTGGCCCTAAGCCTTTGAAAGAAACAAGCACTCGGGTTGGGGGAAGCGCAGTGAGGGTGGGGGCTGGAGGCAGGGTGGGGGCTAGAGGCTGCCCAAAAAATTATGTAAAAGGGCATCATGGTGCTACGCCACACCCCCATTTACCCGATGCCATGTCCACCTGACCGTTACCGCTCCTCCCCTTTTTCTGGGCTGCTGGCACGGCAGGTCCCGATTTAAAAATAGATTAAAGCTGGGGGTATGCCATTACCAGTTCTGGGGGTACCCCACAACCACATAATCTAATCTCCAGGCTTAAGCAGCTTCAAACTTAGAAATACATCAAAGACATAAAGAAGCACCTGATTGGAAAGAGAGATAAGAACCAACCAATCAGCTCCTGAAATTTTTCAAACACACCCTGTAAAGAGGCAGAATCTGGTTGGTTGGAATTGTATCTCTCTCCACTTTATTTCAAGTTTTTATAAATCATTCCCATTCTGCCTGTAAATGTCACTTTGAGGTTGATCATTATGATACACACTATCTAAGCTGTTACTCCTTTTGTTGCTCAAGTGCTGGGAATCAGATGGCTCCTTGTACGTAACTATCTGGTTCCACACATGAAATAATCTGATCTGTGCCAAAAAAAAAAAAAACCTTCTCCGTTCCAACCACACCGGACAGACCGCCTGCCGGCCCTTTGAGTATAGACCCAGCCATTTCTCTGGGAGTTGGGAATTAATTTAAGTAACAAAGTTACTGTACAGACCTGAGGATCGGCGCGTTCTTCTCACAAATATCATTACCACCTCCGACACTTCAGCCGCTTTCATGTCCCCGGCCATTCACTCCAAGCCGACAATTTGTCAGGAACATCTTTCCATGCACCAACGAGATAAATGTTTGATTAAACCCCGACGAAAGAAGTTTCTTATTCAACTTGTGCCAAGTTCCTGCGCCGTGACATTATATCCTGCACTGTGACAAAGGAGTCCAGGAGACGGCACCAGTGACAAAGTGACAGGGATCACTCAGCGGCTCCCTACCGGCTAACATCAGTACAATGTCTGCGACACGAAACACAATCTCCAATGTAACGAAATGTAACGATATAAACATGTGAGGTGGCTGATCTGCTGCGGATTCACACAGTATCATGTCACAGTACAAACATAGGACAGATTTGTACAGCAGTCATTACAGACTGGGGAGTGGAGTCCCTGCACTAGGCCTGGCCTATCACAGGGTCTTAAGCTGTTATGGATCTGGATGACCAAGCATGCTGGAAATTGTAGTTCTTCAACAGAGCCACCTTTTACCTACTTCTGTTGCCCATAAACAATGAGCTCTTGCCTTTGGAATAGGCATTATGAATAGTGAGCCCAGGATATATTAATTTTATGGCCGGGATATTTATTTATTTATTTATTTACAGGTTCTTATATAGCGCAGCAGATTCCGTTACAGTGTCTTATATAGTGCAGCAGATTCCGTTACAGTGTCTTATATAGCACAGCAGATTCCGTTGCGCTTTACAATAGTAGACAGTGATAAAACAAACTGGGTAACAACATACAGACTTGGAGGTAGGAGGGCCCTGCTGCAAGCTTACAATCTATAGGGATATAGGGGGAAACACAAGGACAGGCACCAGTAATACCATAGCAGTCCCACCAAGTTACAAGTCCAGAAGGGTAGCTATATAATACATAAGTGCCTCAGAGGGTTATGCATGTAGAACTTAAACATTATAGGCTTGCCTGAAGAGGTGAGTTTTCAGGGAACGCTTGAAAGTTTGGAGGCTATTGGAGAGTCTTATTGTGCGTGGAAGGGCATTCCATAGGATGGGAGCAGCCCGATGAAAGTCCTGTAATAGTGAATGGGAGCTGGTGATCCGTGCAGAAGAGAGACGCAGATCTTGTGCAGAGCAGAGTGGTCGAGATGGGAGATATTTTGTGATAAGTGCAGAGATATATGCTGGTGCAGTATGGTTAATAGCTTTATAAGTTAGTAGAAGTGTTTTGTATTGAATACGGTAAGATACAGGTAACCAATGGAGGGACTGGCAGAGCGGATCAGCAGATGATGAGCGTCTTGCAAGGAAGATCAGCCTAGCAGCAGCATTTAAAATGGATTGTAGTGGTGAGAGTCTGTTCTTGGGAAGACCAGTCAGGAGACTATTGCAATAATCAATGCGGGATATAATGAGTGCATGTATAAGAGATTTAGTAGTTTCTTGTGTGAGATACGGTCGTATTTTGGATATGTTCTTTAGATGCATGTAACATGATTTGGAGACAGATTGAATGTGGGGAAGAAAGGACAGGTCAGAGTCGAGGATGACCCCTAAGCAACGAGCTTGTGGGGTAGGGTAGATGGTCGAGTTGTCAACAGTGATGGAGATATCAGGATGGTAACTGTTCTTAGTTGGCGAGAATATAAGTAATTCTGTTTTTGAAATATTGAGTTTGAGTTGGCGGGAAGACATCCAAGATGAGATGGCAGAGAGACATTCTGAAACTCGGTCCAAAACCACTGGTGACAAGTCTGGGGTTGATAGATAGATTTGAGTATCATCCGCATATAAGTGATACTGAAATCCGAAAGAGCTTATTAGTTTGCCAAGAGAGGAAGTATAGATGGAGAACAGCAGAGGACCTAAGACTGAGCCTTGCGGAACTCCGACTGACAGAGGTAGTGAAGAGGAAGTAGAGTCAGAGAAGCGAACGCTGAAAGAGCGATCAGATAGGTAAGATGTGAACCAGGAAAGGGCTGTATCATTAAGACCTAGGGAGTGTAGTGTTTCTACAAGAAGAGTGTGATCCACAGTGTCAAATGCAGCAGATAGATCTAGAAGAATAAGTAGTGAGTAATGGCCTTTAGCCTTAGCAGTTACCAGATCATTCACCACTTTAGTCAATGCTGTCTCAGTGGAGTGTTGAGAGCGGAAGCCTGACTGAAGCGGGTCTAATAGGGTGTGAGAGTTAAGAAAGTTTGTGATGCGAGAGTAGACAAGTCTCTCCAGTAGCTTAGAGAGGCATGGGAGCTGAGAGATAGGACAATAGTTAGAGAGAGAGTTAGGGTCAGAATTCTGTTTTTTTAGAATAGGAGTAATCACTGCATGTTTGAGCAGAGATGGAAAAGTACCAGTAATATACATATAACCAGTACCAGGGATATAATGGAAGTCGATTTTAGCGGCGGGAAAAAGTCGTTCAAGCTAAGATGCGAGAATGTCTGACTGTGCAGGAAGTCGGCCAATGTCATTGTTTGCGTCTTTATTGCTCCAAATGCAAATCTGATTGGACAGTATTTGTAGAACAGGGAGCATCCTATTTTTAAAGACCAACCGTAACGCGTTGTATATTATAACAGTGTCAGGCTAGGAAATAATGAGAACTAAGTTAGCAAGTCTCACATAAAACAGCTCTATCAAGTCAGACGTAATTAGCGCTGGGTTTCTTGGGTGAGTTGTATATGGCAATGTTTGAAATGAACTTACAAGTACACAATTACGGCACATGTGTAACAAATAAACATTGGAAATACTGGTTCAAACCATAAAAATGCGAAATATACTTTGATCTGTCAGAAATTGCTCATGGATTGTACATGTCACGTTTTACATTTTCCCCAATTAAATACATCTTATGCGCATTGCTATGCCAATTGGACTCACAAGCAGCTTTTGCTGATTACAATGATTTTGCTCTGACGCAAAAATGCGGTAAACCCCCTGTTATCTGTGTTTTTACCGCATTATGATATGCAGGAAAAACCGCATGCTGGGTTTTCATTGCGGGGGGTATTGCCAGCAAAAGCTGGCGATACCCCATAGAAGCCTATGGGCTTCTTAACGCTACCCACCGTTGCCCCGCCTGGACCCCCACCGACCCCGCTTCACCTTTGTCCGGGCAGCACAGTGCTGTGCTGCCCGGACCAGTGACCTCCTCCTCCCTGCACTGTACATCCTCTTCTGAGTGCAGGGAGAAGGAGGTGGAGCCTGCAGCAGCATCAGCAGCACCTGGGTAAGGGAGGGTGGGGGAGCCGCTGAGGAGCCTACAAATTTATACCACTTGGAATAATACCATGGGTTCCAGATTGTGTGAAACTTAGTTAGGCCCCCGATGGAGGCATAGTGAAATTTTTCGTGCTCATATATCGTGTTGACTAAATCGGTCCATTCTAGATATACCGGGCCCGATTGTGCCATCCAGTACCGTGCTATTATCAACTTGGCCGAAGCTGTTAGGTTTAATAGAAGGGAGCATAGCTCTCTAGAAATGTGCTCTTCTTGCCAGATCCCCAATACCATGTTTTTGACCGTAAGGATGTCTCGTGGTGATCCCATATCCATTAATACTAGCCGTATTTTGTCCCAGTATTGTACTAATGTATTGCAGGCCCATAGCATATGCCAGAATGAGGCCCCCGATTTGCCACACCTCGGGCACCTGCCTGAGGCTGAGCCTGACATTTTCTGTAGTCTAACCGGTGTAATATATGTCCTATGAAGAACGTTAAATTGAACTTGTTGGACACGGATCGAATTTGTAGCCCCTCTTCCCGTTCGAATGCGGACAAGAATTTATAGATTTTAGAGACCCGATTTCTCAAGGACAGGGTTTTCAGGAAAAGTTTGACCGGAGCATCTTGCAACCAGCCCGCCCTCCCTCTGCCCCACTGTGTGATAGCATTTCTCAGCTGCAGGAATCTCCAGAACATTGTTCTGGGCAGCGAATACTTGCTCCCTAATTGCTCGAAGGACTTAAAACTATTGTTGTGATATAAATGACCCAGCGCGCTGACCCCGTGTTGTGACCATAATTTTCCTCCTTGCTGTTTATAGACCTCTTTAATTGTGGGAATGAGAAGAAACGATGAGTCGGGATCCATCCCCTCGTATTTATCAACTGTACAGGCCATGTTCCAAATTTTTATAGCTTGATTAATAATTCCTGGGTATTTTCTCTGGGTTTTACCCAGGAGCAGGGTCTGGAGGGGTGTGATATGGGGGTCTACACATTTTATCAATTTGAAGAGAACTGGGGTATATTCATCTGCCCGTATCCATGAGCTCAAATGTTCTAGTTGGGCCGCCATGTAGTACCTCTTAAAGTTAGGCATAGCTAACCCCCTATTTTCTCGGCTTCTCCATAGCATAGCTATCTTGACCCTAGGGTGCTTATAACCCCATATAAAAGATGATAAGATGCTATTTAAATTCCTGAACTGTTCATCCTTTATATAAGTGGGGGAATGCTGGAGTATGTATAGGATTTTGGGGAGGATGACCATTTTGATCAGATTGACCCTTCCCATTACTGACAGGGGTAGTCTGGCCCAGATCTTGCATTTTGTCCTGACCTCGATAATAGCCGGATATAAATTATCCTTAATGTATTCTTCTGGCTTGCCGGACATCACTATTCCTAGATATTTAAACCCCCGTACCCTGACTAGTGGGGCGTATTCGAGCTCCGAAAGCTTGCCGCCCAGTCAGGTCTGAATAAGGCTGTGAGTACTGATTTAAACCAAGATACTGCCAATAAATGAATCATATCTGTAAACTATGTGACTTTTATATTAGACTCTTCTTACTGCTTCTAAGTTTTAGTAAATAGCACAAAGTGTTTGGTTGTTTGAGTGCAGAGGCAAAACTCTGGGAGACAATGGAGTCACTCTGCTGCCGGGCTCCTGCTCCCAAGGGAGCACCTCTCCTCCCCTGCAGGTTTATATCTAATAACTGAAAGCCATCAATATCGCTGGGTTGTGTTCTCTCTCTATAATTTCATAACAGACATACAGTACCTGTATATATTTTATATAAGGTTGTGTGTGTGAGGGGGGAGTGGGCAATATAAATCTTGCCTACGGGCATCTGGGATGAACTTACGCCACTGGTTGAGTGCAATTTACCTAGAATCACAAAGGAGTTAAACAGCGGAATCACAGAGTATAGCGCATTTGCCATAACGTGATTACGGATTCCTCTCTGCTTTGTCATAAATGTAACATTTTTCTAACACGTTTTGGTCCAACCGTTAACCAAAATCAAATAAAAACATTTTATCTTAAAAAAAAAAAAAAAAAATAACTGTCTGGGAATAAACAATATGTAAATATCTGCATTTTTTTATTAGCCTGTTATGGTTATAAATTGATAGATCTCCCAACTTCATGTAATTAAATTTCAATATTTTCATCTGCGGCGCACTCTTCCATTCTCGCTACAAAATTACTCACAAGATACTATGTAATTCAATCAGAGGCAACCTTGGGAGCAGTATAAACATCTATTAGCGATATCATTCATACTTCATTACTCATTGACCAAGGTTAATCTCCGCCGCATATAAGTGAAGTACCTCCGCTTCTGTTTTATAAAGGGATTTTCTCATTTTGTCAAACAATGAAGATAATTGGCAAAATGTGTAAATGAAAACATTATTGTGAAGCTTCTTGATCACTGTCTGCTTCTGCTGAACTATCGAGGACTGTTTTATATAGTGATGCTATGTGGATAAGTGCTGTAACCCATAGTAACCTCTTAAGGCCCCCATACACTAGGGCGACTTGTCCTAAGGACAAGTCGCCCCCGACTTCCCCCTGAGCTTCCCCGGCTGCTCCCCGGGGGAGCTTGATTAGATTGGCACTTGATGTGCCATTTTTTACATGTGATAAATCGTCTCGATTTATCACATGTAAAAAACCCGGGGAGCAGGGGGGGGGGGCTACAGAGGTGGGAGCAGGGGGGCTGGGGACGCTGCGGGGACAGCGTCTGTGTCCCCCGCTGCTGGTAACGCTGCGGGGACAGCGTCTGTGTCCCCCGCTGCTGGGGACGCTGCGGGGACAGCGTCTGTGTCCCCCGCTGCTGGTAACGCTGCGGGGACAGCGTCTGTGTCCCCCGCTGCTGGGGACGCTGCGGGGGACACAGGCGGCATAGAGCCGGGCAGGGGGAGTCGGCGGGAGCTGTCAGTGCTAGAAAAAAAAAGCCTATACAATGAATGGGCAGCCTGTGATTGGCTGAGCGCTCTCTCAGCCAATTGCTGACTGGCTGAGAGAGCGCTCAGCCAATCACAGGCCGCCCATGCATTGTATGGGCTTTTTTTTTATTCAATACTGACAGCTCCCGGCTCCCCCTGCCCGGCTCTATGCCGCCTGTGTCCCCCGCAGCGTCCCCAGCCCCCCCTGCTCCCTCTACCGCCTCGCCGCCCCACTAGGTCCCAAGTCGGGTGGTCGGACGTGCAGCAGGTCCGACCACCCGACGCAGATCCGATGCGCACGGGACCGCGCATCGGATCTGAGGGGACATCAAAACTAGCCGATTTTGGTCCGATTTCGGCCAGATCCGACTGATCTGGCTGAAATCTGACCAAAATCGGCTAGTGTATGGGGGCCTTTACACATTTCCTTTAATTTGCTGTGGCACACTACTGTACAGCTGATCGGTTGTTGGCAGTGGCGGCTCCAGTTCAAATTTCGAATAGGACAGCCACACCCATTCCAGGGAGTCAGTTTGGAATTGCAGTTGGTGGTAATTGATGTGGTTCCCCTATTTAACTTTTGAACTGTGCTGTGGCCCCTCATCTGGAGCCTCTACTGGTTGTAGGACATGTACACACAGGTCAGCAGTTCTGGCGTATGCTCAATGACCTGACATCCGTTATAAGCATCCATCCATCATCAATATAACTCAGACATCATTTCTCACTGACCAAGTGGCTTGGCCTGTCTGACATATTAGGGGGTTATGGTATAAAGGGCCAACAGTCAAAAAGTTCCACAGTGTCTAGGCAGACACCAAATGGTCAACATAGACAAGTTTGACATGGACAAAAGGTCAACACAGGCAAACTGTTGGTATGATATGGCCTATGCATGAAATGGTTGACATGAGTTTTTTCATGGTGGCAGTTTGTAGGTTTTAGCTCATGGACCCAAAATTCAATGTCCCTCATGCACACTTTACTGCTTCTAATTTTATGTTTCTATCATGTTTAAAAAAGGGGCAGACTAGATGGGCCAAGTGGTTCTTATCTGCCGTCAAATTCTATGTTTCTATGTTTCTAATTGGTGGATAGTAAAGTGTAAAAATAATCAAAATAACTAATGTAGACCTTTTCATGTGTCAACCATTGTATGTTGACCATGTAACTATGGTGAACTTTTAAAAATATAATACTGGGAGCACTGTGTGGCATAAAGTGCATACTGGGAGAACTGTGTGGCATAATGTGCATACTGGGAGCACTATGTGGCATAATGTGCATACTGGGAGCACTATGTGGCATAATGTGCATACTGGGAGCACTATGTGGCATAATGTGCATACTGGGAACACTGTGTGGCATTGCGTGCATACTGGGAACACTGTGTGGCATTGCATGCCTACTGGGAGCACTGTGTGGCATATTGTGTATACTAATAGCACTGTGTGGCATAATGTGCATACAGCAGGAGCACATCTGATCTATCTTCCTTAGGCCATGGCTCAGCATGTCTAGCCATGGCTATCCTATTGTTCTCAGCTGCAATAAAATACATAGAACAATACAGTAGGGCAGTGGTTCCCAAACTGTGTGCCGTGGCTCCCTGGGGTGCCTTGGAACACTTGCAGGGGTGCCCTGGGCTGGTGGTCCAGGACCAATTCAAATTAATTATAGTTAATTATTTATGTGAAAAACCAGTGTTGATGGCTGCCAATAATAAAATATGTACACACAGAAGCAAATCCTGTCTTTAACACATAACTAACCCTGGGAATCGCATATAAACCCAATCTAATACATTTTTGTGCGGTCTAGGGGTGCCGTGAAAAAATGTTGATACCCTTAGGGTGCCGTGATTCAAAAAAGATTGGGAACCACTGCAGTAGGGGATTAGCAGAGTAATCCAATTACTCACTTAATCCTATTAAAGGGATAGATGACAGTGGCTACATGTGTACTAAGAGCACTGTGTGGCATAATGTGCATACTGTGAGCACTATGTGGCATAATGTGTGTAATGGGAGCACTGGTTGGCATAATGGAACAGCCCCAGAAGAAACCATAGCGTTTTGGAGGTGCTGGGTGGCTTGTGGGTGCTTGGGGTCTGTGTAGGCTACTGCTAGCCCACTGTCAGGAGCTGCAGATACTTGTCTGCAGTCCTGTCGTGCCTGCCTCCATTGAAAATGTTCCTCCCAAAATGGTCACCGCTCCAGAGTTATTTTGGAGGGATATTTTAATGGTCACATGCGCAATAGACCGGTGGCAGCGGGTGGAGAGGGTAAACCCCTGACAACGAGTACGACCAAAATCCTGTGGCAGTGGTTCCCAACCTTTTTTTTCTCTTTTGAAGCCCTTGATTAGGCTTTTTCTTTAAGGGTATCCCTCCTTTCAATTGGAAATATTCACAATAATTAATTAATGCCACTTCACCCTTCACCTGTGTCAGCGCGGGACAGAGGCCTTCTTCCTCTTCTTCTGCCATTACCAATATTATTTGAAAGCATCTCCAACCAGTCTGCATCATACCCCCATGGGTACACTCACCCCAGGTTGGGAACCACTGAACTATGGTGATGGCCATGAGAGGGAAGGGGGGGGGGTCGAGCATAGTGCATCAAGCATGAAGGGGGGCCCACTGTACACATAGAATTGTGGTGTGGTGTGCACAGACTACACCAAGGCATGGTATAAGTTGTCCTGGGTGTGGAAATGTCTCAGGTATGGCGGTAGGACAATGGTAATACGGTGCCAATGAACTGGGACGAGTGGAAGGGGCCACAATTGTCATGAATACATTGTCTCTTGCTGGCTGCCTCTTCTGGGCGTAAGTAATAGATTTTGTGCAGACACCTTTTTGTATTACTATTATATATTTGTATATTTATAGAGTTTGCTTTACATGTTTGCGGTGAGCGGGTTCTCTGTATGTAAATGCTCGTCACACACCGCACCCGTCCTCTGCCTAATACATGAATGGCTGGTACATACACATTCCATGTGCAGATTTACTATCGTCATACCAAGACCTAGCGGAAAGTAATTGAAATTCGGAT
Organism: Crinia signifera; assembly: GCF_055691185.1. NCBI lineage: Eukaryota > Metazoa > Chordata > Amphibia > Anura > Myobatrachidae > Crinia > Crinia signifera. Next base: position 174,660,580 of record NC_139224.1, on the reverse strand, counting down.
TTTATGTTGCAGTTTGGTCTGGATAATTAAACACTGATAGGACACATATTGCGTGTAGGACTCATAAAAGGTGCATGTGGCCTCTCTCTTATTGACATGTGTTTGGCATCTACAGCTTTCAGCCTATTGAATATCTTTTATGTTCCAGCAGATCAGAGGGCTGCAGACATGTCTCATATGCTCACAATGGAAATCTAGTCTGACTTATTATGTGCCAGGATTTACAATTATGGGTTTCATTTTCAGAGGAAGAAACTGCATTTGGCCCCAATTTTTTTCTGTTGTTGTCAGCATTAAATTAAAATGAGAAAACAGAAGAGAATGAAACATCTGTCACGGACTAAGACGTATCATCATTACAATGTATTTGTTTGTTTGGATTTGTTTAATTTAGAGAACTTGTAAGAGTGAGACAGGACTAAGTATCCATGCTCTGTGCTGCCAATCACCACCAGGGGGAGTACAGGAATAGATAGAGTGGGTGCACCTTGTAGGGGACAATCCTGGGAGCCTGGGCGTCACAGGACTGATAGTAGAATATCATTTGGAGAATCAAATTCCCACAACCCGATATGGACTATGACCCTGTAATCATCAACTGACCAGAGCCAGGGACTAACACTGTACCCATAATCCTCAACTGACCAGAGCCGGGGACTAACACTGTACCCATAATCATCAACTGACCAGAGCCGGGGACTAACACTGTACCCATAATCATCAACTGACCAGAGCCGGGGACTAACACTGTACCCATAATCATCAACTGACCAGAGCCGGGGACTAACACTGTACCCCTAATCCTCAACTGACCTGAGCTGGGGACTAACACTGTACCCCTAATCCTCAACTGACCTAAGCTGGGGACTAACACTGTACCCATAATCCTCAACTGACCTGAGCTGGGTACTAACACTGTACCCATAATCATCAACTACCCAGAGGCGGGGACTAACACTGCACCCATAATCATCAACTGACCAGAGCCGGGGAATAACACTGTACCCATAATCATAAACTACTCAAAGCAGGGTACTAACACTGTACCTATAATCATCAACTACCCAGAGCCGGGGACTAACACTGTACCCACAATCATCAACTTTCTAGAGCCGGGGACTGACACTGTACCCATAATCATAAACTGCCCAGAGCTTTGGACTAACACTGTACCTATAATCATCAACTGACCTGAGCCGGGGACTAACACTGTACCTATAATCATCAGCTACCCAGAGCTGGGGACTAACACTGTGCCCATAATCATCAACTGTCCTGAGCCGGGGACTAACACTGTACCTATAATCATCAGCTACCCAGAGCTGGGGACTAACACTGTGCCCATAATCCTCAACTGTCCTGAGAAGGGGACTAACACTTTACCCATAATCATAAACTACTCAAAGCAGGGGACTAACACTGTACCTATAATCATCAGCTTCCTAGAGCTGGGGACTAACACTGTGCCCATAATAATCAACTGACCAGGGCTGTGGACTAACACTGTGTCCATAATCTTCAACTGTCCTGAGCCGGGGAGTAACACTGTGCCCATAATCCTCCACTGTCCTGAGCTGAAGACTAACACTGTACGCATAATCATAAACTACCCAGAGCTGTGGACTAACACTTTACGCATAATCATAAAATATCCAGAGCTGTGGACTAACACTGTACCCATAATCATCAACTGACCAGAGCCGGGACTAACACTGTACCCATAATCATAAACTACCCAGGGATGTGGACTAACACTGTACCCATAATCATAAACTACTCAAAGCAGTGGACTAACCCTGTACTCATAATCATCAACTACCCAGAGCTTTGGACTAACACCGTACCCATAATCATCAACTACCCAGAGCCAGGGACTAACACTGTACCCATAATCATCAACTGACCAGAGCCGGGGCCTAACACTCAATCAATCATCAACTACCCAGAGCCAGGGACTAACACTGTACCCATAATCATCAACTACCCAGAGCCAGGGACTAACACTGTATCCATAATCATCAACTGACCAGAGCCGGGGACTAACACTGCACCTATAATCATAAACTACCCAGGGATGTGGACTAACCATGTACCCATAATCATTAACTACTCAAAGCAGTGGACTAACCCTGTACTCATAATCATCAACTACCCAGAGCCAGGGACTAACACTGTATCCATAATCTTAAACTACCCAGGGATGTGGACTAACACTGTACCCATATTCCTGAACTACTCAGAGTTAGGGACTAATGCTGTATCGATAATTATCAACTTCCCAGACCCAGGGCCTAATACTGTACCTGTGATCACCAGTTACCAGTTACCTATATTCTGGAACTAACGCTGTCCCTGTAATCACCAACTGTCCATAGCCAGGGACTAACTCTATTCATGTAATCATCAACTGCCCAGATCCAGGGACTAGCGCTGTGCCTCTAATCATCAAAAACCTAGAACTGGGGAATCAAATACCTAGAGCCATGAACTAACACTGCACCATAATCATCATCTTCCCAAAGCCAGAAAATAACACTGTACATGTGATCATCAACTAAACAGAACCAGGGACTAACATTTTACCTATAACCATCAACTGCCCAGTGCTTTGGACTAACACTGTACATGTAATCATCACCAACTACCAGTGATCGGTACTAACAATTTCTCATCAACTACTCACAGGCCGTAAATAACAATGTACTTACCGTCATTTACTAACCAGAACCAGGGTTTAATGCTGTAGTTATAATAATCAACTAACCTGAGCCAGGGACTAACGCTGTGCCTATAATAATTACTACCCAGGGCCATTTACCTTCAATAACCAATAACTTGGAGCCAGACATTGTATTGTTCTTGTGACCACCAATCGTCAGGAGCCAGAAATGTATGGACTAATTCACATGCAAATGGACTGAAAACTGGAACATTTTTGGGACCGATTCAGAATTGATGAAGCTGCAGCTCCTCCTAATGTACATGGGTCAGACACAGGATGCCGCATTCCTGCGGTGTGGTTGCAGCAGCGCCGGAGGTCACATTCCCGCGGTGTGGTTGCAGCAGCGCCGGACGCCACATTCCCGCGGTGTGGTTGTAGCAGCACCGGACGCCACATTACCGCAGTGTGGTTGTAGCAACGCCGGACGCCACATTCCCGCGGTGTGGTTGCAGCAGCACCGGACGCCACATTCCCGCGGTGTAATTGCAGCAGCGCGGGACGCCACATTCCCGCGGTGTGGTTGCAGCAGCACCGGACGCCACATTCCCGCGGTGTGGTTGCAGCAGCGCCGGATGTGGTTGCAGCAGCGCCGGATGCCACATTCCCGCATTGTGGTTGCAGCAGCACCGGATGCCGCATTCTTGCGGTGTGGTTGCAGCAGCGCCGGACGCCACATTCCCGCGGTGTGGTTGCAGCCGCACCGGACGCCACATTCCCTCGGTGTGGTTGCAGCAGCGCCGGACGCCACATTCCCGCGGTGTGGTTGCAGCAGTCCGGATGCCACATTCCTGCGGTCTGGTTGCAGCAGCGCCGGATGCCCCATTCCTGCGGTGTGGTTGCATCAGCGCCGGACGCCACATTCCTGCGGTGTGGTTGCAGCAGCGCCGGATGCCACATTCCCGCGGTGTGGTTGCTGCAGCGCCGGACGCCACATTCCCGCGGTGTGGTTGCAGCAGCACCGGACGCCACATTCCCGCGGTGTGGTTGCAGCAGCGCCGGATGCCGCATTCCTGAGGTGTTCATAGCAGCTGATGAGAGTGATTCATCAATGAAATATCTGTTTTTTTAAAACTAAACACCCCCGGTGGCATCAAATCTGAACTTACATCGCAACTAAGAATTCTGCACCGACTTCAGTGAGCCACGAGGCACCGCTCGTCTCACGGACACCCCATCCTTCATGCCTCAGTGGCGTCAATGCTTTTTAACAAATTTATAGGCTGCTTTCTCCTAAATATTGGTTTAGCAGAGAGGATAATTGTGCGCAGTGTGTGCACAGGTGCGGGAGCAGGGAGACATTGCGCTGGGTGGATGACTACTGTGTTAGTCCCAGGTTGTAATGAGCTGTGAGTGGTGTTAATTAGCTATATTCCCCAGCAAAATAAATGTGTAACAGATGCATTTACAGCTGCACATGAATCACCGGTATTGGCGCACAGAACACCTGAACGCATTCTTGTGCAGCTAAAGTTTAATAATTAATACTACGGCGTGTTTTAATATTTGCTGTGAATAATGGAATGGTGATTTTAACGTCGCGTTCTGACATTTTACTGTGTTTGCTGAGGTGGTGGCTGGCGAAGCCGAACACCTGCATGTCATTAGCCAGCACCGGAGGAGCCTGCCCGTTCCCACTCCAAAGCCGCAAACATACAACAGATAATTATCGGAGACAGCGCACGGGGGCCCTCATTTGTACATTGCTGGGAGATCTGGGACTGTCTTGTGCTTTGACGTGTTAAGGAAGTCTGTCGCTGACACGCAAATTGACAACATATGTGTACCATTATGAAACATGTATGCAGGAAGTGCACCACCACCACCCATGCTGTACATAGTGGAAGCTGCCATGTTTGTTTTATTAATATGGGCAGAACTACAATATCTGTAATCCGTGATGTAACAATGACATTGCAGCCAAGTGGTGGCTTGGAGGAGTCGGCACCACAGTGGGTCTATGCAGGTCCCATGCAGGCTGGCCATCCACATACTGTAGATTCTGCTAATAAAAGGCTCTCCAAAAATGTCCACCTCCTTAGACGAGACAGATGCTAGAGGTCCTACTGGACCTCTAGGCTCTGTCAGGGGAGTGCAACATGTTTAGTTCTTCCAGGAAGTGCACAATTTAAGGAACATTTGTGCACGTTTAAGCAAGAATCTCCTGGCAATAAACAAGAAAACACTGGCATTGAGCATGCAAACCCCTGGCAACAAGAATGTAACCCCTGGAAATGAGCAAGAACCCCTGACAATGAGCATGTAACCCCGGCAACAATCAAGAAAGCTCAGGCAATGAGCATGTAACTCCTGGCAACTAGCATGTAATCCCTGGCAATGAGTATGCAACCCCTGGCAACAAGCATGTAACCCCCTGGCAACAAGCAAGAAACCTCTGACATGAAAATGTAACCCCTGGAAAACGAGCATAGAACCCCCTGGAAATGAGCATGTAACTCCTGGCAATGAGCATGTAACTCCTGGCAACTAGACTGTAACACCCTGCCAATGAGCATGTAACTCCTGGCAATGAGCATGTAACTCCTGGCAATGAACATGTAACTCCTGGCAACTAGCATGTAACCCCCTGGCAATGAGCAAGAAACCCCTGACAATGAGCATGTAACCCCCCGGCAACAATTAAGAAAGCTCAGGCAATGAGCATGTAACTCCTGGCAACTAGCATGTAATCCCTGGCAATGAGTATGCAACCCCTGGCAACAAGCATGTAACCCCCTGGCAACAAGCAAGAAACCTCTGACATGAAAATGTAACCCCTGGAAAACGAGCATAGAACCCCCTGGAAATGAGCACGTAACTCCTGGCAATGAGCATGTAACTCCTGGCAACTAGACTGTAACACCCTGGCAATGAGCATGTAACTCCTGGCAATGAGCATGTAACTCTTGGCAATGAACATGTAACTCCTGGCAACTAGCATGTAACCCCCTGGCAATGAGCAAGAAACCCCTGACAATGAGCATTTAACCCATGGTTATTAGCATATTACCCCCTGGCAATGAGTAAGAAACCCCTGGCAACACTTTCTCCAATGCCCGTGTGCATCTGTGCGCAAGCACATCCATGAAACGTTGATGGTTTTCTGTCAATGGCTAGAAACCATCGACCATGGTGGCAGGTCTTTCAATGTAAAACCTGGGTCCTTGAGCCTTCTATCCCGAATGTCTGCCAGGGGTACGAGGCAGGTGACAGAGTGCAGAGGGTAGGGGGCTGTTCACCTCATCCTCCCAGTTATCGGGCAGGGTCCTCATTGGTTCCTCCGCTTCTGCCCCATCATCTCCCTCCCTTCCTATGTCTCCCCTCCTCTCCATGTGGTTCAGCTCCCGACCCCATCTACGCTTTCTGGGAAGAGTTAGAGGGACCTTCTACTGCATGTCACCCATGCTTTTCCCATTCTCTGCTTGTCTCATGCTGGGACAGAGTGGGGCATGCCGTGAGTCATGGCGGCACCCTCATCTCTGTGCCCACCAGCCTAGCATAGCGCCAGGAGGAGGAGGAGGTCAGACATCGGCCCTTCTGGCATCTTCCAGATGGCCAATCCGGCCCTTGTCACATGGGATGCCCCACCAATATCACATATGCCCCCACCAGTCCATAGTCTCTCCCTGACACACATTACAGGAGGGGAACCACAACACTTCACGGCTGACCCACTAAACTCCTAGAACACTCTATTCATTATTGCAATAATAGCATGCTATGATCTGTCGGTGTGCAGCAGCTCAATACAATCATTGATTCTTACAGTATTACTAGTATTTTGGTTATTTAAAGGTAGCGTATTAGGAAGACTGAAAGGACGCCCCCAGAACCGTCACACGCAGTGCAGACAGAGCTTAGACCGTAAGAGACTCCAGCTGAGAAGCTAATAGGCAGTTTGGCAGCAAATATGTCTACAGACTATCTGACAATGAATCTGAGGTCAGAACAAGGCAGCGCTGATTTCATTTTCTTCTTCTTCGTCCATTTACCAGAAAGTGATGACTCTGCAGCACTGACACTACACTAAATACCCAGACGCTTAAGTCTGGTTTACACATGGCGTCCTTAATACACCAAATGGGAGCACATCAAGCCATTAAAAAAAAATACTGGGTTTAAACATATTACACAGCAGGATCTGTCCTGGTAGATTTCACATGGGTACAGTGCTGGCTGTGGAGCCTTATACAATAACGACGGGGCAGAAATATGTTTTTAGGGTCTCTGCTGTGGCCCATGATAGGGATTTCATTAGCAGCCGACTGTCTATTGTCAGCGACAAAGGGTACAGCACTCCTGCGGCTAGAGGTCCGCAGGGCCCCATCGCTCGTTTCGGCAGATCCATCCTGACAGGCCATTGTGGGCGGCTTAGGAAAGATGCAGCTGCCCCCCAATGTGGTTGACATGTATTGGAGGAGCCCAGACACGGTTCTCCGATATCATTCTTATGACATAACTATTGATCGAGCCGCCCAGCCTGGCCAGCACTAATTACGCTGACACGACCACTAGCACAGATGTCAGCCGGAACGATGACACTTTGCAGAACAGTTTCAGATAGCAAAGGCAGTAAAATAGTGTCTCACAGCAATAAAGCGAAGTGAGGATACACAGCAGTCACTTGTGAACGGGATCCGACCAGAAGCGATGGTCAGCTCTAAGTGCCTCGAGCAGCTGCTGGGTCGCTGCAGTAAACGGGAAATGTACTTATTTTAGGTCTTTACAGGTTTCTTTTTATAAACGCGACCACACATGAGGCCGGAGGCAAAGCGCAGGAATACGTGGGCGACCGTGGCTTTTATACTGCATTATGTTACTGCTCATATCCATAAGAGCATCCTTGCAGCTAAATGTGCATGCATTGCTGCGCCCATTGTTGTATGGACACTTGCACCTACTGCCCCTGTGCTGTGTGCAAAAGATCCGTCTGAAACAGATGCCCCGTTTCCATTCGCTTGACACAAACAAGCAAGGACGATGGGCTACACGCAACACCAACGTGACACTCCCAGTACACGCGTGTGCTCCTTGCATCTGCACGGCAGTTGCCCAGTGCCACCAAAATGTTAACGAACAAATAACAACACAATATAACAGAGGCTGGACTGAAACAGGTTTCCTTAGTCAGATTTGCATTAAAAGTTGCCATGGAGATTGTGCATATGTGTATAAACGTTGAGCTTTAACACTACAGCCATGGCCCCCATCAGAGAGGGAAGGGGCGGAAGCAGGGCCGTATTTAAGTAACTGGCCGCCCATAGGCACAATATTGCAACCCCCCTCCTGCGATTCACGATCCCCCCCCCGCGACTCATGGACCCCGCGACTCCTCCTTCCCACGGACACTCCTCCTGCGATTAAGGGCCCCCCCTTGCGATACCCCTCCCGTCATTCGCGGACCACCCGCAACCCTCTCTCTCACGATTTGTGGACCACCCCTCCCGCATTTCATGGACCCCCTTGAGAAGGGGGATGCCGTGCCGCCCCCAGCAGGTGCCCCCCTAGTGTGTGTGTTTGTGGGGGGCAGGATTGCCTACCCTCCCAGATTGTCTGGAAGATTTCTGAATATTGGGTCCCCTTCCCGGCCCCCCAGAGAGGTGGGCAATCCTCCCGGATTCTCCCTCACCCTCTACCTGGCCGCCTCCCTGAATTACCGTGATTCACGGCTTGGGTCTAATTATGCAAATTGTGCTATAAACCTCCGCCCCCTCCTCAAGTTTCTGCAAATGGGGGGGGGGTGGTTTCAGTGCTGGGGGCGGGGCTTGATGATGTCTACATCAGGTCCCCGCCCCCAGAAGTGATGATGTCAGTCTCCTCTCCAGGCTTCTCCCGGATAGGAGAGTTTAAAAGTAGGCAAGTATTGGGGGGGGGGCTTCCGGGTATCCAGTCCTGGGACCAAACAGACAAACAGAACGGGGTATATTGAGTAATTTGTTATAAATAAAGTTCACATTTACCATAAAGTAAAATAGAGGTTGAGTAGTGTGGTCAGTGATGCGGACAGCGGAGGTCCCACCAGGCACTTGGGGGGCCTACAGCATTTTGTCAGTCCTGGGCTCTACTATTTCTGATGGCAGGCCTGGTCACAGTTTTTATGTTAGTTATGAAATGAAAGTTAATGAATTAATTAAACTCCCGCAGCAAATGATTAGACCCAGTCACTGCAGATTAATATAGTCCCAGATTGTGTCTATAACTTCTACTATCCATATATTTTGCAGCAGGGCGTGCAATATGCTATATGCTACAGTAGTTACCAGACCACCAAAATGACAGAACATCATAACAGTAATGTCAGCACTGGTGACTTGAATTGTTTTGTTGGGCGCCATCTAGTAGCAGTCAACATGGAAAATACTTGAATTCCCCCATAGAGGTGAGGAGCATTGCTATATTTTTATTATATATTATTATTATTATTATTATTATTATTATTATTATTATTATTATTATTATTATTATTATTATTGTTTCTTAATATAGTGCCACAAGGGTTCTGCAGCGCCTAACAATACACAAATTAGCAAAAAAATTAAATAATGAAATAACAATTTACAATACAAGGCAATTTAGGAAAAGTACATGGTAAATAAAGACAGTTCCATCAGGGGACAGGACAGTGAAGAAATTTTTAGGGTGGCAGAGATATTATATACAGGAGAGAGGGCCCTGCTCGTCAGAGAAAACATTATAAAGGGAAGGGGCAGACAGACAGGAGTGACACAGAAGTGAGCATAAACTGGAGGTTAGGATGAGAGATGTCTGGTTTAGTGAAGAAGTGGGGTCTTGGGAGCCCGTTTAAACTTTTGGAAGAAGATGAAAAGACTGATAGAGGGGTAGAGAATTCCAGAGCGTATACGGCCAAATTCTTGGAGGCAGGAATGGAAGGAAGTGACCAGTTGGCTGCAGGGATGCATTTGTGGAGCGGAGAGGGTTGGTGGGAGTGTAAAGAGAGATGAGGTCAGGTATGTAGGTAGGAGAGGAATGGGTGATGACTTTGTAAGTGAGTGTAAGGACCTTGAATTGTATTCAGAAGGAAAATGGGAGCCAGTGCAGGGCTTGTAAGGGGCGTGGGTGAACGCCATGCAATACAATCCGCCACCACTGGGTGGCTAATGCCCCATCAAGCTAGAGTCGGAGTGGTATACTGTAATGTGCCAATGGAATCCCGCCATTCGCCGTACGGAGCGCTCTTACAGTATGAGAGATCAGAAGAGGAGAGGTAGATCTGATTATCATCAGCATAGAGGTGGTATTGGAGGTGGAATGAGCCTCCCCTAAGAGGATGTATACATAAAGAAAAGAAAAAAGGCCCAAGAACATAGCCTTGGGGGAAACCTACTGTCAGTGGAAGTGCAGGAGAGGTGGAATCATGAGAGGAGAAACAGTAGGAGCTGTCAGAGATAGGAGGACAGCCAGAAGAGGGCAGTGTCATGCAGACCAAGGGAGTAAAGGATTCTGAGAAGGAGAGGGTGGTCCACAATGTCAGAAGCAGCAGATAGGGCAAGAAAAATAAGCAGAGAGTCGTGGTCCTTATATTTGGCAGCATGAAGATCATCAGTGGAGTGGAGGGGATGGAAGCCAGACTGGGATGAATCAAGCAGGGAGTGGGAGGAAAGAACTCCAGTAAGGCGATTGTAAACAATGCACTCAAGGAGTTTGGATGCAATAGGTAGGAGGGAAATGAGACAATAGCTGGAGAGAGTGTTAGGATCAAGGGTAGGTTTTTTTAAAAATAGAGGAGACAAGGGCATGCTTGAAACCAGAGGGAACATTGCAAAAAGAGGGATAGATTGAGTAGGTGTGCAAGGTGGGAACAGGAAGAAGGCGAGAGGTAGCACAATGTACATAATTACAGGCATTAGTAATGTTAAGTTAACGTGCAAGTTTGTGCTAATGTATAACTAAACAAAAATCTGTTATGGTCACACCCCTGACATATTCCTCCTACCCTCTTGACACCCCTGGCAAAGTACATGTAGCACTCACCAATGGGTATAATGGCACCTTCCCCACAGGGTGAGGTGATTCACATATGCCCTTATTCTGATTGACGCGTACTTTACCGCATACTTTCGGATCGCGTCTTTACGGCGTCTGCGCATGCGTGGAGAACGCAACGCGCATGTGCCACGCCTTGACTCCGTACCTGTTCGGCCAAATCCCGTCCAAAACTGTTCCCCGCAATCAGTCGGGAAATATGGGCGTATTATGGGCGTCATGCGGAATGACACATGGGCGTAGTTTCAAAGTGGGCAAAACGGGGCGGAAACATGGGCGGACACGGGGGAGTACACTTATGTTGGGGGGCGTACATTCGGATACCACTCCGAATGCACGCGATCAAAAAGGGCAGAAATGTGCGGTGTCCACAAGTGTACTATTGCTTTGCGGACACCACTCGTTCATGCGGTAGGCGAACGTACCGCCTAATGACTACAAGCATTAACACCTGAACCCAATAGAATCTACTCCTTTACTCATTACTCACTAATAGGCCGCTTGTCAGTGCTTTAATTGAAACCATTGCTGCTTCAAGGAAACCTTACTAATCCCCCACATATGCTGTACTTGTCAGACACTCAAAAACTGCTAACAATGGACATGACTGAATATTAATACTATCAATACACATGTGTATTCGATATGTACTCATGAAACCACACATTTTTGGTAAAGTAAACAAATTTATTTCTATACATGTCACAGTCAATGCCACTGTGATGCAATGACCAAAAAATACAAAATCCCAAAAATAAACAACATGGCAGGAATGTCCCAAAATAAATAATAAAACAAAACAAATATAATTGCACACAGATGGACTCCAGCACCTCCTATGTGCCACTGCACATGCAGCCAGTGGGAAATGAGGAGGCTGCTGGCCCTTCTACAGCAGGCCAACCTGCACCTGACCATTCTACAGCAGGGCAACCTACACCTGGCCCTTCTGCAGCAGGCCAACCTGCAGCTGGCTCATATGCACCATCAGCAGAATCATTTGGAACACAACCGGGGACTTCACAAGATAGTACCATGGCCATCACTTCAAGTACAGCTGACAGTAATGGCAGGCAAAAGAGGGCAACAGGGGCACCAAAAAGGACATATGAAGCAAGGGCTCATCTGGTTACCCTCAGCACGTGATTGGACACAAGAAGCTGACACACACAGCACAATGGAAGATTTGGGACCACATAACGGTGGAGATTAATGCAGCCACAAGTTCATTTGCGACCACGTTTGGCCTTGGTAGGCTCCTTGGCCTGTGCAGCAGCTCTTCTGGCACGGGCAGATGCTGGGGCAGGTGGAGCAGATGATGTTGAGGGGTTGGCTGGTCTACCCCTCCTGCCAGCAGGGAGTGTTGCCGGTGGTAATGCACCAGAAACGGATGACATTAGGACCCTGTTGCTGGTAACCAGCTCCACCATAAGCTCATTATGGTGGAGGAGGAGATCATTTTGGCGGGTGGCTTGCTCGGCCAGCACCTGAGCACTTGCAGCCATGGCCTGATGTGACTCAGCCATGGCCTGCATGCTCGCAGCGATGGCCTGCTGGGTGCTGACCAAGCTCGCCAGGATCTCCTCGGTCCTATGCATCCGTTCTGATGCCAACTCTCCCTGCTGGTTGATGTCCCCAAGCATGTTGGCCAAGGCGGCCAAATCGGCTTGGTCCGATGGCTGCTGCTGCACAGGCCTACCCCTGGGGCCAGGTGGCACGGACTCCTCCACCTCCTGAGCAGAGTCGGCACCAAGCGGTGGGGTGTCTGTGGAAAAAGATAAACAAAATTAGGACACATTCTAAGATAATTACTTGCACAAGTTTATGGCATGAGCAATATTTACCTTCAATAAAAGACGCAAACACTTCAGCTGGGGCCTCGCTATCCATCGTGCTCACCCCCCTGATCTCCTCAACTGATATACAGCTCTCGGCCATCAACTCCAGGGGGGTGAGCTCTAGCCCTGATGGCATGGGCCCGGCCCCAGATGTCTGGCTGTGTTCCCACCGCTTGGTCATCTTCCTCTTCAGGTTGGTTTTGAAGTCCTGCCACCTGCAATGTAAGTTGACATATTAATACATGTCACTCCAGATGTTAGCTGTTGCAGCCATTGCTCTGTGCTACATATTACGACATGTGATTAATGTCCAATAGATAATATTACATGCAACTATGATATCAACCGTTACAATACACATTCACAATCACCCTACTCTAACTCTCAACGAAATAACATGTCAATAATGTCTGTGTATCGTAACAACCTCACGGGCCATTTGCAAAATCCATCTAAGCATCAATTAAATCATTACTTGGCTATTACTGGGCACATGTATCACAAAACAACTTGCCTCTTCTTCACATGGTCCGTCTCACGAACTTGTGGCGCTACTTCATTAATCTCTGCCGTTATCTGTTCCCAAATCTTCCATCTGCGTGTGTGTGTCAGCTTCTCCGATGGACACTCAATCCAATCACGTGCTCGGGGAACCAGGATGGCAAGCTCCTGTGCTTCATATGCCTTATTTTTTTTTGGTGGTTCCTCTGTTGCCCTGGCTCTCCCCTTGCCACGTCCATGGCCACGCCCCCTGTCACGTGTCGCTGCACTTGAAGTGCTGGCCATGGTACTACCTTGTGAAGTCCCCGGTTGTGTTCCAAACAATTCTGCTGATGGTGCATATGAGCCAGCTGCAGGTTGGCCTGCTGCAGAAGGGCCAGGTGCAGGTTGCCCTGCTGTAGAATGGTCAGGTGCAGGTTGCCCTGCTGTAGAAGGGCCAGCAGCCTCCTCATTACCCACTGGCCGCATGTGCAGTGGCACATAGGTGGTGCTGGAGTCCATCTGGTCAAATAGTTGCTGCAGGTCTGGGTCCACCTCTGGTTGTGATCCAGACATGTTAGCAACAACATTGTCACCTTCTAATACACCTTTATATACTGTTTGTGTATCCTGTTTGGCGGACATCAGCGGCAGCTGCGTTCCGTGCGTGAGCGTACGTCGCTGTTTTTTCGCGCCGCATACGGTGGCGGAAATTCCATTGTGTAAAACCTGGCGAAAGTTCGACATGAAATACTGGTCACCAATGCTAACATTGCATAGAATCTTCTGATACACCTGTGACTATTGCACAATACACATGCTATTTGCTAGCATGACATGACATTTGATTCATGACTACTGTGGTATTGTGGAGTTTGTTTGCAAGCTAAAAGTAGCCCAATCCCTTAGATAATCCAGGCCACAAGTCATGCAATACTCATCTCTACTGTTATAGACCACACATGTGAGAGGCCTATAAATAGTGACTGGCTGCTAGAATCATTTGTCTCCAGATCTGGACTTGTCAGGGTCTAAGGTAAGCTCTTCCATGCTCCTTGTAGATATGATATCCATTAACAATGTAAGTGTATGAATGTATGCACCATTGCCTCACTGCCTACAGATTGTTGGGCCAGCAAAGTGCGTGTCGCATTATTGCAACATGTCACATGTTCACTATTTCACTCACAGGTCTTAAACGTGTGTGTTCATCTATTGCAGGACAACATGTCCCAGCAATAGATGAAATGTCTCATAGTACATGATGTCGGCAAAAAATGCTGACACCTTTATCTGTGTGTTTAGGACGGTGTGTATTGAGTTCATATTATTGTTACATCATTATAAAGTCAAATGGATCTGCGGGATTTCACGGGGCGGCCATCTATTGTACGTATTGAAGCCTACAAATCTATTTGTAGTCGGATATGGCCATTATGTGCATAGGTGCATCATTATTTATGTTCATTTCTTTATAGGTTGCTGAAGCAATGATGCGCTACATGGAGAGGAGGCTAAGGGCACTTGCGGCTCTCCCCACTCGTCGCCCAAGGAGGCCAGGACGTGCTAGAATCTATCGCACACGGGTGACTCTGTTTGCTATGCCCGATGATGAGGTACTTACTAGGTACCGGTTACCGCCACATGTAATTCTGGATCTGCTCTCGTTAATTGAGAGTGATCTGGAACCTCTACACGGGATCACGACAGCAATTGCGCCTCACACACAGCTGCTGGCGGTGTTGCATTTCTGCGCCTCAGGATCATTCCAACAAGTAGTGGCAGTACTTGCTGGAATATCTCAGCCGGCCTTCTGCCGAATCCTGAGGCGTGTGACGTCGGCCATGTTCAGGCGCAAGGGGCACTTCATGGCCATGACATTTGCCACCGAGACCCTGCGCAGAAGCCAGCAGGCCTTCCATCAAATTGCTGGCTTCCCTAATGTGATAGGGGCTGTGGATGGCACCCATGTACCATTTGTGCCTCCATCTCGAAGTGAGAAGATATATAGGAACCGCAAATTGTTCCACTCACTGAACGTGATGGTGGTATGTGGCCCATCCATGGAGATTCGTGCCTTCAACTCGAAGTTTCCCGGAAGTGCCCATGACTCTCATGTCATCCGACAAACCGGGATATGGCAAAGACTACAAGAGCTGGAAGGCCGTGATGCGTGGGTTCTGGGTGACTCCGGTTACCCATGTACGCCCTGGCTACTTACGCCGTACAGCTACCCAGCACCGGGCCCACAGGAGGCATTCAATCGGGCGCATGTTGCCACCAGGCAAGTGGTGGAGCGCTCAATTGGCCTTTTAAAGGGTCGATTTAGAGTGCTCCACCGCACTGGTGGTGACTTACAATATGCGCCTCAAATGGTGTCGAGGATCGTGGGCCTGTGTATATTTTTCCACAACATTGCTGTGCGGCGTGAGATACCCTTTGATGAGTGGGAGGTACCATCTGAGCCGCAAGATCCGCCCATGCGCCCATCCCGCGCCCCTGAATGCCGGAGGGGATACCAGCTGCGGGACTCTGTGGCGCAAAGATACTTCAGGTACATTTTATCTAGTTGACAGAACACACCAATTTTAGTAAAAATCACCCCTTCAAATAAGTACAGTGTGTTAGTTGTCAGTGTTACAAAACGAAAATTAGGCAGCCTGCCCTCCTAATGGCAAAGAAATAGTAGATATTTATCATATGTGCTTAGTTTTGGGGGAAGTTCAATATAGGTGCTCATTATTATACCTTGTACAAGGGATCTTATGTGTTTGTTATATCTTCATTATTGTAGTTGATACTATCCCTGATGACTGGTGAGTACATTGATTTATTCTCTAATGTGTTGTGGATTTTTTCCTGTGTTGATGTATGATTTGTTTGCAGATATATATATATATATCTATATATATGATATTTGAATTTATTAACATGTTTAAAAATTTCAAGGAGCAGGCAGGCAGCCAGGCACCCAGGCAGGCAGGCAGGCAGGCAGGCAGGGCTGGTGTATAATGCTGGACTCAGGATACCTGCAAGTATGTGTATGTGTCTTTTAAACATAAATGTACGCATACACATAGATGCATAGAGTAAGTAATGCTAACTACAGCTATGCGTTGCTAAGCTATAGCACGCGTTGCTTGGCGGAGCGAGGCGTCATTGGATTTGCTAAGTGCATACACACTGTGTTTTATATATATCAGATTTGTTCATTGCCATACATCAGCACTACTGTTTTGAAGGCATGCGAATTTGTCACCATTTGTGTTGGCGCAGAGACGCTGTTCATGTAAAGATGAACAATAAAGTTATTAACACAAATAACTGTGATAAACCAATGCCACCACCTGATTGGTTGATTGATGCCATTGTTAACATGGCGGAGACACGAAGGGCAGACCCGTTTTCGGCTGCGGAGCTGAGGGTTCTTGTCTCCGTCATGGAGACAAGGCTGGGCCGTGCGGGGCCCTTTATCAGTAACCGCCATAAGCGGAGGGCCTATGCTGCGGCAGGCCGCCGGATTTACGCCCGCACTCGGGTGCGGAGGACGATCGGCCAGCTCGAGAGGCGGTGGTCGGACCTCCGCAGGCGCCAGCCCCAGCTGTTACAGCAAATTAGGGGCGAAATAGCTGAGTGTGAGTATTTTAGCTATGAAATTTCGCACTTACAACATAGCATCTAGAAACAATAAAATGTGTCTCATGATAAGTGGGTGTCCATGGGTTTAAAAGTCCATAGACTGTTATGTGTGCTTCTTCCTGGTTAACATGCAGTCATGTGGCTTTTATATGTAATGACATAGCATTGATGATTCTGATGCATACAATGTGCCAGATCTAATATGTGTTACACATTGATAAATGCCAGGGTTGTAATGTTTGAACAAATTACTAACAATCACATAATAATTGAAATGTCACATTTTGGAGTCCATTAACAGTAAGGAGCTACTTTCCAGCATCGTTTGCCATCATTATCACCCTTCCATGTATGTCTTGTTATGGATTAATACATGTGCCCCAATGACCCGACATTGACCATGATTTTTTTTTCTACCACACAGCACGAGCCCGAGCCCGACAGGCCCGTGAAGAGGCCGAGGCAGCCCTGGCCGAGGAGGAGGGCCAAGAGCCGGAGGAGGAGGTGGCGGCAAGGGTGGAGGAGGAGGAAGTGGAGGAGGAGGAGGAAATGTTGGAGGAGCAAGTGGAGGAGATGGTGGAGGAGATGGTGGAGGAGGTGGAGGAGATGGTGGAGGAGGTGGTGGAGGAGGAGGAGGTGCCTGAGGCGGTGGTGGTGGAGGAGGAGGAGGTGCCTGAGGCGGTGGTGGTGGAGGAGGTGGAAGAGGAGTTGGTGGCAGAGGAGGAGGTGTTGGTGGCGGAGGAGGAGGTGGAGGAGGTGGTGGTGGTGGAGGAGGTGGTTGTGGCGGAGGAGGTGGACGAGGTGGTGGTGGTGGAGGAGGTGGTTGTGGCGGAGGAGGTGGACGAGGTGACGGTGGCGGAGGAGCTGGCGGAGGAGGGGGCTGAGGAGGCCACGGTTGCCCCAGAGGTGTCGGAATCCGAGGGGGAGGAGGCGTGTCAGGCCCCGGAGTCCCATCAGATCGGTATGTTTACATAATGCATCATTCATGAAGTAGTTGTAGTGGTATTTGTTATGTAGCACTGGTGATTAAAAATTTTGTTCCAATACTATTAATACAGACCCCAAAGTGGGTAGCTACAGATACAGGTACGGGTTAGATGGGGTGTCCAAGGCATCCCTTTCATCCAGGACACCTCTGAATTACACTGGTTTGGGGGATGGCTTGGAGCTCCATTTTGACTGCCACATAACCGTTGTAGTTAAACAGGATCCTGGAGTAAAGGGATGAGTGGATCATTTGTGGATTAAATTCACCTGCTGCAAGCGTTGATTATGACCCATCAAATAGTGGAATCTATATTGTTGGTGAATGTTATTTATAAACTATAGGATGTATGCTATAAATGGAGTAGGGCCCGGCCTACCTTGGAATGGAGTCACAAGTTGCCAGTGTCCCAGGAGCCTACTCTACCTAAACACCCCCTGTAGTTCAGATTGTTTTTTTGCCCTCACAGATTTGTAGGTTGGTTTAGACTGAATGATGATTTTGAGGATGTGTACTGTGCATTCCTGACATTTGCATAACTCCCATGGCACGAACCATCACTGAACTTAGACTGAGGAGATTGTGACAAGTTCTTATTGACGGAGGCCATGACATGCTTGTCATTGGTTAGTCATGGGTGGGTTGTGACTGAGAAGAAACACTATGACTGTTATGTCTTCTGCAGAGTAAAGGCTAGAGGGCAAAAAACACAGTATGTAGCAAATAAGTTTGCATGTATGTATATATGTATGTGTCATATCTATTTATCTATGTGTGTCTCTATCTCTCTACATAGATATATATATATATATATACAGTGGTCGAAGTGGAAATTTTGAAGTGGGGGTATGGAAATTTTGAAGTGGGGGTATGGAAAAGTAAAGAGTGAATATAGTGCGCACCTTCGGACACCCCCCTGTCCATCAACGTCCCCTGCCAGACTGCCCCGTTGTACAGGGGTATTACAAAAGCACAATATGCGCTGCTGAGTGATCAGAGAGCATCCTGAGGGGGGAAAAAAAGTTTTTTTTTTATCTTCAGATTAAAGTGGCGGTATGGCATACCCCCGTATACCGCCCCACTTCGACCACTGTATATATATATATATATATATACACAGACATGTCACCTAGCATTTCTGCAATGTATGTAGCAGTATGTGAAATGTATGCATGAATATCATGACTAATTTTTGCCCCTTTGACATGCCCACAGATGCCACAACGCCGGCAGATGAGGGAATTCGTGGGGCCCTGCTGCGGATGGGCCACCATTTGCGCTTGCTCATCGCAGACCTGCAGGACCTGCGCGATCTCCTACTTTAAAATGTTTGATTATTTTTTTGTATTTATTTGTTCAGCATAATAAACTATTTATGCAAGTTGAAAGTTGTTGGTTTTCTTTGCCCATTAAACAGTATATGTGTAGATTGTTTATAATCTTTTACACAGGGTCTAATACAAACCATTGCACTTGATTTGCTGTAAGGGTTAATGTGTGCAATGCATGTGTTAGGCATGCTTGTAAGTATATATTGGCATCTAATTGATTCCAATTCCAAAGAAGCATTTTTTTATGAGGATAGGTAATTGAATAAGTGGGTCATGTGATGTATTGCAGAATATACATCATAGTGGGTTGTTTGGCGTAAATACTCCGCTTACGGGCGGTAGCACCGCTTGGCTCCCGTTCGGATGCGGTATTCCCGAGCATACTCTGTAATACTCTGTAATACCGTGCAGAATCGGAGTGTTTCTCCCGCACACGCATGGTTTGTATGTCGTCCGTAAACACGCCCTGTTCTTAAAGAGTGAGTCCGTCCGAATGCGGAGGACACGTGGGCGTTTCTACGGACGATGGCCGCACGCGGCAAAACACCGTGGCGTACGGACCGCTCCGTAAGAATGCGGGAATATCCGCACCGATCAGAATAAGGGCAATAGTCTGAGGGCTAGTTCTGTTTTCTACTAAATTAAGTCCACGTGCAGATGTTTTGCTATGTGGTGCATGACGGAATTGTACTTGCACCCTCCCACCCAACCTTATGTTGTATATTAAAAAGGACATTCACAGTTTAACAAACCAAGCACTTCAGCGATAGGGACAGGGACTGTCCCTTTTGTGGCAGAAGTGCTTGGTTTACTTGGGCCCCCACAACTCAAGCTATCAATGGGCTTTCTGTAGCTAACAGTGTTGGTATTCATCATCACATTTGGAACATGTCAGACTCCTCATCCCCAGCATCACCCTCCACACTGTTGTTAATATGATTGTCATCGTCACACATATTATTAGCTCAGCCCTACTGGAATCCACCATATAATTTTTAATAAATTTTAATGAAGATTAGTTTTTCCACATTCCCATTCTTACTGTTACTTACTACTACTCATCGTCACATTTACAAAGGGTTCAGAAATGGTAGAAGACAACTCACACATAGATTTCACAGCCACCTCTATACTATCTTCAGGGATTTGTGAAGCTTCATAACACTTAGGGCCAAATGTAATAGGGTGTAAGAATCAGCACACGCTGATGTATGCTGACTGGGGAGAGAGGCAGCTGCAGCAGTCAGTTCTCTCTCCCTGCATGACCTGCGGGAGGTAAGGGAGGGAGTGATCTCACCCGCATCCCGCCACCCATCGTATTGGTCACAAGCACCACCCCCCCTTCCACTCTACCACTATGTATTATCAGCTAGGCCCCAACAGTAACAAACCCAACTACTTATATAAATATAGTACATAATGTATGCTGTGTCATTCTTAAAAAAAACATTTAAAAAAATATATTTTTTATAACAGCAAGAAAATGTATATGTGTGTCAAACAGACAGGTAGTACCAGTGCAGAAAAGCGCTGTCTATGGTATGTTTTTAAGTCCTCTTTATAGCATCGTTATGGCGCCATGATGGCGCGGATACAAACTGCAGCTAATGGCATTTTAAAGTCTTTTTACTTCACCCCATCATAAAACTTTCTCCCTTTGCTCTCCAATTGTGATCTAGCGCCTGACATTACAAGTATAGGGCCTTATAGAGAATCCAAAATACATGAGATCTGTAACAGTATAGGAATATCCAAAACATGACAACAATAAACAATAAGAATCATGACATTTTGCCATGCTTTGGGATCCGAGTGTGGCAGGCACTTCCAAACCAAGAATCGGAAACACTCAGATCACCCTAAATACAGGGGTGTCCAGATTTAAAAAAATCCAGATCACACTTATATTCTGAAATGTGCATGAAAAAGAGATTGCATTTTTTCTTTCCCCAAGGTGGTGCATTTTTTTTTTTTATTGTCTTGTGCATATGTGTTGCTTTAAAGAATCAGATGGTGGGCTGCCCTTTAAAGGGTTACATTGCGCTTTTTATGGAGTAAAACGCCAGCCGAACGTCTTCATTACTTAAACCCCATGTTACTCAATTTAACACTGGATTTTATCTATTTTGTTTCTCGATAGTCTCATGTAACATTTATTTGTAATAATACCGCTATAGTTTGTGATCATGCCGCTTTTGTTTTTTTTTGTTTTTTTTTTAAATTAATTTCGTATTTGGAAAATTAAGCCTCAATAATATAACATATTAGTAATCTTATTATTTAAAAAAAAAGATTAATAACACTGAATTCTTCAATACACATGTTTGAATTTTAATTTAGAGCTTTCTCCTTTCCTCAATACAAATACATTTTATGGTTAATTTGAATACAATAATGTGCAGTTGCAGACCATAACTAACCGATGACTCACAATAAGAGTCTCCAAAACCAAGAAGACTTCATAAATCTTTTTTGTTCCTTCTGAACTCTCAAAATTATACTGATTTGCTGAAACTTTACTTTTACGATATAATAAAACTTAACAATAGAAAATAGGCTGAACAATCTATTTTTCTGAAAGCCAACAATATGGCTCTTCAAAATTCAATATATTATAAATATAGTTCTGTGATTTAGCATTGAATCTAAAATAATATATTAAAATATCAATATAATAGGTTTATGGAAGAACCATGGGGAATTTACCACTAATACGCTACTGGGGTAGATTACAAAGTCCATGGAACACATTTAGACCATTTATTTGTATGATGTATAGCATACATTTTAGTGATACTGTACATCAAGACAATTTATAGTTTATATCTGAACCTTAATCAACTGATATTAATCAATTATCAGTCAATGGCCCAAATAATCCCAAACATGCAGCAAAGAATTGCAATCTGAGATAATAGTGTATTTTAGGGAAAATCATTGGATAAACAAGAGGTTTGGGTAATCATCCGTCAGTTTGCTAAAAGAAACAATATTGCATTTTTTTTGGTCCACCTAATACCTGTATATGTTGACTTTTCTGTGTGCTCGCTAAATTTAATTAGGTGCCTAATTCCTTGTCTTCACTGAGTCCTTGATTTAATAAATAAGTTACATCATTGTGAATTGATATTATTATAGTTCTTGGTTATTTGGTAGAGGAATATTTTTCCACAAAAATTTAATTTTAAAAATTTTTAATTTCTGAGTGGTATTTATTATATCGGGAAGCATTGTCATTGCATTTCATATACTTACTGTACATTATATACCAATCTGATTTAATAATTAGATATATTAGATAACTGATAGTATTATTACTAAGCCTTCCAGGAAAAAAAGGTAATGAAAAGTCATTGATATTGTTGTTTCTAAAAAAAATATTTCCATTCATAAACCCAATAAAAATCATTAAAAGCAAAAAGACAACAACTCAAGTACACCAAAGCTATATTAGCAATAAAGAAATAGCATACAACTTGGAAAACAATTTCTGCAACAACCATACCAAAATTGTACTACAGGTATTGGTAAAACGTTGCTCAGATTATTTTTTTGCAGCCTGTATTTAACACAGCAAGTAAAGTATTGTCAGCCAACAAAACACAGAAAAATAATAATGTTAAAAATAATGAAAACTTTAATAGTACATTTTATCATATACATTGAAATAATCTTTACTGTACTATGCCAGAGATCATCAAATGTAAAATAATTCAGGCCAAGTAACCAAAAAGACAAGAGCTTCATTTTTTAATTAAGCTACTTCTCTTTATTATTATTGGCCTTTACTTCACAAGATAATGTAAACTATGCATATATTTTAAATAATAAAAAAATACAGTTTATAAAAAAAAAATTCTACCCAAACTGCCTCTCTCCCAATAAAAACAAAGCAAAAATAATAATAATAATAATAATAATAATAATAATAATAATAAAATAAAAAAAAAATAGGGTTTTGAATATTGCTCCATGTGCTGTCAACTAGTATAGTGCAATATTATTGGAATTTTGGTTTAAGATTTTTCCAAATAAGTAATAGATCTGACCTATAAGTAACGGTTGTCATTATCTTGGTGATATAATTATACATAATATTAATAGTCATCATCATCATTGTCATTGTCAGTAACATCAAACCCTGATACTTTTTTAATAATCTGGTCTCAGTATGTCTCAATAAACATGACTTTTATTTTTTTGCAGCCTGACTACCTAAGCGAGACTGCCATTAAACATCTAATGGTAAGGAACATACCTCTTCAAGAGATGACTTCGTAAGTGACCCCCCAAGCAACTGATGCTTTTTGAGGCAAGGAAATGACACTAATAACTCTCCAGTTGGGCTGCCAGTTCACAAAGCAATTTTTACAGACACACATTCATCTCAGCATGGGGTAAAATAAAGTCACAGCTGTCCTGTTAAGCGTCCTAGTTTCTTGGGCATGCCATGGATGTACTGTTCTGCCTGGGGAGCACAGCACACCTTACCCGTTCCATACATCAACCTCATAGTATTTATTTCATGTAGGGGTAGCACAGTGATTTAGATGCTATCATTGTAGAGCCAGGACAAAGAGTGGCTTGCTAATGCCTCCCGTTTAAATCACAATGTGACCTCAGACAAATCTTTTTGTCACCCTGTGTTGCAAACGCCATAAATAAAATTGCTAGCTTCACCGAACGAGGGAAAACGCACTTATAATAGTGTTTCAGATTGTGTAGAATTTTATATTAAAAATCATTAACTCTTGAACATGTTCTACCTCCACTGCAGTACATGGAGTTAATATATTTAATGTATTATACAAATAATTTTAGTTTAAATGACAGTATTTATGTTTAGTCATTGCAAAGTAATGCAAAATGCAAAAATACAAAGGCCGGATTGGATAATTCCTTTATTTTTAACTTGTTATACTTTGGCGTAGCATTTCAGAAGATAAATTAAAATCTCCACATGAATGACACCAATCTGGGGGCAAGGTGGTCACCCAGGACAATCGGCATGGTAAAATCCGGAACAATGGCTGTCTATTTTGTTTGACAGTCACTGTAATTAATGAATTGCGGCCTTTATTGCAGAATTAACTCATAAAGACATGCAGTTGACAGATATTTTATTAATGGTTTGGCCATTTCGGAATTTTTACAAGAAACAGGTTTTTCTCAATGGCCGCTTCGGGGGGGAGAGATGCTTCCCATGAAATGTTTCAGATGGTGCTTTAATGGTTGAAAAATGAAGGCGTTATGCTCTCAGCCATTGAAACTTTGGCTTCAGATAATAAACTGTAAAATGATGTGACAGTTCTCTTTCATTCTGTGTCATATGTATCCTGCCGGAGTGATCAATAACAGCATCTGGGAGGCTCGGCTTCAGGGTCCTTTATCTGACAACAGGGTTCTGTCAATAATGCATCTTATGGTCAGTTAACCAGAGAGGTTTGTATGGAGCACAGTACTAAATATTCTGTTGTTGCGAGGCCTTTGTGATGGTAATACTGTATAGGCACTGAATGCTGCATTCTGTGATGTGACTAGTCCTGCTGACAGTGCTCATTACTCAAAGCGTACATTCCATCTATCTGCAAAATGCTGGACACGCTAAAAATATAATTACAAATAAGAAAAATTATAAATGTTTTGGATTTTCGGCGGATTTTGCTTAAATAGGTAGAGAGAGGAGCGCGATTGGCGCTGGAGAACCGGACCTATTCCAACTCCCCGGATCAGTGTAGAGCTGGCCAGGGACTTGGCTCTCGGCCTGTCTCGAATCTGAAAACATCACCTTCCCTGCCACGGATCTGGCTAGATTTGAATTTGGGTGAAATGAGTCATCATCATCTGGAGGCATTTAGCAATGGGGGAACCTTTCTGGCTGCTGTTACAGCAAGTACACAACTACACTGCTACAGCTGGCATGTCTGCCCACACTGTAGCCAACCCCCACTTTACCCACACTATGTCCTGCACCGTAAGTGACCTTTGCTATATCCATACTGCGCTGTAATCTGTATTGTGTTAACCCCACATTGTATCTGACAATGTACTGCATACCCGCATGGTATTTTTAAACAGGAAGAGATGCCGTGTGTTTGTACCACTACTCTTTGGCCTTTGGCCAATATTGGCAAACAATACTGTGATCTGTGAAGTGGTCAACATTGAGTGTAAATCACAGGAAATTAATGTTATTGTAGTTAAAATAATCTGGGAGCAAAAAAGGTCCAATTACACTGCACACATGCTACCCCCCCCCCCCCGACACACACACACACACACACACACTCTGTGTGTAATGTGTGCTTCTCTATTTGTGCAATCTGTACGACATGTCCAACTATTTTTTTATTCTTAGTTGTTTAATGTTCTGTGTGGAACCAACTCTTAGGGACCTCGCAAAGACATACGTCCCCACCTGAGAGGTCAATCTCAGCCACTCAACCAGGATAAATAAAAAGTGAATCAACGCTACATTAAAAGTAACACTTTATATGATAATGAAACCCTACGATTCTCTCTGTCATGTCAACTATCCCCCTCTGTTTAGATCACTTCACAAAGATTTGCAACATTGGCAGACATATTTCCTCTCCTGGGACGGTCGTATTAACACCGTAAAAATGAATACGCTCCCTAAATTACTGTATTTATTCCACACCCTTCCAATCCAAGTCCCTTCTTCTGTACTTAGAAACCTCCAATCCCCCATATGCAAATTCATTTGGAACTATAAAAAAAACTAGAATAAAAAGGCCAATCCCAGCCAAGTGTTCACAATCAGGAGGCCTTGGTGCACCTATCATCCAATGCTATTTTAATGCAACCCGTCTTGGCCAACTCACAGCTTGGCACTCCCCCGGTCGCTGCTCACGGGGCCAGCATTCAAGTGTCCGCCCGAATGCTGGGTCCCTCCCTGTGATGCGGTTGCAAAATCTTGTGAATAGCATGCATCTTAAGGGAAGCCCCCTGCCTGCGCATCCTAGCTGCAAAGACAGTTGGCGGACTGACATGTTTTTGGTTGCAGCGGCTGCGTGTGATGTCACACAGCCACCGCGGCTCGCCATGCAAATATTCCAGACATGCCTGCGTTGTCCAGACTGCATCCCTAAAATGCCGTCTTGAGAAAATGCAGCTCCGCCACCCTTCGCCGACCCATAATCCGGGGTCGCATTTTTCAAAATGCAAATGCATTTTAATGCGCACATTCGCAGATTACCCAAAACCACCTAATATGTATTTCCGGGAACCTACATTCACTACTGAATCAGCCCCATGGTGGACTAGCCAAGCCCACCCCCCCACCACCACCACCACCAGGTGGGCCCCTTTGTATACCCCCATATCACAGGTATACAGATCAGCGTACACCTGGTAACTGACAAGCCTCTTTTAGGCCATTATTTTTATTTCCTATTTTGAAGAGATCATCTCCGTCTATTTATCTACCATCCTGCCAGAGATATGTCAAGATGTATTTTGTTTTGAAAGGAGAGTGAGCGGCGCAGCCTTTTGCATGTCTTCTCTTCCTAAATAAATCATGCGCCGAGTTCCATTTTGGAAGAGAGCTGAAAGTTTCCCTCCAAGCACATTGATCTTGAGGCCGTCCGTCGTTTTCACTGGGAATTTCTATGTAAGCTCTCTTATTGGGAATATGCTAATGACTTCCACCGTGATTACTGGTTTTCTTTTGAATCTTTATTCCTCTGTGTGCAAAGCAATCAGAAGAGGAGATTTACTGCTCGCTCGTACGCCGTCTTCCACCATCTGCTCCGTCCTGTTTCATTTGAATACAGGCTGCGTGTGTAGACGGCATTGTAAGACATTTTCAAATGCACAAGGAGAAAACCTCCATATTTTAGTGTCACCGGCAGAGTGCAAACTCTCATTTGCACGGTTAATACGCTTAAAGGTGAACTCCGCCTTCAGAAAATGCTGTCTGCCAGGCAGACTTCTCTCTCTCTTATATCCCCAGACATGAGAACAGATCTGCTGTGAAGATGATGATGCTGAATGCACACTTATACGCTTATTAGCCGCACATTAAATAAACCTTGCGGGACATTGTAATTATGTGCAGGTAGCGCCCCCTATAACATGGCTGCTACAACAGCACTTAGTTAGGTTAAGCTTAATATTAGACTATTGGGAGGGCTGCCGAGAGCTGTATGGGCCACAGGTACTAAAGGGGCGTGGCTAAATCCAGGAAGTGTAGCCGCATCCCATCTGAAAAATGAAATGCTGCATGCTGCAAAGGGGGACTGTCCCCATCAGCTGCCGTCCTGAGATCCTACTGGGCCTCTTAAACAAGCACTGGCCTGGGGACACAGTACTCACCCCATCCATTAGCAGTGACTAGACAATAAGCCAAAAAATATAGTGCTAATCCTCCCCCCATTCATTATCATTTTGGTACATACAAGCTTGATGCCAGGGGTTTCATGCTCATTGGCAGGGGATACATGCTTTTTACCAGGGGGTTACATGTTCATTGCCAGGAGTTTATTGTTCATTACCAAGGGTAAAATGTTCATTTCCAGGGGTAACGTGTTCATTGATAGAAGTTTCTTATTCTTGTCCGCTGCAATGGAGCCCCTCTCAGCTCTGGGCCCCATAGCGACTGCTCTCCCTGCACCTATGGTAGCTACACCCCTGTATATAACACATGTCACTGTGACATGGAAGGTGGCCCCTCTCAGCTCTGGGCCCCATAGCAGCTGCACCCCCTGCACCTATGGTAGCTACACCCCTGTATATAACACATGTCACTGTGACAGGGAAGGTGGCCCCTCTCAGCTCTGGGCCCCATAGCAGCTGCACCCCCTGCACCTATGGTAGCTACACCCCTGTATATAACACATGTCACTGTGACAGGGAAGGTGGCCCCTCTCAGCTCTGGTCCCCATAGCAGCTACACCCCCTGCACCTATGGTAGTTACACCCCTGTATATAACACATGTAACTGTGACAGGGAAGGTGGCCCCTCTCAGCTCTGCCCCATAGCAGCTGCTCTCCCTGCACCTATGGTAGCTACACCCTGTATATAACACATGTAACTGTGACAGGGAAGGTGGCTCCTCTCAGCTCTGGGACCCATAGCAGCTGCACCCCCTGCACCTATGGTAGTTACACCCCTGTATATAACACATGTAACTGTGACAGGGAAGGTGGCCCCTCTCAGCTCTGGGCCCCATAGCAGCTGCACCCCCTGCACCTATGGTAGCTACACCCCTGTATATAACACATGTCACTGTGACAGGGAAGGTGGCCCCTCTCAGCTCTGGTCCCCATAGCAGCTGCACCCCCTGCACCTATGGTAGCTACATCCCTGTATATAACACATGTAACTGTGACAGGGAAGGTGGCTCCTCTCAGCTCTGGGCCCCATAGCAGCTGTACTCCCTGCACCTATGGTAGCTACACCCCTGTATATAACACATGTCACTGTGACAGGGAAGGTGGCCCCTCTCAGCTCTGGTCCCCATAGCAGCTGCACCCCCTGCACCTATGGTAGCTACATCCCTGTATATAACACATGTCACTGTGACAGGGAAGGTGGCCCCTCTCAGCTCTGGTCCCCATAGCAGCTGCACCCCCTGCACCTATGGTAGCTACATCCCTGTATATAACACATGTAACTGTGACAGGGAAGGTGGCTCCTCTCAGCTCTGGGCCCCATAGCAGCTGCACTCCCTGCACCTATGGTAGCTATGCCCCTGTATATAACACATGTAACTGTGACAGGGAAGGTGGCCCCTCTCAGCTCTGGGCCCCATAGCAGCTGTACTCCCTGCACCTATGGTAGCTACATCCCTGTATATAACACATGTAACTGTGACAGGGAAGGTGGCCTCTCTCAGCTCTGGCCCCATAGCAGCTGCACCCCCTGCACCTATGGTAGCTACACCCCTGTATATAACACATGTCACTGTGACAGGGAAGGTGGCCCCTCTCAGCTCTGGTCCCCATAGCAGCTGCACCCCCTGCACCTATGGTAGCTACATCCCTGTATATAACACATGTAACTGTGACAGGGAAGGTGGCCCCTCTCAGCTCTGGGCTCCATAGCAGCTGCACTCCCTGCACCTATGGTAGCTACACCCCTGTATATAACACATGTAACTGTGACAGGGAAGGTGGCCCCTCTCAGCTCTGGCCCCATAACAGCTGTACCCCCTGCACCTATGGTAGTTACACCCCTGTATATAACACATGTAACTGTGACAGGGAAGGTGGCTCCTCTCAGCTCTGGGTCCCATAGCAGCTGCACTCCCTGCACCTATGGTAGCTACACCCTGTATATAACACATGTAACTGTGACAGGGAAGGTGGCCTCTCTCAGCTCTGGCCCCATAGCAGCTGCACTCCCTGCACCTATGGTAGCTACACCCTGTATATAACACATGTAACTGTCACAGGGAAGGTGGCCCCTCTCAGCTCTGGGCCCCATAGCAGCTGCACCCCCTGCACCTATGGTAGCTACATCCCTGTATATAACACATGTAACTGTGACAGGGAAGGTGGCTCCTCTCAGCTCTGGGTCCCATAGCAGCTGCACTCCCTGCACCTATGGTAGCTACACCCTGTATATAACACATGTAACTGTGACAGGGAAGGTGGCCTCTCTCAGCTCTGGCCCCATAGCAGCTGCACTCCCTGCACCTATGGTAGCTACACCCTGTATATAACACATGTAACTGTCACAGGGAAGGTGGCCCCTCTCAGCTCTGGGCCCCATAGCGACTGCTCCCCCTGCACCTATGGTAGTTACACCCCTGTATATAACACATGTAACTGTGACAGGGAAGGTGGCCCCTCTCAGCTCTGGGCCCCATAGCAGCTGCACTCCCTGCACCTATGGTAGCTACACCCTGTATATAACACATGTAACTGTGACAGGGAAGGTGGCCCCTCTCAGCTCTGGGCCCCATAGCAGCTGCACCCCCTGCACTTATGGTAGCTACACCCCTGTGTATAACACATGTAACTGTGACAGGGAAGGTGGCCCCTCTCAGCTCTGGTCCCCATAGCAGCTGCACTCCCTGCACCTATGGTAGCTACACCCCTGTGTATAACACATGTAACTGTGACAGGGAAGGTGGCCCCTCTCAGCTCTGGTCCCCATAGCAGCTGCACTCCCTGCACCTATGGTAGCTACACCCCTGTATATAACACATGTAACTGTGACAGGGAAGGTGGCCCCTCTCAGCTCTGGCCCCATAGCAGCTGCACTCCCTGCACCTATGGTAGCTACACCCCTGTGTATAACACATGTAACTGTGACAGGGAAGGTGGCCCCTCTCAGCTCTGGGCCCCATAGCAGCTGCACTCCCTGCACCTATGGTAGCTACACCCCTGTATATAACACATGTAACTGTGACAGGGAAGGTGGCCCCTCTCAGCTCTGGCCCCATAGCAGCTGCACTCCCTGTACCTATGGTAGCTACACCCCTGTATATAACACATGTAACTGTGACAGGGAAGGTGGCCCCTCTCAGCTCTGGGCCCCATAGCAGCTGCACTCCCTGCACCTATGGTAGCTACACCCCTGTATATAACACATGTAACTGTGACAGGGAAGGTGGCCCCTCTCAGCTCTGGGCCCCATAGCGACTGCTCCCCCTGCACCTATGGTAGCTACACCCCTGTATATAACACATGTAACTGTGACAGGGAAGGTGGCCCCTCTCAGCTCTGGGCCCCATAGCAGCTGTACCCCCTGCACCTATGGTAGCTACACCCTGTATATAACACATGTAACTGTGACAGGGAAGGTGGCCCCTCTCAGCTCTGGGCCCCATAGCAGCTGTACCCCCTGCACCTATGGTAGCTACACCCTGTATATAACACATGTAACTGTGACAGGGAAGGTGGCCCCTCTCAGCTCTGGGCCCCATAGCAGCTACACTCCCTGCACCTATGGTAGCTACACCCCTGTATATAACACATGTAACTGTGACAGGGAAGGTGGCCCCTCTCAGCTCTGGGCCCCATAGCAGCTGCACCCCCTGCACCTATGGTAGCTACACCCTGTATATAACACATGTAACTGTGACAGGGAAGGTGGCCCCTCTCAGCTCTGGGCCCCATAGCAGCTGTACCCCCTGCACCTATGGTAGCTACACCCTGTATATAACACATGTAACTGTGACAGGGAAGGTGGCCCCTCTCAGCTCTGGGCCCCATAGCAGCTACACTCCCTGCACCTATGGTAGCTACACCCCTGTATATAACACATGTAACTGTGACAGGGAAGGTGGCCCCTCTCAGCTCTGGGCCCCATAGTGACTGCTCCCCCTACACCTATGGTAACTACACCCTGTATATAACACCTGTAACTGTGACAGGGATGGTGGCCCCCTCTCAGCTCTTGGCCCACAGGTTTGGTCAATATACCCCCAGGCAGGACCAATATTTGACAGTATATGCACAATAACAGGTACATTCAAAGTAACATATTAAGAGAATACAGGAGTAATCAGGTATGGCCAGCAACAGCACAATAAACCAGCAGTATAACCAGCACAGAGCTTAGGGCAGGCCGGTAATATAGGGAGCAACGCCCAATGAAAACAACCAGGAAGGACAAACCTCCCTAATCACCGCAGCTGGTCAGCCAGACACCAGGCAGAGTGCTAATGGCCTGATTATTAGGGGTGTGCATCGGCCTCTTTTTGTGTTTTATGCTTTGGTTTGGATCTCCCTTCGTGTTTTGGATCTGGATTGGCTATGCCAAAACCGCCATTTCGAGTTTTGGGTTTGGATCTGTATTTTTTTTATTAATTTTTTAGGAAAAATCACAAAATTTGGGGTGTATTTTTTTGTTCCTTCTGTACACTATTACTAACCTCAATATCATTAATTTCCAATCTAATCTGAAAACCTCACAAATTAGTTTTTAGGCCAAAAGTTTGCACTGAGGCGGCTGGATGACTAAGCGAAGCGACACAAGTGGGCGGCACAATCACTGGAATGATACGGCACGCTGGGGGCAGCCCTGCAGTAATTTTTTTTTTCAAAGAGACCCTTAGTTGTCCCCCACAGAGAGTCCCATATAGTAACCCCCCCTTAGTAGTACCCTTACTAATGCCCACTTGGTAATTATACCCTCAGTAATTTCCCCTTAGTAGTTGTACCCTTTTGTTTCCCCATCAGTAGTTCCCCCTTAGTAGTTGTCCCCCTTAAGCAGCCCCGATTATTTCTCCCATTAGTTTGTCCCCCATAGCCCCCATGATCAGTCCCCTCTCTGCAGAGAGCAAAGACACATCCAACCTGTCTGTAATTCACCAGCGAAATGAAGATGGCACTGACCACCAGGACATTTATAGTTTCCGGGTCTTGTGAGAATCCGACAGCGGGAAGACAACGTTCGGCCTTGTTTTGGACTCTTAAAAATGTTGGAATTATTCGAACCGTCCTGAAGTCGCCTCTGATCCGGTAGATTCATTTCTCTAAGAACCGAACCTGCTCATCCCTACTGATTATGACAGGTGAGACTGCACATACAGAAGTCAGGCTGCAGTTATACAGGCGGCTCAAAACATCTGAGCCCTATAGCAGCTGCACTCCCTGCCAGTGGTGACAAGAAGGGGGGAAGGTACTTTTTACCCAGATATGAGACCTTTACGAGCAGTCCTGAATCCCCCAGACACTGTCTGTGAGCCCTACGGATACCCCTGAATCAGGACGTTTGGAAGGCATGGTTAGGCTACACACGAGGGCTCTGTCCCAAGGAGCTGACAATCTATTCTGTGCTGTACAGGACACTAAGTAGCATTTAGCTGGTGATAACGAGACACCGGATTATATGGCTTATCCGGCGTTCCCAGTAATAATACATGGCGCTTGCACAGGAGAAGCTGGGGAAATAAATAAATAAGGTGACTCCAGAGAAACACATCCATTTATTGCCATGAACAGATGTAAGTGTGACACTTTTCAAGTAAACATTTTCATAAATCACATTATTTATCTGCAAATGAAACATTTTATAGAGCCAGACATTCATTCACATACAGGACACGACTTGGCACATTATGAATGAAAGTACTTTACTGGTAAGCCCGATGCCGCCTCGCTCAGCAACGGTGCGTCTCACTTACGCCATTTCTCCCTGTGCTGTAAGACTTGGCTGCGGGAGGATGGGATCTGTAGGGGGCCGTAGGAAACGCTGCCAAGTCTTATGGTGTGTTAATTATTCAAACACTGCTACATAAAGCCATTGACCAGAATGAATGCATCTTTATTACAGGTCACATTATATTATATATATGTATTAGGTAGGTGTTGTGGCGAAAAAGCCTCGGTGCCCCTATAGGAGCATCATTCAGGGTGCCACCATGAAATTATAACTTGACGCCCCTCAAATCAAAAAGGGGTGTGGATTATGAAGTCCGCAGTATGGAGGTTGAGGGCCATTAGGTTGGTCGACAGTGAAAATGTTGACATGGACTACGTCGACAATGACAAAAGGTCGACGTAAGCAATAGATCAACACAGGAAAAGTTGAACTGCATTTTCGTGTTGTTGGCATCTATGTCGACATCTGTTGACATGGACCCTCAGTTAGTGTAACACGTACCCGTGATTGTATAATCATAAACTATGAACAAGTCATCTGGATAGAAAAAACTCACGTTAACCTTTTACATGTGTCGACCATTGCCAAGTTGCCACATTTCTTGTGTGGACCTTTTGTCATTGGCTACCTAGTGTACGTCAACCATGTTGACCGTTTGCCTTTAGACCAGGTTATCCTAGTCACTGTTTAGTTAGACCAGGCGTGTCCAAACTGTGGCCCTCCAGCTATTGTGAAACTACAAGTCCCATCATACCTTGCCACAGTTTTGCTGTTAGGGAATGCTAAAACTATGCAAGGCATGCTGGGACGTGTAGTTTCACAACAGCTAGAGGGCCACCGTGTGGGCATGCCTGACCTAGACAGTCGTCTTAACCATCGGAACCACCTACAGTACAAGGTCACGGTTCCCCTGTGTGTATCTGTTCTCCTGGTCTATGTTGCAGAGCATTGGGGTAAGTTTGTTCCAGTTGCCCGGAGGCAAGATTTATATTGGTGCCCCCCCCCCCCCCCCCCCACACCAGGAGTTAAAGTGAGGGGGAACTGGGGGGAACTGAGTTCCACCACCTCTAATGGTAGGGGGAACTGAGTTCCACCTCTACCACAGTCCTAAACAGTAATTCCAAAAGAAAGCCTGTCCCAGCGGTTTCTTCTTCTGACTTGGCATATGTAATGTAAAGTTAAGATGAACAATTGTGGACATTATGTGTATAAGAAGCATCACTGTGTGATTTAATATGAATCAAGGGCACTACATGCGGTGTAATGTGTATACGATTGTGCTAATATGTATTGTGGGACCATTATCCCTTTATGGGTAGTAGGGCACAAACTCCCTGGCACTGGTCTAGGCTCTGCCTAATGGGGGGGGGGGGGGTGTCTGTGTTAGGGGAACGGAGTTCCACCACCTCTCCAGGAGCACTTTAAGCCCTGCCCCACACACACACATACACACACACATACAACCCTATATAACCTTATATAAAATATATATTTCTGTTCAGATAGATAGATAGATAGAGAGAGAGAGAGAGAGAGAGAGAGAGAGAGAGAGAGATAGATAGATAGATAGATAGATAGATAGATAGATAGATAGATAGATAGATAGATAGATAGAGAACACATATATATTTCAGCTCTCAGCCACAGAAGCAATATCGTTGGCTTTTAAATAACTGATTTAAACTTCCGGGGGGTGGAGAGGTGCCCCCTTGGGAGAAGGACCCGGCAGCAGATGACTCCATTGTCTCCCAGAATTCTGCCTCTGTTGCACAGCTATAATTACTGTTCTTGCATCTGAAGTTTTCAGTGGGGAATTACTGTAGGGGAATATGCTGTAAATCCAGAGGTACCACAGGGGGACCACACAGGGAAGCACTGAGTGGTGCCCGATGCTCACAGTCAGTATCAGCAAGGGCCACACAGGATCTGGGGACATGGAATATATTCTGAACACACCGGGTGGACAGATTTCCCCATGATTACCTCCGCTGCCCGCCAGGCCAGCAGCCCATGCTTGCATTGTTACTGATGACACCCGGATAGGCATTATCCCAATGTTTTTGTGATTTGTGGGTGTGGGGACTAAGGTGTGCTGCGCTATTGTCTCCTCTTGTAGCAACAGAGATAAGGGAAGGAAGTTATTCTGTAGAGTTTACATTTTAGGATTTTTTTTTTTTAAATTGATGCTTTTGGACATTTTTATGTGAGTTTCCTGTTTTTTATCATGTCATCTGTTGAACCGTATCTCATTGGTGAATTATCCTGCGTTGTACAGGGTTCCTGACCCTTTTGTTAAAAATTTTTTTTATGCATAACGTGAGAAAAATCTCAACTCTGTTTTACCTAACTGAGGAGGATTAGGAAATTAACATTTCCGAAGGGAATACAGAAAGATACCTTGATGAGCCGTACATAAACCACTGACCGTGTGAGTTGGGTACACGATATATGACTAAAAGAAACCATTAGATGCTTGTGAAAGGTTACACTATAATGGGTGAAACGTTTCCTACAAAGAGGGTGGAGGTTTCCTCTTTTTCAAATTCAATTAAGAAACGACACCCTATATGCTCTAAACCAGCCATATCAGTGTCAATACGGGTACACCCATCACCTTTTCATAATCTTACCTTCACCAAAGTTGCCATAGGAATAAGTTGTTATTGTACAATCCTACACAAAATATTCTACAATATTCTATTCTACAAGTGGAGAACATTCACCAATGAAGTCATATTGGAGGCAGAAAAAGTGATTATACAAAGATACCTTGATGTGTCTGAAATATCCCATCTCCAATGTGATTAGGGTACGTGTATTGAACCAGGGGTGTCCATTTTAAAAAAAAGGGTGAAGGTTCAGGAGATGGTGGCGGGACTACAATGACGTGAATTACATCATTTTGCGTCATTTTAGCCCCGTTCCCTCCCCGTAGACTCACAAAACGTGGAGTATATGTGTATTGGGGGAGGGGCTTTGTGACGTCAGCCTTATCCCAGCTGCATTGCGTCTCCTCTCCGGGCTTCTCCCATAGAGGTAACTTTAAAAGTCGGGAAGTATGAGGTCATGTACTCAGGACATCTGTCTGTTCAGGTAATTAATGACCCAGCACAGTAGATGATGACATCCAGAAAACATGCCCTGCTGTGGGTTACTTGAAGACTGGAGGTGAGAACCACAGCAATTGGGGAACCGGGCTAGAGTCAGTGCCAAAGATGACAGGACAGCACAAAAGGGGGGAAATGTATCACTAGCACAGTCGTCCACCTGCTAAAGGCCAGAGATGTACCCACAGGCATCACACCAACACAATGTTGACAATCAGTTGGTTGACACCAAAAAGTTGACATGCACAGGGTCAATATTGACAAAAGCTTGACAGAATCAGAAGGTTGAAATGGCAGTGGTTTAGATGTGTTTTTCACAATTTTCCAATTTAAAAACTGAAAACTTATGGTGATATTTCCACGTGTTGACATTTTCCATTTTGTCATTTAATCGATGCTGACGTTGTGCGAGTCGACCTTTTAACTGTTGACCTAGTCTGTGAGCTGATCCACACCCCCTGGGTGTCACCGTTCCCGGGTGTGATGCCGAAATGCCAGCTCTTCCACAGTGATAGGAGCCAGGTGCTGCAGTGTGACATTATCCTGCAGCAGCTGGCTCCTGTCACTGAGAAGGAGCCAGCAGTGCAGGCACTAGTCTCTGAAGGCAGGTCAGCATCTCCAGGGATGCTGGGTACACCCCCAAAGGAGTTTTTAATAAGCTTCCCTCTAGGCCATGCCCTTTTACCTGCAGAAATGAGGGGCAGGGATGGGGAACCTTCGCCCCTCCAGCTGTTGTTGAACTACATATCCCAGTATGCCTTGCAACAGTTTTAGCATGGCCACATAGCAAAACTGTAGCAGGGCATCCTGGGATGTCTAGTTCAACAACAGCTGGAGGGCCGAAGGTTCCCCGTCCCTGCTCTTAGACCACAACCCTTCCCATGAGGCTACACCCCCTTTTGGGATTGAGTAGCGGTTTCTGTTTTCTGCAACCTGGGTGATGCTAAGAGGGGCTGAAGGCTGCTTAAGCATGAGGCTATATAAGAGCCCTGGCTTAGGGTCATAGAAAGTTCAGGCAGGGGGAAAAAACTCTGTTCAGTTTTTTCTGCCTAGTGATAAGGTTGGCAGAAGTAGTTAGCCTATCAGGAGTTAAGGGGGAGGGTACCTTACAGCACTACTTAAGCCTTGGGATCATGTGACCTCCACCTTCTTACCTTTTGAAAGCCCTCCCGCCCTCCCTATTTTTAGCACTCAATGGTGGGATGGTTATCCCTCGGAGCGCTGGTACGCTGGGCGCTTTTTAAGCAATTTTGTGGTGGCTTTTCAGCCATATTGGCGGAAAGTCGCTACCAGCCAGCGGTCAAAGGGGGGCATAAGCGGTCATCGTGGGACACCACCCCTTTCGTAGGACGGCGGGTGGTCCTTGCCATGCGGGTGGACAAGGGGCGTTCCCCTGCGGGACCGCCCAATTTTTGCTCTGCCAGGTTAAGGGGTGGTGAGATCCTCACGATGCAGGTTGTGCCAGTTAGGAGGCGGTGGTGAACCCCTCCTTAAGTTTAAGTCACGTGTTTCAAGTTGACTGGGCTGGCGTGTGGTAGCGACTATAATCTTGCCATCTTTAGTTTAACGGTTAGGGACCTGATCTTTAAGATCCCAAATTTTCCAAATTTAAATTCTAGTTTAGCTTAACAAGGTCTTCAATAAATAATTCCTTTGACCTTTTTAAACGTAATTCTGGTGTCTGAGTCTTTATTTTGTCTGCGTGATTTATTTGCGTCAGTCTCAATTATTTTTAGGTAAGAGGTTTTTACTTATGGTTAAGAAAAGGTTAATTAAGTCATGGGCTACTTATGGATATGTGCAAATGCTGTCTCAGCAATAAAAGTCAACGTAGTGTCATAGCCGGCTGCGTCGGCGACGCCAACGTCCGTTCCGTTGTTTTCAAATTAAAAACGTAAAATGTCATTGAGATGACATAGACGGGAAACACCTGTTCTACCTTTCCAGTGACACGACCCATTAAATACACTGCAGTTCTACCATTGTCAATAATTGGTTTAGTGTTTGGACCCTGAACCCACGGTGAACTTAGCCTTGCTACAAAATGTCAATGATTGCCAGCAATAAAATAATCAAGTTTGTCTGGTTTTCAGAGCTACAATCTGTAAATAGACCCGGAACGCTGCGTCGGCGGGGAGAGATTTGACCTCATTGTTTGCATTCAAATGCTCGGTCATGTTCTCTTAAATAGCCGCAGCCCCCTCCCTTCCTCTAATATATTACCAAACGGGACACCCACATTGTCTCTCTTATCTCTGAGTATCATATGTTACACAAATAGACAACTATCGACACGATACAGCTAAAATAGCAATGTTTAAGTGAGGTTTAATATTTAATAAGATAAAAACAGAACAGCCTCAGATTAGCATCAGGCAGCCGGCCAGCAGCATGAAAAAACAATCTGCCACAAACCGGACTGGACCGTCCATCCGTCTTGTGCAGCGTGGCAGGGGGCTATATATATTACATGTATACTATATATCATGTGTGTACTTCTGTTTATGTAAACAACAGCCTTTTCCCAGTGTTTTTCTTTAAAATGTTTGTTTATTTTTGGATTTGCAGAAGACGTGGTTTGTTCATAAGGTTACATTTTGGGTCTAATGCATCTCTTTCTATGAGGCACCCACAATAGACCCTATTCAGACACGACAGTACCCACAGGCCCAATAGACCCTATTCACACTGCCTGGAATCTGGACAGCGGGCGATTACCGATACACTGCGCATGTGTACGGCTCATAGTGCGCATTCTCAAGGTCCTTCTGTGATGAAATCCTTTTAACTTTTCACTAGGGGATTGACAGGGAACTGGCAGTTTAGTGGGAGTGCTAAGAAAAGGCGCGGCGTGCCTAGGAAAACACTGGGCGTGTCCTGAGCATATAAGGGGAGGGTGTGCGACATCAGCTTCAGGTCTGATATGCATTGCAATGCCGAGTACTGTAAGTCCAGGGCTGCACGCGCCTGTGATGAGTTTTAACCCCGTAACAAATGGTTTTGGACATATTGACATGGCTGCGATTAGATTTGTAGCCATACACATCCATACATTGATTTGAAATGTGGGATTTCCCTTTAGCGGGGTAGCATGACCAGGTCTAATGTTACTGGGTTGCGATGTGTTACACCGCATTTATGGTACGGCCTCATCTAGATACTGTGCCCACTTCTGTATAGGTCACTGGTATGCTTTTGTTACGAGCCACCTCTGGTGGGTCTGTGTTACTGCAGCCTAACATCAGTATGTGCAGTCTCACCTGTCATAATTAGGCCATTAGCACTCTGCCGGTGTGTCTGGCTGACCAGCTGCGGTGATTAGGGGGGTTTGTCCTTCCTGGTTGTTTTCATTGGGTGTTGCTCCCTATATTACCCAGCATGCCCTAAACTCTGTGCTGGTTATACTGCTAGTTTCTAGTGCTATTGCTGGTCATACCTGATTACTCCTGTATTCTCTTAATCATCTGTTACTTTGCATGTAGCTGTTATTGTGCATATACTGACAAATCTTGGTCCTGCCTGGGGGCATATTGACCAAGCCTGTGTTATCCTGTAACCTGACTCAGTCCTTGCCTGTATACCCTGATCCTCAATCCTGAATTAGTCCTTGATTGTATACCCTAATCATGAGTCATTGCCTGCTGTATACTCTGATCCTGCCCAGCCCTGTGTTCACCTACCTGGATCTGGTTTCCCGGAGTTTAACCCTTCATGTGCCTGTACTGTGCTTGGTCTTTTTTTCCCAGCTGATACCTGCTCCATTGGAGCTTCTGTTTGTATCCTGGGATTAGTAGTAGTAGCAGTACGTTTATTTACTGGTCACTGGTGCAGCCTCATCTACATACTGTGCCCAGTTCTGTATATGTCACTGGTATGGCCTCATCAATCAGAATCAGAATCATCTTTATTGGCCAGGTATACTTGCGTATGCTTGGAATGTTTTGTGGTAACAGTGCAGCATCAAGCAGGGAACACAAGGGGGGTTGAAAGAGAAGCATAAACATACATCACATACATTTCACATATATCTAGAACAGTTTGAGTTAGTATTTAGTATTTGGTACGTTCAATACTGTTTAGTTGGTGGACAGCTATTGGGAAGAAGCCTTTTGTAGTTCTTGTCGTCTTTGCTGGGATGGACCTAAAACATCTGCCTGACGGAAGGGGTTCCAACAGGTTGTGGCCAGGGTGTAGCTTGTCCGCCAAGATCTTTCCTGCACGCTTGTTGACCCTGGCTAGGTATAGTTCTTGGACAGTGGGGAGCTCCGCCCCAATGATCTTTTCTGCCATCCTCACCACTCTTTGCAACCTTCGTCTGTCATTCTCATTTGCTCCTCCGAACCAGATTGTGATCGAGGAGCAAAGGACAGACTCTACTATGGCAGTGTAGAAGATGAGCAGCAGCTCCTGCGGGATGTTGAATTTCTTGAGTTGCCTCAGAAAGAACAACTGCTGCTGAGCCTTCTTGACAGTTGTAATGATGTTGGGACCCCATTTGAGGTCGCAGGAAATCTTTGTTCCTAGGAATTTGAAGGAGTCGACCCTCGACACTACTCTGTCAGATATTATGAGTGGGTGCATGGCATTTGGTTTCCTTCGGAAGTCCACCACCATCTCCACCGTTTTGATGGGGTTGAGGTCAAGGTTGTTTCCGCTACACCATTTAGTTAGCCGATCCACCTCCCGTCTTTATGCCGACTCGTTTCCATCCATGATTAGGCCGATAACCGTTGTGTCGTCTGCAAATTTTATAATTTTTACTGACTGTTTTGCTGAGGTGCAGCCGTTTGTGTAGAGGGAGAAGAGCAGGGGGGGAGGACACATCCTTGAGGGGCACCGGTGCTAATTGTACATGTGTTTGACATGAACAAGATACTGTGTCCAGTTCTGTATAGGTCACTGGTGCGGCCTCATCTAGATGTTGTGCCCAGTTCTGAAGGCCATGTCTCCAAGATTGATATAAATACAATGAATTACAACTAACATGGTACACACAGGGGCGTAACTATAGCACCGCAGCCCCCGCGACCGCGGGGGGGCGCTATGCATGTGCGGGCGCCGGGGGCTGCAGTGCTATAGTTACATTACACCCCGCCACCCGCCGCACCAACCCCCCCATCCCCAGTCTTTACCTGTGTTCAGTATGCGCTGGTCCGGTCCCGGCTCCCTTCTTCTGCTGAGGACCACCACAAAATGGCCGCCCCCATATAGCACACAGTTCTCTGAAACTGTCTGCTGTATGGGGGCGGACATTTTGTGGTGGTCCTCATAGCAGAAGAAGGGAGCCGGGACCAGCGCGTACTGACTGAACCTAGGTAAGACTGCGGGGGTTGGTGCGGCGGGCGGAGGGGCGGGTTAGTGGCTGGGTGCGCTCCCTTTAACGGCGGGGGGGGCGCCCAAAATGTAGTTACGCCACTGGGTACACACCCAGAGAAGGACAAGGGGGGCATGATGAACACTGTCATATATACTGTATCAGGGTCCAGGTAAATAAATCTTAGTACTTGGGGACATGTGCTGACACTGGGAGAGGGAGGGTCAGAGGAAATCTGACATCACGGAAAGTGGACAAGTGGAATAGCTCAGGGGTGGTAGAGGCTGAGACAGTAGCGCAGTATAACCATGTGTGGGATAGGCATAAGGACATAATTACAAATAGGGTTAAGGTACCTAAAGGATAAATCAGGGGGCAGACCAGATGGGCCAAGTGGTTACCTGCCGCCTCCTCCAGTATATTCCTATGTAAGCCAGTGTTACTGATCCCAGCGACAAGGGACCCAGGTAATGGGATTACGGTGGCTGATGACATACTCCTGCTGTACATGTGCTCAGGAAGAAGCTGCAATGCCTGTTACTCATTTCCTTGAGACGTCTGCTTCTAATATCATATAGTATTTCCTACATGAAGCAAGAAACGTCATTCGCTGGGTAATTCAATGAGGATTACTTTAGATTACAAAGAAAATACATCCTTCATTACCCTGACAGGCACAGAAAACATATATGTTACATTTAAAGTAAAATATTAATAAATCCAATATACTGTAGTAGAAATATAAATTTCATTTAAACATTTCAATCAGTCCTCTGACATTACCTTGAAAAGCAATTTGATTTCTCCTCAAACATATGCTGACAATTTAACATATTACAATAATGGAGAAATGAGTAATTGGAAGGTGTTTTATCTGGTAATCATTCTGCTGTTACTCTAATCCCGTAATTGTGTCGGGAATCGCAGGTGTTTCTTAAAGGGCCATCACCAGGGAAAGGCGTTTTGTGTGATCATTTTACTGGAACTGGAACATGATATATATAAATACTGTAATAACTGTGTCCCGGTGCTAGCGCCAAAGCCGGAAGTGCTGTGGTCAATTAGCTATAGCGCACACACGAAAAGGGCTTATTCGCAAAGTGAGTGATAGGTAGTCAACTCCTACGTCGGGAACATTTTCCGGACACAGAGGGGGTAACGCTGCCAGGGTGGGGTCAGGATTACTGTGGTCAAAATCCCAGCATCAGAATCCTGTGCGGTGTCTGTGACACTGGGTCTGGTGCATTTCAACTGAAGGCGGGGCCTGTGTGCACATGTTTAGGGCTCCACAAACATGGCGCCCGCCATGATCCGCAGACTAATTTGATGACTGCTCTTGCGCAGCGGAAAGGTGATGGGTGAAGTTTGTATGGTGCGTCCCACACATATAGAAATGCCTATGCCCTGGAGTACCAATGTCACTAGAGATGTTGGCACTGGAATTCAGACGGCCAGCATCCCAATCGTAATCATCCTGGGGTGTTGTAGCATGGGGTACTAGGGGGGACTTAGGGTTGTGGGAAGTTAGGGTGAGGCTGTGTGTGAGGGGTTAGGGCTAGGCAGTAAAAAGTGGGTGTTAGGGTTATGCACTAAGGGGGAGGGTAGTTTACGGGGAGGGAGGTTTAGGGTAAGTACACTTACCCAGCCCCTGTCAAGATTATGTTAAGCTGTATGCCCCTGTCGGTCTTCTGATTGATGACATCACATGCGTTGGTCAAAGATTCCGATCCCGCAATGGGCTATAAATGGTGGTCCTAGAAGTGAGTAGGAACCAGTGAATCACTGGGGCATATAGTGTATGTGCTGCAAATTAAGCTAATTGTACATGGCAATCCTGTGGAGTGTGTAATCACGAACATCTTATACTTGTCTTTTCAGGTGCACTACACCTACCAGCAAGCCCTGTCTGCCACAGTATGCCGGTACTTGTACCTCTCCTAGGCCCTTATTCTGATTGGTGCGGTAATATCCGTGTGCGTTCGTGCCGCCGATGTTTTGTGTCTGCGCATGTGCAGAGGCGTCTCTGCGCGTGTGCGAGCGGGGCATACGGCCAAATTCCGCATGAAATGTGAACACTCCGAACAGGGGGTGGAGAGGGGCGTGAAGGGCTATTTAGGCTCATTACCATATGCATACGCCCCGCGTTTCATGGGCGTTCCCATGCAAACGCTGGGCGTACGTATGGTAATGCGGCCGTGACGCACGTGTAGGGGGCGGACATATGACATCGCCGGATGTCAGCTGCCCGCCCAGATCCCTGCTTTTGCACGGAAAAATGTCCGTGTGGTCTGGGGTTGCGGGAGCTGGTGGAGCACTCGGTCCTGCATTCGATGGTCTGCGACCATCGAATGATGGGGGAGGTTCCCTGAGATGGAGGAGGCGTATTCCGTGAAAAATACACGTGCGGTCCGTTCGGCCAGCTTCTTACCGCGTACGGACGGAGTTGGCGATCCGTATGGAAGGCGGGGTTTCGAACGCACGGTCCTGGCCGCATAATCGGATCCGGCCGCACCGATCAGAATAAGGGCCCTAGTAACAGCATGCCATTTCATGACAGGACAATACCCTGAGCCCACTTTCCAGGGATGTGTGGCATAGCACTAGTGCTATCAGCGCAGAACGGCTTGTTCCTCGGGGGAGGAGCATGTCATATAGTGGGCTTGGCTCTCCTAGGGTGTCTAGTTCTCTGCTGCCGGCCTAGGGCTGCTTGGCAATATGGTGGGGAGTCCACACACTTTTTGTACTCCATTTCTACAGTACCACCAGCCCTGATGGAAATTCCTGAGGATCTAACTTTTCCATTACGAAACAAGACCGAAGCGCTAATATTATTTTTATTTTTAGTTGGAGTGGTTGTTGTTGTTGTTGTTGCTCACTTTATTTATTATTTAAATGTGGTAGTAGACATGCTGGAATCCCTGCCATCTGTGGCTTCAACACCTGCAGCAAATCTCAGGTTGATGCATCCAAATTTTTGGGTTTTGCATCGTTTTGACTCGGAGGTGCCAACTTGTTCTGCAGCGCGGTAATGATTCAACGTTTATTTATTTGATCTAATTTCCCTGGCGTAGGCACACAACATGCACATATAGTATACTGTATGTTTCTATGAAACCTACTTATAATCGGGTTCTATCTTCTTCGGCTATAGAATGCTCTGCGTATTCAGCCAAGATCCTCTTATTTCAGTTGAAATGCACCTCTGTTTGTTGAGTGCTGTTTTGCTATGAGATTCTGTATACATGGATCCTGGGTATTGCTCGTATACGGAGTAATGGATCTATTCTTGTTTGCTTA
Organism: Crinia signifera; assembly: GCF_055691185.1. NCBI lineage: Eukaryota > Metazoa > Chordata > Amphibia > Anura > Myobatrachidae > Crinia > Crinia signifera. The sequence continues at coordinate 174,615,786 of NC_139224.1, read as the reverse complement.
AGGTGTTAGAAAATTTAGTGTATGATGAGCCAAGAAATTCTAAATTATTCCAATTTCCACCATCATCCTAGAAGTGCTTAGTAAAGTACTCAGCCTTCCCTGTATCCGCACTAAATCCCTGTGTTAATGCGCGCCGTCAAACTGGAAATTGTTTTCTCGCAGTATCATAGGATGGGAAATAGCTTCAAATCCTAGAAATAAAATCTTAGAAAATCTGTAAACAAATCACATGAGATGATTTCCACTAAAGTTCAGAAAAGCTATTTGCACTGCGGAGACATAAATAACCGGCTGTATTATCACTGTTTCAAACCACTTTGATGAAACAGATGGTGAAAGCACTGAAGATAATTGTAAAGTTGGAATTATGAGCTATTTGTGAGAAAGCACTTTCCGTAGATTTGCAAAGGAAGAGGGGGGAAGGCACGGGTGCTGGTATTTAGGCTTTGGGAGGAAATGTCCACCTGCACAAGTGTACTTCTCAACATCCGCCCGGCAATGCTGAAAAGTCGTTAATGACCCACATTGCCTACTTCTAATTAAGACTCTTCAGCCAGTGCGTGGGAATACTATTTCTCATGTATGGCTGATTATTTATGTGCTGTTTGCCATCTTGCTTGGCTTTCTCATTAAAATATGGTGAAGTGGGTGCATTATTATTGAAGTCCCAGCCCTGTTTTGTTTTTTTAAGGAGAAGTCTTCTAATGGTTTGGGAAGAAGGGTCTTATCGGGTCTACAATGAATGTTTCCATGTTTTGAAATGCTTTGAATTAAAGGGGTCCCTGCACTTATGAGGCCAATGTAGGATTTAAAGACCAGTGCGGCATTCAAGCCTGAAGAGGGCGCCGCGTGGAGGGATGTGATCGTTCTACTGCGAAAAACTCCTCTCACCTAAATTTTTGCACCTCCTTGCCAAAAACATTTCTGTGTCCTCTATAGATTAATTATAATATTTTTACCTACAAGCTCATTGTCAGGGGTTTCTTGCTCATTGCCAGGGGTTACATGCACATTGCAAGGGGTTAAATGCCCATTGCCAGGGATTACATGCTCATTGCCAGGGGTTATATGCTTATTGCCAGGGGTTATATGCTCATTGTCAGGAATTTTATGCTCATCGCCAGGGATTACATGCTCATTGCCAGTAGTTAAATGCTCATTGCCAGGGATTACTTGCTCATTGCCAGGGGTTATATGCTTATTGCCAGGGGTTATATGCTTATTGCCAGGGGTTATATGCTCATTGTCAGGAATTTTATGCTCATTGCCAGTGGTTAACTGCTCATCGCCAGGGATTACATGCTCATTGCCAGTAGTCAAATGCTCATTGCCACAGATTACATGCTCATTGCCAGGGGTTATATGCTCATTGCAGGGTTTTCTCTCCCAGACCTCCACTTTGAATACAGTTGCATTGTTACGTCACTGCTTATCTGTGTCCTCAGCATTGCAACCTACAGTTTCTGCCCTGGCTTATAGGATGGTGTTATACCTTTGCTTGCCCCTAGTGAGTGACTGAGGGGTAGATGTATCAAGATTTGGGGAGATATTAAGTGGCAAGAGACTCAGAGCCAGATGTATCAAACTTCAAAAAGTGATAAAGTGGAAAGTGATAAACAACCAACCAATCAGCTCCTACCTGTCATTTTTCAAACCCAGCTTGTAACATGACAGGTAGGAGCTGATTGGATGGCTGTTTATCACTCTCCATGTTATCACTTTTTTGAAGCTTGATACATCTGGCCCATAGTACCAACTAAACTGTGCCAATAGGAGAACAGGGAATGGTTTGACCAAAAGAACAGCAGATGTTTTGTCCATTCATATTAAGCCGTATGGGGCTCTGAGTGATCCGGAACAAAAGTAAGTGCATGAGGTGGATGTCACAAAAAGCCCACAATATTCTGAAATAGAAGTGTTACAGTAACTTTTCAGAACACATTGGGGTAAATTTACTAAGATGGGAGTTTGATTGAAGATGGGATGTTACCATAGCAACCAATCCGATACTACTTCTTATTTATATAGCACCTTCTAGAAGACAATAGATATAACCTGATTGGTTGCTATGGGCAACATCCCATCTTCAATAGGACTTACATCATAGTAAAGGTACGCCATGTTCGGGAGAGGAAACCACAATGATATGAATAAAGATCACTTTGGGGATGAGCTATTGATATTGTGAAGTGCTGAAGATAATTGTCATATTGAAAGTTAATCTGTGTTTATCTTTAGAATTGGAATGTCAGAGCTATTGTTCCCTGGAATCAGGAAAGACCAGCATTAGATGATAATATTATGACTAGAGACAGGATTATATGCAACAAAAAAAGCTTGAAATATGCATGAAAAATACTTAAAATATGCATGAAAATCTTCAAAATATGCAAAATTAAAAATACAAAATATATAGTAATTTATAGTTTTTTATTTAAATCAGCATACAATTAGTAAGCAGTATATGACCAGCAGTAAAATATATATTTATAATGCCCCCAGCAGATAAATGGATATAATGCCCCCAGCAGATAAATGTATATGATGCCCCCAGCAGATAAATGGATATAATGCCCCAGCAGATAAATGGATATAAGGCCCAAGCAGATAAATTGATATAATGCCCCAGCAGATAAATTGATATAATGCCCCCAGCAGATAAATTGATATAATGCCCCCAGCAGATAAATTGATATAATGCCCCCAGCAGATAAATTGATATAATGCCCCCAGCAGATAAATTGATATAATGCCCCCAGCAGATAAATAGATATAATGCCCCAGCAGATAAATTGATATAATGCCCCCAGCATCTACTGCACTGTAAGTGCCAGTAACACTCACCGTTGGCCCACTCTCACTCTTGTGTGGTTGAGAACACTGTTTAGTGTAGCTCAGAAGCGCCACTGACTCCGGCTTCCAGCACCCGCACGGCGCGCAATGATTTCCCGCGTGTCAGCAGAGGCGGGCAGCCTATCAGCGCGGCGGGTGTGGGATGTAGCTGGAAGAGCTTACGTTACACACTGCACTGTTTAGCAGCGTATCAGCTCTTCCACCCACATCCCACCTCCCGCCGTGCTGACATGCCGCTCGCTCAATCCTTTCCTCTGATGGGCGCTTCTGTCAGCCTATCAGAGGAGTTGGCTTACAGATAGCAGAAAAAGGGGAATGGATACTGTTGTACTGGCCACGCTCAGCCGCCGACGCTCAGCGTTCCTCCGGCAAACAGTAAAAATATGCACAATCAGGACATTTAGGTGAAATATGCAATTACTACTGAAAATCGGACAAATATGCAAATGCATATGCAAATATGCAAATACATATAATCCGGTCTCTAATTATGACTATTGCCTGTCGTGGCTTTTTAGCTGAATATTAGTCTGTGTTGCTATTCCCTTATTTCTGTGTTTTGCAAAGGGTTTAGTTTATGTTTGAAGCACAGTATGTTGAGCTAATTGAGAAGATGCATTTTATAGACAAAGAGATGGGGCAGCAATCAGTGGCATAACTACCAAGGGAGCAAGGGGTGCAGCTGCTATGGGACCCGAGCTGTTCCTGGGGCCCGCAGCCAGCTCCCCTACACCCAGTTACATGTATGCAGAAAAGCGCAAGTCATCCTTCCCTTCCTCCTGGCCACGATCCACGGGCCTCATTGACACTCTTCAGGCTGCATCTTCCGGTAAGTTCTCAGGCAGCCCTGTACACATCTACCCCCATGTGTGCTTGAAACTATACCACTACACCCTCTTCATCTGTGTGTGACCCCCCTAATGCCATGTGTTACCCCCTGTAAACTATGTGTGTGTGACTCTGTACCCCACAAACCCTGTGTGTGAAACCTTCCCCATCACCTACATCCTTCCTCTGTGTGTTACCCCATGTAACCCATTCCTGTGCGTGTGACCCCCCCCTGGAACCCCCCGCACCTGTGTGTGTGACCCCCCCCCTGGAGCCCCCCACCCCTGTGTGTTTAAAATATTGTCCCCTTACATCCTACCTGTGTGAGACACTCTGTACCCTCCTTGAATGACATTGTGTACATCCACTACTCCTGTGTGTGACCCCCCTACCCATGTGATTGTTTTTGTGACACATTTAACCTCCACACTACCTGTGTTTTTGTCACCCTGTGCGTCTCCTCACTCTACAAGGGGGGCCCCTTTCAAAAGTTTGCTATGGGGCTCTGACGGTTCTAGTTACGCCCCTGGCAGCAATTAAGTTCAAGACCCCTGTTCAAAAACCCAACAAAATATATTAGTCCTTGCTTATTTACTTCTGTAAGCTATTGTGTGGAATATTCCTCTTATGCTACGATTCCTTGTCATATGTATGGTGATAGTTCCTTTTATAGTATGGTGACCTTCCCTGGACCTAAGGCATCTTACCCTTATTCAACAAATGTGCTTGACTATCCTATTTATCAACGCTTTTACGTTATGTGAGTGGGGCTAGCCTGTTGGCTACAGCCTGAGGTGGATGGAGTCACTGTCAAAGATTACAGTCAACTTTCACTTAGTGCAGGGATATAAAGCCAAGAAATGATCAGAAAACACTTTCGGTCTATGCCTTAATAGAGATTAAATCCACGTTAAATATATTTATCTATAACTCCCTTCTCTTACAGGTGGAAGAACCTTAGGTGGTCCAATGTCCAAAGGATTAAAAACACAGATGACTAGTGTCAAACTGACATGGGCAGTAACCTTCTACCGAACCATGAGGATCTCAGCCATGGTGCCTTTATAGTTATACCTAGTTGGGGGATGGAGGTTGTTTAAGAAAAGAAAAAGACTCATTATAAAGTTCTAAAATATTTCTTTTAGAAGCCTGAGGCTTTTACCGATGCACAGCGGGAGATGGTGTAATGAGTCCGCAGCATCGCAGTCCAGCTCCCCCATGTTCCCCATTAGGCTTAGAGTGTAAGAGACCGTAAGTGCACTCTTCCACAGGTACAGTAAATGAGTAAATGCGTCCTGCAATTGGGCTGAGCGAAAGCAGGAGAAGTGTTTCACCGCCAGACCCAGAAATGCGCAGAGACCAGAAGCAGTTGTCTGATTGCGATAAATAAAACCTCTTTCTATTGGTCTTTTACTGGTAGCAAGGTAGAGAGAGGAAAATCAGCATTTATCTTCCTAGGCGATGTATAGACATGAGCTCTGCCAATGTTTTAGCACAGATGAATGTGTGATTGAAATTCTTGGACGCGCTCTATGTAATTATTTAAGCACATACTGTATGCAGCGATAGGAGAAATATGTGCACAAGACAGCACTCCGAATGGTCCAGCGTCACAGAGACCGGCGTTCTCCTCCTGAGGGTGCTCAGTATATGTACTGCATACTATATTATGCACAATGGTTGGCATTCTATATATATATACAGTATACAAAGTCTGCAGTTATGGCCAGTGCCGGTGCAAGACGCCAGAGCGCCCCAGGCGGGGGGGCGCCCTGGCGCTCACCCGCTCCACGGGTGGGGGGTGGGGAGGAATATGGATGCCGTGCTGCTCCTGGGGGGGGGGTGATGCATGATGTGGCCGGCACGCTGATTTGGGGGGGGGGGGGGGGAGAGAGATACGGCGTATATATAATTACTCACCCTTCAGGAAGAGCTCGGGTCTAGCTCAGCGTGCGGGAGGGAGAGCTGGAGGTCTGGCTTAACGGGCAGGAGGGAGGCCTCGCAGTTCAGTCCCGGTGCAGTGTGACTGACATCTTCCTCCACCCACACCGTGTACAGCCACTCAGCCGGGCAGCGCTGAGCACTTGGCTCACCCTCAGATGCTGCCCGGCTGAGCGGCTGTATGCGGTGCGGGTGGAGGAAAATGTCAGTTAACATGCACCGGGGTCCGGGACTGAACTGCACACAGCACAGCGAGCCCTCCCTCCTGCCCGATAAGCCAGACCTCCAGCTCTCCCTCCTGCCCTGCTCCCAACTACCGCCCCCCAGTGGCCGGCGCCCTAGGCAAATGCCTAACACTGCCTAGTGGTGGCGCCAGCCCTGGTAATGGCACTCGGTGATAGGAAAGATACACAGGCTCCGGTGCCTTCCTCCTATTTAGGACTCCATACAAAGTGGCTCCCAATTTAGAAATCTGTTTGACAGCGGCATTCGGACAAAAGACACAACACACATGCCTTGTTTCAGCAACGTTTCATTGCTGGTCGCATTTTCGTCAGGGCAGTTACATCTGAATTAAAATTCACTCACCATTTAAATGCTCCCATTCCGCTCAGCGTCTGTGCGTGCAGAGCGGCAGCGTGTCTGCGGCAGCAGCACAAGATGACGTCACACCCAGTGCGCCCATCACGATGGTTACATGTATACAAACTGCAGAATAGATCATACAACGGCATATTAGTTACAGTAAGTAAATGCATGTGGCATAACAATAATGCAATAAACAAAGAAACTGTATAATGAGACTGTTACAGAAAACAGTTCAGACCCAGCGTTTCATTCAGGCCATGTGAACTAAGAGAATTTAACAAAAAAATCCAACGGGATTCCTTCTGTAACAGCAATTTAGACCTGTTGCCACCTCTAGTAAGGGGTGGCGCATGGTCTATGATATTATGCTTGAGTGCTGTGGGTGAGTGCCCCATGAGGGCATAATGCCTCGCAACCGGCTGCTCGTTCCTTTAAGTGCAGCATTGCGTATAGCTTGCCTGTGTTGAGCCATTCTAACTTTAAATTGACAGTCGGTATTGCCGACATAGTACTTGCCGCAAGGGCAGACAAGAACATAGATGACGAACTGGCTCGTACAGGTCAATCTAAAATTAATTTTAAAACTTTTAGAATTAGAGGAATGTTGAATGCTGTCCCCAGTCCACATATACCAGTACGTAACGCATCCGGTGCATTTGACACAACCATTCCTGGGAGTACCCAGGAAAGTAGCAGATTTATTTTTACCAAAGTTGGTAATGTCTGTGTGGACTAAATAATCCCGGAGGTTACGTCCACGGGAGTAACTAGATATGAGTTTTTTGTTCAATAACCCTGGTGTCTCAGGGGTGAATTTATGAAGCTTGGAGAAGTGTTATGAGCAAGCTGATAATGGTTCAGCCAATCAGCTACAATATGTAAATTGACAGGTAAGAGCTGATTGGCTGAACCATTATCACCTTGCTCATAACGTTCTTTATGGGGATAGATAACACTTCTCCAAGCTTCATAAATTCACCCCTCAGTGTCAGCTGATACTATGGGCCAATATTGATGAACCGCATTTTTTGCTAAATTGCTACAAGTATTGTATCGATTGGGCCAGAATAATCTATTCTGGGTGTTCTTTTTAGGTTTTCTTCTCAGGGATTTGCTGCGGAGAATGGCTAGCACCCGCTGTTTAGTGGCCAATAATTCTTTATAATCATAACCCCTCTCGACAAATTTGGCTATCATGTTATCAAGCTGTAAATTGAGATATGCAGGATCTAGAGTATATGTATAATGCACATACATTGACGATAAGCATATTTGACAAGTCATGGGTTAGTAAATCTACCATTATCACCCTCAGTGGCGTAACTACTGTAAGGCAGCCCCAGCAGCCGCTTGGGGGAGCAAGTGGCAGCAGGGTCTGTGTGGGCGCCGGCACCCGCTCGACGCACTGACATGATGCTGCCTGCCACTGCCCACTGGCCGAGAACCAGAGGCGACTCAGTCGCAATGCAACGCAATGCCCCACTGATTCAACTGACTGTACACAGAGGCCTGGGGTGCGTTGGAGCCAAGGGAAGCAGCACTGTCTGCTGGTCTCTCTTCCTGTCTCCTGCTTCAGCTTCTCTGTTATGCCTGGGAGGGGGGGGGGGGGGGGTGTCTATCTGAGACTTTGTCAACTGTTGGATGGCATCATAATCAGACCGGTGGTCTATCACGACATACCAGACCACCGGTCTATCCCGCAGTGGAGATGTATCAGGTCCACTTGCCAGTCCAGTAAACACTTGCGGCTGTCGAGCCTTGGGGTCAAACACTGTATACAATGGTGTATTGGTGGGGAGATGGGTCAACACTTCAATCTGCAGACTTATGGTCCTGAAGCAGAGCCATTTGGAGACAATATGAACAATAAATGAATAATATTACTACAGTGATGATGATTATTGTTGTTGATGATATGAAGCTAGGCAATGAAGATATATGGGCACACTTAATATAGGGAAACGCAAGTATGGGAGAGTCTAAAGTTGGTGCAGGGGGTTCCAGTGCTATGGGGGCCAGAGGCTTAAGGGGCCTCCAGTTGAAAATATGCCAGTATGTCAAACAGTGTCCCTAGTTCAAATGATGCCACATGGTATCCCCAGTTCAACTTGTACATTGTGTCCTCAGTTCACATTGTTTCACATTGTAATGCCTTAGTTCACATTGTGCTACATTGTGGTGCCCTTGTTCGCACTATGCAGCATTGTAGTGCCATCAATGCGCATTGTACCACATTGTAGTGCCCCGTTCACATCATGCCATATTGTGGTGTCCTTTTTACCACTATGCCACATTGTAGTACTCCCAATTTTGCATTGTGCCACATTGTAGTGACCCCAGTTCTCATCCTGATACAATATAGTGCCCCCAGTCTACATCCTACCACATTTTAGTGCCCAGAGTTCACATCATGCCACTTTGTGGTACCTTCTTTCACATTATGCCACATTGTAGTGCCCCCAATTCACATTAAGCCACATTGTAGTTCCCCCATTTCTCATTATGCTACAATGTAGTGCCCCAGTTCACATCATACCACATTGTAGTGCCCCCAGTTCATATTATGCTTCATTGTAGTGCCCCCAATTCCCATCAGACCACATTATTGTGCCCCTAAAATTTTTATACCATATGTTTATACCATATTTTATACCATATGTTTGTTGCACCAAACATAATAGATACGACACTGGCTGATAGGCTGGCTCAATTTCTGCTCTGGTGGCACTTACATTTGGCTTGTGGAAGGGCACCCTGCAGCCCGGAAGGGTGCCCAGCAACACGAGCAGCACCTGGCATAGTGCTGCTGGATCCATCTACATCAATGTCACTCTGTGTGTGTGCGTGGGAGGGGGGGGGGCAGTGGGGGAGCCACCCTGGGGTACAGCAGTGTCTGCCATAGCGCAGTCATAGCCAACCACAAGTTCTAAATGCACGTTTTTGCAATTAGCTAATTTTTGCATAGTATAATTACAGAAAAATAGAAGAGATAACATTGTTCCCTCCTGAGCTTAAAGAGCTGAGAAATTAACCAGAGAGGGACATTAATTCCATTGTTGAACTAATACCCCCACAGCTATGAAGGTGCTAAACTAATTTACAAGGTGTTAAATCAGAGATGAGTCCTCCTGCTCCTGGATTCTGGGTTTGGCCGGCCTTGTGTATACAGTACTAAATCCTTGTACAGTCAGAGCAGCAAATCTGTAATCTGACCTAGCCTGTTGGGCTATGGGAACACCTGCAGATTTATGAACTTCAGATGTCTGTTAGGTTTAGGTTAAAGCCGTTCCCAAACCAGAACCTCAGGCGGAGGAGCCTCTGATTGATGACAATTCCTTCTCTTCTTGTTGTGACCGCATTCACTAACAGAGGAAAGGGACAAATGACTAAACCTGCTGTACTGTGCCTGCTACCATGTGTTTTCTTTTTTCCTTTGTCAAACTCAAAATCTTTTAATAGAATATTTTAATTCATCTTTCAAAATGTTACCTGATGGGGACGCCGAACCGAAAGGTCAGCCCAGTTCTCCTGTAAATGATGGGTTTGAAAAATTGCCCGTGGCCAAGAATTTTTTTTTAACGCGCAAAAATCTCTTTTGTTCTGCTGTGATTAAGTGTCGTGAGTGCACTTTAGAATGGGGGGGGAGGGGCGGTTTTTGACTGATATAATAAATTAGAGCGCAAGGTGGAAAATATCCATTTCACTTTTTTTTATCTATCACAAAGGATTTCGACACAGTTTGTAAGAGTTCCAATCAATGCTGGGAGAAGATGTTTTAACTCCAAAGGGAAGAAAGGTTTTTCCATTCCAGCCTCCTATTCGGTGACATTATCATTCATGTCATCGCCAAAAAACGGCTGCGTGGCCAATTTTTATCATATTGTGAAATATGACGGCCACAAAAACAAGTTTCAGCCCCAGAGTCGCAGATAAAGCAAACAGCAGAAACATGAAACCTTTATCTGGAGGGTATGCTGATACTTGTAGTGCCATATTGGAGGATTTTTAGAGGCAACCATGGGAGTTGGGTATCAGTTTAGAAATAGATCAACCATACTTTCCTAGCTTCCCGGAACAGCTGGAAAGCTCTCGAAAATCAGTGCCTCACCAGCAGCCCCCCCCCCCCCCCCTCCTAGCTTCCCGGAACAGCTGGAAAGCTCTCGAAAATCAGTGCCTCACCAGCAGCCCCCCCCCGCAACCCCGCCTCAGCAGGGGTGGGTACACAGGCACCAGATGATTGCATTGTGCAGCGTGGGTGTGGACACAATGCAGGGCTGCCAACAGACATCAGAAATTGTGGGGCACAGGACTGACAAAATAAGAAGCCCCTCTCCTCTCCCTGCACATGTTACATCTGCCCCACCGGCAGTGCACATGGTTTTGTCTATTAGCAAACCAAATGTGTGTGCGAGTGAACCTGAATCAGGCACTTTATCTCTCTTCACGGTATCTCTCTCCGAGGATTAGTACATATAGACCCCTTACTGTCCACTTTATCACATCTACCCCATGTCTCCGTTATCCCCCTGATCAGTGCCAATGTGAGGATGACAGGCAGCTATGCGGAGACGCACGTTATGGGCGTTCCCATTTGCAGCGCAGGGCTGGACACGGGCGGATTAGCGTCTGTCAGGAGGCGGCAGAACCTGTGACAGTGACAGCATTGTACTGTTGGTGACTCATTGTTCGTCTTCCGGATAATAACCAGCAATTCCCAGGTAATTGGGAAAATGATTAGGCCAATAGCAAATAAAACATTTCATTTAAATGCTAAACGACTCAGCGTGCTCCAAATCCCTGTGTTCCTTAGTCAGTGGCCTCTGCTACCTGCTCCTGTAAAATTATATATATATAAGCTGCTGGTAATAGAGATATAATGACTACGAGTGATTCCATCAATTATCGCTGCAGTATTCACAATACGCAGACAGATCTGTGCCTTTGTTACAGACGACAGCGTGTGTTCCGGATCTGTGTCTTTGTTACAGACGACAGCGAGGGTTCCGGATCTGTGTCTTTGTTACAGACGACAGCGAGGGTTCCGGATCTGTGCCTTTGTTACAGACGTCAGCGTGTGTTCCGGATCTGTGCCTTTGTTACAGACGACAGCGAGGGTTCCGGATCTGTGCCTTTGTTACAGACGACAGCGTGTGTTCCGGATCTGTGCCTTTGTTACAGACGACAGCGTGTGTTCGGGATCTGTGCCTTTGTTACAGGCGACAGGGAGGGTTCCGGATCTGTGCCTTTGTTACAGACGACAGCGAGGGTTCCGGATCTGTGCCTTTGTTACAGACGACAGGGAGGGTTCCGGATCTGTGCCTTTGTTACAGACGACAGGGAGGGTTCCGGATCTGTGCCTTTGTTACAGACGACAGCGAGGGTTCCGGATCTGTGCCTTTGTTACAGACGACAGCGAGGGTTCCGGATCTGTGTCTTTGTTACAGACGACAGCGTGTGTTCCGGATCTGTGCCTTTGTTACAGACGACAGAGAGGGTTCCGGATCTGTGCCTTTGTTACAGACGACAGCGAGGGTTACGGATCTGTGCCTTTGTTACAGACGACAGCGAGGGTTCCGGATCTGTGCCTTTGTTACAGACGACAGCGAGGGTTCCGGATCTGTGCCTTTGTTACAGACGACAGCGAGGGTTCCGGATCTGTGCCTTTGTTACAGACGACAGCGAGGGTTCCGGATCTGTGTCTTTGTTACAGACGACAGCGAGGGTTCCGGAGAGGAATTTATTGGGAATCCGGAGACTCCTAAAGTCAGAGTCATTATTTCACAATATGGCTGCAGGTGGGGGTGCAGGTGACACCGCAGGGGCCGGAGTTGTTACCACACACATTTCGGGAAAGTCTATGGGGAAACAATAACAAAGCTGGGCCTTCAAATTGCCTGTGCAGGGCAGCGTGTACAGACGGCACTGGTTCGGGATCATAGGTCAACATTGACAAACGGTTGACACATGCAAAAGGTTGACATGCTATTGTTGGACACAGGAAAAGATCAACAGGAGTTTTTCATGATTTTCTTAACCAACTTGTTCTTGCTTCTCCACCCATGTTGTCAGAAACTCATGTCAAACGTTTCCCGTGTTGACATTTTGCATGTGTCGACCTTTTGCCAACGCATGTCAAACTTTTTTAAATGTGTTGACCTTTTGCCTGTCGACCAGTAGTGGTCAACCTATTGACCTTACAATAGTGGATGGTGGGAGCTACCCACCAATCAGAGTGCAGCATTCTCCACCTGCCTAGCCTGCAGCTAGTCAGTGAATAGCTGTCAGCATGCTGATTGGATGCTGGAGCGACCCACCAATCAGAATGCAGCATTCTCCATCACCCTCCCAGCCTGCAGCATGCTGATTAGTGGATGGTGGAGCTACCCACCAATCAGAGTGCAGCATTTTTCACCCGCCTCCCGACCTGCAGTATGCTGATAATTGAATGGTGGAGCTACCAACCAACCAGAGTGCTGAGAGACAGTTACTATATGGAAGCATGTGGAGAGATAGGGCACAGCTGCAGGAGGGGAAAGTAATGTCCATCCATCCATCCATCCATCCATCCATCCATCCATCCATCCATCCATCTTCTTGTGAAATCAGGGCTTGTGAATAATATATATATATACAGCTTTGGTCTCCGGCGACCACCCCGTGTAATTCATGATCACAGTTCCCTGAATGCCATGTGTTTGTTAGTACCTGGCAACTGTGAGTGTGACGTGGATGTGATGCTCAGGGTCATTGTGTCGCACCATGTGATAGGGGTCACGCATGTTCTCTAGGTCACACGTGCTTTGATCATTTTCCCACCCTTAAGTAATTTGCCATCGTATTCAGGAGGTTTGTAGGCCCTGACCTGTTGCATATGTTATCACAATGGCAGCAGGTGGCTGTTATACAATGTGTAGTACACTAGCCCCCCCCCCCCCCCCCACCCCTATTCCCCCCCTCTTCCCCCCTATTCCCCTTGCCTCTACATTCACCACTGGGCTTTTACTGCCAGTGTTGTTCTGAAACGCCAGACAATGGCCAATGCGAGAACCGCGCGATTGTCTGATATTTGCTCCACTTCCATAATTCACTCCTAATCGATGCAATGTAACATCAGATCCCTCAGATGGGTATTAGATCCTAACCAGAGCCGGCTGGATTTGGGATCGCTGCCCCCCCCCCCCCCCCCCCCCCCACACACACACACCCACACCACACCCCACCCATTCGCTGCGGTGCCGTGAGAGAAAATGTGCGAGTCTGCGGAATGTACACAATCTCATCTGCTATAATCATTAACATTGCAGCAGAGGTGTCATATTGCCGGGCCTGCAAATTCCGCACACATCACTGCAACCGACTCAACCTGTCAGCAACAATTCTAAAAAGAAATGTTTGAAGAAAGTAAAATTGCTACAACAGCAACCAGGTTGCAGTGAAGCAAAGTAGGGCGCGCTTAGCCGTCCTGTTATTACAATCGGGTGACCCCCCCTCCCCCCGTGGAAAACATCTCCGTCAAGTTGCAATGTTGTATTTATTCTATCATCTAAAGTGACAGCCTGGACATTTATGTCATTTTTTTTTAAATGGTCCATACGCATCACAAAGCATGGTGTTCATAGTGGTTAGCATCGCCACCTCACAGCGCTGCGGTTATGAGATCAGCTCACGGATATAATTTATCTGCGAGGAGTTTGTATGTTCTCTCTGTGTGTTCGTGGGGCCTCTCCAGCGATCAGGCCTGAATGACCCCCTACTACGTTCATTCGGAGATGACTGTGGATTTATTATGTTATATCCAGTCACGTTATGTCGAGAAAATGGATTGCGCATTAAGAAGATGTGATGCACAAGATAAATAAAGCCCTTATATTCTGTTATAGAGTTACAGAAACGCAGATGGCCAATTAACTCAAGATACCAAAATAATTTTTAAGAGCTTTCTGGAATTATTAGATAATAAGCAATCAAGTTCTTTTCTCTCTGTCTTTTCTCTTTTGAGGTTGGATCCATTACCGGGATTTCTATACAGTGGATGAATTTTGTACCAGAACTCAGCAAATCTATTCCCAAACATTTCCCAAATGTGAACCCTGGGTTTCTAAATCCACTAATCGATTAGTCAATTTGTTTAAATCTGCATTTGTTCACGAAGGTTCCAAATCCGGTTTGAATCCTCCAACCCCTGCACCGATTAATAGAGAGAGAGCACTGCATTGATATAAAATTATATATTTAATTAAAAAATCTATAAAAATAAAGAAGGTAACAAAACAAACACGGTAAATTGATAATAATCACAGAGGTAGTAATCGCAGATACTGTATATTATACTTGATTAATGACTTCTGCCACACTAAATAAGGATTTTCAGGTATGTTAAATTATAGCAGCACATTTCCAATTGAATAATTATATATCAATACATTGTGCTCTCTCAATTAATTGATTATTTGTAGGGTTCCAGCTATTCTGGGAGCAGCATAATAATAATAATAATAATAATAATAATAATAATAATAATAATAATAATTGTTAGAGCATTGTAAGAAGCAATTATTATTATAGTTTTTTTCTGTTTATATATTATTTACTTCCTCTTTTTCTTTGGGTTGTGCCTGATTTGTTTGTTCTTGCACCCCCTGCTCCAATCTGCTTCCCGGTATATCTACTGTAGTGTAATTGGGCGATGGATGTCTTTATGTCAATAGTAGAAGTACAACTTCCATATTTCTATGATGCCGTTGCCTGAGCACAGGGCAGCCACTTGAAATGTTGGGGCCCAGGACTGACCTACAGTCCGGGCCCCCAGTGGCACAACAACTTATCTCTGGCCACCCAACCCCCCACCTGCATGCCCGCCCCGCCTCCCCCTACCACGTCCCCATTATGATTACCTACCATCACCCGCGTCGCGTCATAGTCCTCCGGCTCCTTCAGCCTCCGCGGTCAGGTCCGGAGCGCACACTGCACAGTGCAGCCTGCAGGGCGCCGATCCCCTCTGTGTCCTAGACTCGGCGCTCTGCAGGCTGCACTGTGTATTGTGCGTGCCTGGCTGTCGGGTGGGGGTGGCGGTGTGCAGGTGCGCGGGTGGGGGCTGTGGCCAGCTGCCCGGGCCCCTCCAGAGGCACATAGTTTTGCCCAATTTGAGAACACATATGTACTGCGATCAGATCTGTCTCCTCCTGTCTCTCTCTGTCACTCTCTGCCTCACCCACTGCTGCCCCTGTCACCCTTTTCCTGTCACCCACTGTCTTACCTGCACCATCTTACTCCTCCTGCCTCTCCCTGTCACCGCCTGTTTCCCCCTGCCTCTCCCTGCCACCCTCTGTCTCTCTCTCTCTCTGTCACCTTTTGCCTCACCCACTGCTGTGTTGTATATTCTGAACTTGGAATTAGATGGAAGAGAGAGCACAAATTTTTATACCTGGGCTCACCATCCACAAGTTCTGCCACTGCTGCTACCAATACCCACCCTACAGCCCCTCAAGTGAAAGTGGGTAGGTGTTGTCTTAGACGTTCCACAGCCGCCACCTGCATTAAGTACAATGCGGAGGTCTTCATCTTAGACATCATTCATTTTGTGATTGGCAGACTCAGTTGTGCCCCCAGATCCCGGTGCCCTAGGCAGCTGCCTAATGACAGAACCATCTCTGGGCGCCTATAACACAAAGACTTTTCTGCTATCCTTAAAATAAATGATATTAGAAATACTTTCAGCTGCTGCAGGGTTACTGCAGCCTCAGGATAATGAGGTCTTTATCAGACGGGCAGTTTTGGGTTACAGCTCGCGTAACGTACACCGGAATAATTTGAAGCAGATCTATAGCAGGACGTGTCGGAAACAGATGTGTTTATAAGACAATTATCTGGTGCAATTAAAACAAAGTACACTAAGAGATTTAAGCCACAGCTACTGTAGTATGTAAGTGAAATAATCGCTGATTAGAGGACAATTTAGGGACGAATTAAAATCACAAGGATGGGAGACTGTAAAGCAAATGTTCTGTGGTTCTTAGTTAAGTGAACAAAAGCATTTAAGGTCCGGATAAATTGGCAGATAAATCTCCCACGTGGCCCCTTCCCCCGGCTGACGCCGCCACTGCCCAGTCCCCGAAACGCACGTACAATTTGGATTTGTATCAGTGATCGGCGCGTTCTAGTTTCTTTGCTTGTTTTTACGTGTAATCCTGTCGCCATTAGCTGAGCGGTGATAAAGAGTTTGCCATGAAAAAGGGCATTTTTAAGACTTGCTAAACAGGAAGAACACTTTCACGCTATATCGGAATAAAGTACATTCCAGTTATTTATGGTCGCACCTGCCGCTGTATTTATTTCAGTGACAAACAGGCATTTATGAGCCGGAGTTCTGGGCTCTGTGAGGATGTAGCTACAGGGACATTACTTCACCGGGAACATAATACTATTTCCAAACATACCTAAAGGAACAGGAAAACAGGGACGACGATGGACTATCAGCGGGAATGAGATGTCGGGGTTCATGTTCATAGTGGGGTGTAATGATAATAATGGGGCATATACAGGTGCGCGGGCAAGGTAGCTATTGTATGAATATTGATCAGTGATTTTGTACTGCGCACGTGTTTGAGCCGCAGTCCATACACGCAGCGAGTGATTCGTGAGAATCGCAAAGTGAGTGACAGGAAGTCAGCGTTTGGGGGTGGTAACGGGTCCGCCAAATGCATGTGTGTCATAGCCGTTCGGACAGGGTTTTCTGGGTGTGCATAAATTAGTAGCTGCTATCACCTTGCTACTGGAGAGGTCATTGCGTGTCTACAGAAACAGCGCCACAACCATTTCTGAGATGATGTTAGCGATGTTTCTGCAATCATGCAATGCTATACGCAAATTATGCGACCGCAGTGGGCGTTATTTTGCACGGCTTCTGCCCATATTAGCATATAATGGATAATTCGGCAAATCATTGGGTGGAGTAGGAAGAACAAACGCATCTGAATGACCCCCAATATGATGAAACCTGTATCAGCCAATCAGATTCCAGATAGATGATTTGCTGCAATTAATTGGACAGTTGTGAGCATGTACTTAGGTTGCATTTACAAAGGATGAATTTATTCTGATTGATACATAAAGGCGAAACGCAGATCATTGGCCCTTAATCGTCAAGCTTTTAAAAATGGATAAGTTTAGGGTCAAGAGACTGCGACGTAACTGCCATTACTCAACTCAACCTCAGCTTTACCTGCGACACAGTAATTGCCGTGTCATTACCATTGTGTTAGATTTATGTAACCTCTGGCAATATCACTATTTTCCAGACTTGAAATATTGGAATCATTTCACGGGTATCTCAGGAGCAATAAATCTCTGAATCTTTGATAGATCCCTTTTCAGAAAGTAATTTCCCATTGGAAACACAAAGTGTTCCACGGGTGTTACTTATCATCTTCATAATGACGTCTTTAATTGTCCATAGGTACCACAAGTTACAGGGGTGGGGGGTTTCTATTTGGCCAGAAAACAACTTTTTGATTTGCTACCAATTCTCTTGGCGTAATTGACCGAATAACTTACTTCTTGCCAGAGTCCATAAGATATGATGATTCTTGTGACATATCCATTAAAAGTCTGTTGGAAAGTGGCCATTTCTTGCCTCTGCGCTGACTTCAGAAGGATAGACTTCAAAATGCAATCGTACAAAAGTACAGAAGCCAAATATATCCCAATATAAAGGCTATGGTCCGGATCCAGCGCTGCGCTTGATGTCCATGCATAGAAAGTTCAGTAATTGTGTTTATTTATCTTACCGAACGTGCACAAAGATCCCTAGAATGCACAAGTCAGGCGCATGGAGGAATGTACTAATAATGGCGTAGGTCTTCTGCTAGATTAGAACGGAGCATGCGGTCGGACAATACAGATATAGGCAGTACAGACAGAGGAGCATATGCAATAAGATCCACGTTTTCCGAATATGCAAGATGCTGGCCCAGTGTCGGACATATCTTTTAGAGCAGCAATCGTGTACACACAGATCCAGGTTGGGTGTGACTTATAAATGATTGCGGCTTTACAAAAAAATCCTTGAGCAAACTCAGACCCTATTACATACCTCCCAACTTTCTCAGGTCCCTGGTTGAGATTACCATGTGGCCCGCCATGCGTGGGTCGTAAAAGGGTGTGTGGCTTCAGGGGATGTCCGAAATCATGAAGCCACGCTCCCATTTGTTGATGCTGTGGGCGTGTCCAGCGCTGTGTAAGCTGCTGACCACGCCCACTATCCCTCTGCCTCCCTGCGAACACTCACCAACACCATCTCCTTTTAATCAGGCAGTGGTGTTCGCTGTTCTGCGTTGCGATTGCAGGACCGCACCGTCGGGGAGCCAATTTGGGCTTATGCAATCCAGCTTTAATTAGCCCTATAGTGTATGAGTTCTGGGTCGTGCCCCCCCCCCCCCCCCCCCCAATAATTATAGGACATATTTTGTTTGTCACTCGGAGGGAACTTACACCCGGAAAATGTTAGTACACTAATTGTGTTGCAATTTTATTGCAAACATATAAAACGATTGATGAAAGTGGCTGAAGCGAGTGATGTTCTGCAATCTGCCTTTTTATATGGAATATCAGAGCATTTATAATGTCTGCAATCAAAATCTTTCCCAAACTTTGATTACCAGTAGAAATAAAATCTCAGATCCAATATTGCGAAAAATGTAAAAAATAAAATAGTAAAAAATATCTGCAGTCAGATCAGATTTACATGACAAAATTTCTGGAACTCTGTGCAGTAATGAGTTGGTGCCTTAGTGTATGCCAGCCAATTAACGCGAGGCGCTCCCTGTACCCCCGCGGAACAATCTGCTACAGTTTATCCTTATAGCGACATTTGTTCTGCTAACTGCCACTTATCTGAATGTGTCCCCTAACCTTTTATTTTCTTCTAATCAACATTCTAATTGATGTTTTAATCTCTTGATTTGTTGCTTTTGTTTTTGAGAGAGAGAGCATGAAATAATCTGCAAATAGAGAAAATTGTTTTAATCCCTGTAAAAAAGAAAAAAAAAATTATTTGCCTTTTTTTATTATTTGATTACAAATTACTCTTTTACAAAAAATTAAAAACAAACAAAAACCTTTGGATCTTTTAGAGTCTATGTACTTAGCGTTGGAGTGGCATAAAGTGGAAATCAATAAAGTACTAGCTCGCTAGATCCTAACAGGCATTTCTCAACCATGGCATGTAACATGGCAGTTAAGAGCTGATTGGATGGCACTTTATCTCTCTCCAAGACCCATGTGAGTGCCATGGGAGTGTGCAGAATACTTCCTGTATACACTGGGCACTAGGGGACATAACGCTGTCCAAGAGGTTACTGCGCATGCGAGAAATGCCAGGAAAAGGCATCCATGACATTTTCCTCAAAATATAGGGTTACTTTTGTCAGGTGAGAAAAGATCCATGGGACGGGGTGATGGCTTCGCAGACCCACGTGTTATCGCGGATCCACAGGCTGATTATTGGGGATTATGATTCAGGTGACTGCCGTTAGATAAGTGGCAGGTTATTGGGACCACCTGGATAGCCGCGGTTGAACTCATTAGCTGCGGGAATTTACCGTATCTAATTGCCTATGGTCCTATGGGCCAGTTCTGGGCTTCTAACTATAGTTCTAGGATCTGTGGACTAGCCTTTTGCAGGTTGGGTCCAGGACCTATCCAGAACAACTATAACTCTGGACTCAATGCAGCGTTTACCGCTAATCATATCGCCGCTGCGCCTTCATACAGAGGAAATCTCATAAGCTGCTGTCTTTTGTTCCACAGCACCAACCGCCAACTTCTTAGATGAGCCGCCAGCATACAAAGACCATTGTACAACCCTATTAACGCACAGAACATTGGTCACAATGGCCAGAACCTCTGTGTAAGAATACCCAGCCGCTGGCTAAGGCCTACCCCAGCAACGGTCACTATCTGTCAATCACTCTGCTTCCCAATCCACACTTCTAACGCAGTTACAAGACCCCCACGCCACATACACAGTGAGACCCTCATACATGTGATGTGCAAAAACATCGGGCCACGGAGCCACGGAGCGAGCGTTGGATCTGATGTGCAAAATGGTGATTGGATTTATTGTGACCAGTGCCACGGTGAAATGCGTGGTCCTTATCTCCAGCCATACAATCCGTGAGCTCCATTGTTGCATCCCCAATCTCCGGTTTGGCACAGCATTTTGCAAGCGTTGTGATTGGCTTAGGACTGGTTATACCTGTGAAAACGGTTCTTGGAGCAAACATTGAATGAAGAAAGCTTTAACACTGTTTGGACATATCTCTAGCCGGATGGCATTTAGCAATGAGTTATTTACTTATTATGTCCCTTCCTGTGAAGCCATTTATCTACAGGTGAATTATAGGGGTGAGGGCTAGCGGGAGAACAGCCGCACTGAGGGAACATTGAATAAATAATACAGAAAACCTTGGACTATAAAGAATCCCAGAGAACATCATAAAGCCAGGAAAAAATCCCAATCATTGAGGTTTATATGAAGCTGGAGGAAGAGAGAAGCGAGAAACAACTGGATCCAATAAATCAGGGACGACAATCAATAACAATTATGATTTTCGCTTCAGTGACTCTCAGCGCCAATAATTACAACAATGGGGAACATTAAAGACGTAGAACACGGAGAGGAAAAGAGAACTTACTAATATGTAACACACACGGTACTAGAACTATAGGATGATAGGAATAACAGAATGGTCAATGTAGGGATATACTGTAATCTATTAGAGGGGGTGTACAGTATGGGAATATGGATTATCTAATGCATGGAACAACTTGTTGCATATGTATTCCTGTAGAACTGAGCTGGCAGACAGTGGCGTAGCTACGTTTTGGGCGCCCCCCCGCCGTTAGGGGGGGGGGGCGCCCATACCCACCCCCCGCCGCCGCCCCGTCAAGCACCCCCACCCCTCCCGGCCGCCCCGTCGCCCCGCCGCCTATGCTAACCCCCTCCCCCGCAGTCTTACCTATCGCGCTGGTCCCGGCGGCTCCGTTCTTCTGCTGAGGACCACCACAAAATGGCCGCCCCCTTACAGCAGACAGTTTCAGAGAACAGTGTGCTATATGGAGGCGGCCATTTTGTGGTGGTCCTCATCAGAAGAACGGAGCCGCCGGGACCAGCGAGATACGTAAGTCTGCAGGGGATTGGGGAGGGGGGGGGGGTAACTATAGCACCGCAGCCCTCGGCGCCCCCACATGCACAGCGCCCCCCCGTGGTGGCGGGGGCTGCGGTGCTATAGTTACGCCCCTGCTGGCAGAGAAGTTAAAAACAAAGAATTAGGCGCAACTACTATAGCGCACATCACCACGATTATAGAAAAAAGTCCCAAATCCTCAAACTTGCTGCTCCCATAAGCAACTTGGGTAATTACTTGATGAACTGAACAGTGATAAATGAAGAGAACGCTCTCTTAATTTATCACTGGTAGAGAAGTTGCCCATGGCAACCAGTCAGCACTGAACTAACATCCATAATTTGCAAGATAATATATGAGAGAGCACCTTAAGGGTCAACACTTCAACTCTGTCGACAAGGTGAAAGCTACCACTCGGTCCTGGTGTTGACAACAGCCACCAGCTTTCTTCTCCGACGGGTTTGCCCAACTTGTGAATCGTTGGTGCACATGCGTGGAACGGGATGGGGACTACGTTGGAAAGTGATTAGTGCATTACATAGAGGATAAACTGAGTTATCATGTATAAAAAAAGTGTTCAAAAATAAAAAATGTATAGTCATGGAGGCATTACTTTTCAATCCAGCCTTGTACATACACACATGAATACATATACTTATATAAGTGCTGCGTGGGTATTTATCTTGCCTATAGGCAGCAGGGAGGAACTTGCACCACTGGTTTACCCAGCTCAACTTTCAGACGATGGAGAATCATTGAGGACCCGGCATCGGAGGGTGCATGCATTGGGGGTGCATGGCATCACTAACAATGTCATCAGATTGAGATGCATGGGCGAACAACTCACGGGAGACCATAATAGTGCATACACACTGGTACACACATCATTAATAATGATCTAATCTGTGTACCCATCCTAACACACTGGCCTTTATTCAGATCTGATCACAGTACAAATGTGTTTGGAAAATGGGCAAAACCATGTGCACTGCAGGTGGGGCAGATGTAACATGTGCAGAGAGAGTTAGATTTGGGTGAGTTATTTTGTTTCTGTGCAGGGTAAATACTGGCTGCATTATTTTACACTGTAATTTAGATTTCAGTTTCAACACACCCCACCCAAATGTAACTCTCTCTGCACATGTTACATCGGCCCCACCTGCAGTGCACATGGTTTGGTACTTGTTTCCTAGCACGGCCACAATCGCGGGCATCGTGTACCTTAAAGTTAAGGTACACGATGCCCGCGATGGACCCGATTTCCTTTGAAATCAGGTCCATTTTGCCGGCAAAGGAGAAATCGCGGGCATCGCGTCGGTCGAGACCATTAACATTGCCCCCGACGTGACCGAAGCGATGCCCGCGATTTTTCCATAGGCTTCAATGTTAAAATAATTTTTAACATTGAAATCGGGAGCATCGCGTCGGTCTTGTGCCATTATAATGGCACAAGATGAGATGGACTTGATTAAGTCCATCTCACATAGGAAACAATGTGAAATGGGCCAATATGACCCATTTCACATTGTATATGGCCCCGTCGTCACCCCACGATTGCAGCGAACCCGAAGCGTGGCGATTGCAGCGAGCCCGCGAGGGGCGGCGGTGCGCGTCCTCCGACCTTTTCATACCCCTACTATCCACGTCGGCGTGGAGTTGAGAATATAAAGTGTGGCGAGCGTAGCGAGCCACCGAGCCCGAAGCGCGGCGAGCGCAGCGAGCCACCGAGCCCGAAGCGTGGCGAGCGGACGCGTATACCTGTGAAGTTATGCGCTTCCCCTCGCCACGCTTCGGGCTCGGTGGCTCGCTGCGCTCGCCACACTTTATATTCTCAACTCCACGCCGACGTGGATAGTAGGGGAACGAAAATGTCGGAGGACGCGCACCGCCGCCCCTCGCGGGCTCGCTGCGCTCGCTACGCTTCGGGTTGGCGTCAATCGTGGCGTGGGGTTCAGGGTGTAAAATTGGGAGTCTAGGGAATATTTTACATTGAATCCAATGTAAAATCGGGTCCCAGGGACCCTATTCACATTTCATTCAATTTAAGAATCGGGTCGGTCGCGTCGGTCGCATCGCATGCGATTTGGTCGCATGCGATGCAACCGACGCGATTTTTCCGACACGACCACCACCATGGAAATCGGTGTGGCCGTGCTAGGAAACAAGTACCCATGGTTTTGCCGATTTTCCAAACAAATTTGTACTGCAATCAGATCTGAATAAGGGCCACTGGGTGAATTTTGCTGTCAGGAGCCAATTCACCTATTGTACCAGTATATTATTGGATTGAAGTCCGTGTGTGCCACCTTCCAGGCCGCTCCTCTCTGAATATGAATCCTGTTTGGGATCCGCAGTCACTTCCGCATAATTAGTTATCAGTGATACCATAATCAGCGAATCGCGGTGGGCTGTAATGAAATTCTTTGCTGTATTAGTGTCACGGGCTGGCAGATTGCATGTCGGCCTCCTATCTCTGGCGGTAATATTGGCTGTGAGACGGTGTAAAATTAATAAGGAGAACGAAGTCTACAGAAATGTTATATTTAGGTTTTTATACAAAGTTACATTTTTCAAGTTTCTGGTGCGTATTAAAAATGTATCATTTAATACTTGTGAAAGTTTCTCATTAGACGGGGAGTCGGCAGTTGCTGTGATTGACATCTGGTTGGTAGAATGTTTGACTCTCACTTTAGGAGGTCAGGGTATGTTTAAATTAAACGTACGCTGAATGCAGCATTGTAGTCCCTGAATGGTCCCTACAGCCAGGGAGAAAAAACAGGGCATTGGTTACAAAGTGCCTCCATATTATTCCCTTCACCTCTGCGCACTTTACCCTCTCCCAGCTCCCTGCCACGCCGACACTCCCTACGGAATGAGTGACTGTTTAAGCTACATTGTGTTATACTCAGTCTCCCTGCAGTCAGTTTTGCTTCTGGTGTTACATTAACACTAAAAAGGTCATTATGGTTCTGAAGCCGTGAAATATTTTCCCAAGCCTGGCGTCAGCGCGTGTCAGATGCCCGCCGGCTTCCCGCACAGGGCACCCGCAGATCTCAGACGCCACAGAGGTGTCTCAGATCTGTGAGCAGCGACCATCGAATGATTGTGTCCCCACGCGCAAGGCTGCGAACTGATGTTTATGCAAAAATATCCATGCACATGCCTGTGGGGGATCACGGCGTGCAAGGGGGAAGAGGGGGACCATGTGGGAGGCGGGCGGCATTTGGCGGACTTGCAAGGCTGCAGAATTCGCAGCCTTGTGAGTCAATCAGAATAAGATCCATAATTGCAACGGGGTTAATTTATTAACCTTTTGAGTGCCAATATCCCTGTGAGAGATGTGCAAAAAAGCTGCTAAAAACGGCATTGTCGCTCACATTTGTTATATAAATTCAAATAAAAAATGTTGTGTAAAAAAAGATGTTATTTCCTATTTAAGGGAACATTACAGGTCATTATGATGAATACCAATGTTTGCTTGGCAATTTTCACACCTTGGCCCTCAAAGGGTTAAAGGTCATCTTTTTTTTTATTATACTATTGGTGAGATGTACTAAAGGTCCCCATACATTAGGCCGACTTGTCCTCCGAGCCGCCCGGCAGCTCCCCGGGAGGCTCACATACAATTTAGGACTTGATGAGCCAATTTTTACATGTGATAAATCGCTTGTGATTTATCACATGTAAAACAAATGGGGAGCTGCAGGGCGGTGAGGAGCAGTGGGGCGGGTAGCGGTGCCGAAAGTGCCGAAATCGGATGAAATCGTCCCAAAATCGCATAGTGTATGGGGGCCTTATGTCTTGGAGAGTGAGGAAGTGCGCAGAGAGAAACTTCAAACCAATCAGCTGATAACTGTCATTTTTCAAACACAGCCAGTAAGTGGCAGATAGGTACTCATTGGAATATATTCTATCTCTCTCTACTTTATCATTCCTCTACTGATAAAACACATACTGTACAGTATGAACTAACATTTAAAAATCACCTGTTAGTACGGATCCAGTACAAGTGACTGGCGGTCGGAATGCTGGAGGTCAGAACACAGAGAAAATCACAACAAGGTAAGTAAGTATACCTACCATCCCCCCCATTTCATCTAACCCCCCCTACCTGCAACCTAACCGTCACTAGCCTGACCCTCCCTACCTGCAGTCTGACCCTCCCTACCTGCAGTCTGACCCTCCCTACCTGCAGCCTGACCATCCCCCTTCAGCCTGACCCTCCCTCTGCAGCCTGACCCTCCCTACCTGCAGTCTGACCCTCCCTACCTGCAGCCTGACCCTCCCCCTTCAGCCTGACCCTCCCCCTTCAGCCTGACCCTCCCCCTTCAGCCTGACCCTCCCCCTGCAGCCTAACCCTCCCTACCTGCAGTCTGACCCTCCCTACCTGCAGCCTCACCTTCACTAGCCTGACCCTCCCTACCTGCAACCTGACCCTCCCTAGCCTGACCCTCCCTACCTGCAGACTGAACCTCCCTAGCCTGAACCTCCCTACCTAAAGTCTGACCCTCCCTAGCATGACCCTTCCCCTGCAGCCTGACCCTCCCCTGCAGCCTGACCCTCCCTATCTGGAGTCTGACCCTCCCTACTACCTGCAGTCTGACCCTCCCTAGCCTGACCCTCCCCCTTCAGCTTGACCCTCCCCCTGCAGCCTAACCCTCCCTATCTGGAGTCTGACTCTCCCTACTACATGCAGTCTGACCTTCCCTAGCCTGACCCTCCCCCTTCAGCCTGACCCTCCCTAGCCTGACCCTCCCCCTGCAGCTTGACCCTCCCTCTGTAGCCTGACCCTCCCCCTGCAGCCTGACCCTCCCCTGCAGCCTGACCCTCCCTTTCTGGAGTCTAACCCTCCCTACCTGCAGCCTGACCCTCCCCCTGCAGCCTAAGCCTCCCTAGCCTGACCCTCCCCCTACAGCCTGACCCTCCCTATCTGGAGTCTGACCCTCCCTACTACCTGCAGTCTGACCCTCCCTAGCCTGACCCTCCCCCTTCAGCCTGACCCTCCCCCTGCAGCCTAACCCTCCCTATCTGGAGTCTGACCCTCCCTACTACCTGCAGTCTGACCCTCCCTAGCCTGACCCTCCCCCTTCAGCCTGACCCTCCCCCTGCAGCCTAACCCTCCCTATCTGGAGTCTGACCCTCCCTACTACCTGCAGTCTGACCCTCCCTAGCCTGACCCTCCCCCTTCAGCCTGACCCTCCCTAGCCTGACCCTCCCCCTGCAGCTTGACCCTCCCTCTGTAGCCTGACCCTCCCCCTGCAGCCTAATCTTCCCTATCTGGAGTCTGACCCTCCCTACTACCTGCAGTCTGACCCTCCCTAGCCTGACCCTCCCCCTTCAGCCTGACCCTCCCCCTGCAGCCTAACCCTCCCTATCTGGAGTCTGACCCTCCCTACTACCTGCAGTCTGACCCTCCCTAGCCTGACCCTCCCCCTTCAGCCTGACCCTCCCTAGCCTGACCCTCCCCCTGCAGCTTGACCCTCCCTCTGTAGACTGACCCTCCCCCTGCAGCCTGACCCTCCCCCTGCAGGCTAACCCTCCCTATCTGGAGTCTGACCCTCCCTACTACCTGCAGTTTGACCCTCCCTAGCCTGACCCTCCCCCTTCAGCCTGACCCTCCCCCTGCAGCCTAACCCTCCCTATCTGGAGTCTGACCCTCCCTACTACCTGCAGTCTGACCCTCCCTAGCCTGACCCTCCCCCTTCAGCCTGACCCTCCCTAGCCTGACCCTCCCCCTGCAGCTTGACCCTCCCTCTGTAGCCTGACCCTCCCCCTGCAGCCTGACCCTCCCCTGCAGCCTGAACCTCCCTATCTGGAGTCTGACCCTCCCTACCTGCAGCCTGACCCTCCCCCTGCAGCCTAAGCCTCCCTAGCCTGACCCTCCCCCTACAGCCTGACCCTCCCTATCTGGAGTCTGACCCTCCCTACTACCTGCAGTCTGACCCTCCCTAGCCTGACCCTCCCCCTTCAGCCTGACCCTCCCCCTGCAGCCTAACCCTCCCTATCTGGAGTCTGACCCTCCCTACTACCTGCAGTCTGACCCTCCCTAGCCTGACCCTCCCCCTTCAGCCTGACCCTCCCCCTGCAGCCTAACCCTCCCTATCTGGAGTCTGACCCTCCCTACTACCTGCAGTCTGACCCTCCCTAGCCTGACCCTCCCCCTTCAGCCTGACCCTCCCTAGCCTGACCCTCCCCCTGCAGCTTGACCCTCCCTCTGTAGCCTGACCCTCCCCCTGCAGCCTAATCTTCCCTATCTGGAGTCTGACCCTCCCTACTACCTGCAGTCTGACCCTCCCTAGCCTGACCCTCCCCCTTCAGCCTGACCCTCCCCCTGCAGCCTAACCCTCCCTATCTGGAGTCTGACCCTCCCTACTACCTGCAGTCTGACCCTCCCTAGCCTGACCCTCCCCCTTCAGCCTGACCCTCCCTAGCCTGACCCTCCCCCTGCAGCTTGACCCTCCCTCTGTAGACTGACCCTCCCCCTGCAGCCTGACCCTCCCCCTGCAGGCTAACCCTCCCTATCTGGAGTCTGACCCTCCCTACTACCTGCAGTTTGACCCTCCCTAGCCTGACCCTCCCCCTTCAGCCTGATCCTCCCCCTGCAGCCTAACCCTCCCTATCTGGAGTCTGACCCTCCCTACTACCTGCAGTCTGACCCTCCCTAGCCTGACCCTCCCCCTTCAGCCTGACCCTCCCTAGCCTGACCCTCCCCCTGCAGCTTGACCCTCCCTCTGTAGCCTGACCCTCCCCCTGCAGCCTGACCCTCCCCTGCAGCCTGAACCTCCCTATCTGGAGTCTGACCCTCCCTACCTGCAGCCTGACCCTCCCCCTGCAGCCTAAGCCTCCCTAGCCTGACCCTCCCCCTACAGCCTGACCCTCCCTATCTGGAGTCTGACCCTCCCTACTACCTGCAGTCTGACCCTCCCTAGCCTGACCCTCCCCCTTCAGCCTGACACTCCCCCTGCAGCCTAACCCTCCCTATCTGGAGTCTGACCCTCCCTACTACCTGCAGTCTGACCCTCCCTAGCCTGACCCTCCCCCTTCAGCCTGACCCTCCCCCTGCAGCCTAACCCTCCCTATCTGGAGTCTGACCCTCCCTACTACCTGCAGTCTGACCCTCCCTAGCCTGACCCTCCCCCTTCAGCCTGACCCTCCCTAGCCTGACCCTCCCCCTGCAGCTTGACCCTCCCTCTGTAGCCTGACCCTCCCCCTGCAGCCTAATCTTCCCTATCTGGAGTCTGACCCTCCCTACTACCTGCAGTCTGACCCTCCCTAGCCTGACCCTCCCCCTTCAGCCTGACCCTCCCCCTGCAGCCTAACCCTCCCTATCTGGAGTCTGACCCTCCCTACTACCTGCAGTCTGACCCTCCCTAGCCTGACCCTCCCCCTTCAGCCTGACCCTCCCTAGCCTGACCCTCCCCCTGCAGCTTGACCCTCCCTCTGTAGCCTGACCCTCCCCCTGCAGCCTGACCCTCCCCCTGCAGGCTAACCCTCCCTATCTGGAGTCTGACCCTCCCTACTACCTGCAGTTTGACCCTCCCTAGCCTGACCCTCCCCCTTCAGCCTGATCCTCCCCCTGCAGCCTAACCCTCCCTATCTGGAGTCTGACCCTCCCTACTACCTGCAGTCTGACCCTCCCTAGCCTGACCCTCCCCCTTCAGCCTGACCCTCCCTAGCCTGACCCTCCCCCTGCAGCTTGACCCTCCCTCTGTAGCCTGACCCTCCCCCTGCAGCCTGACCCTCCCCTGCAGCCTGAACCTCCCTATCTGGAGTCTGACCCTCCCTACCTGCAGCCTGACCCTCCCCCTGCAGCCTAAGCCTCCCTATCTGGAGTCTGACCCTCCCTACTACCTGCAGTCTGACCCTCCCTAGCCTGACCCTCCCTCTGTAGCCTGACCCTCCCTCTGTAGCCTGACCCTCCCCCTGCAGCCTGACCCTCCCCCTGCAGCCTGACCCTCCCCCAGCATCCTTTTAGAACATGTGTGTTATAATATAACCCTTGAAACTGGTTGTAGATCCATTTTCATCAATAACAATTTATGAACTTTCAGTAGATACAGTGTTCCCCCTAATCTACCAGCCATGTACTTGGGGCATGTGGACCTCTCAAATTCAGTTCCAACAACCATTAATAACTTTAAAAATCGTATCTGACATAATCGGCCGAATGATAGATTGATCGTTTGTGATGGAATTTTTAAGAACAACATTGAAATAAATGAGTTTCTCTTTATTTCTTTCTTTTTTGAGTCCGTCATAGAACTCGCCATTGTCACACGAGGAAACATCAGGATATCAGGTTTACAGAGCATTTAGTTTCCTTTATTTGTGTCAGCGAGACGTTCTACTTCTTATCTTGCTCATACACAGTGGGTTTAAAGTTTAACTTCAGGTCTGGGTCTGTGCACTGAGCTTTCAGGTGAACGTCTGTGCTCGTATTATTATTCGCTGAGAACGTATTTCCTTCTTCAATGGAAAATGCCAATCTCTTGTACAAGGTGTTGTTATCAGCCTATGTTGAACAAGCAATCCCAAATCAACTGATTGCATTGTCCGATTGTGATTGTGTATAATCCAATGTGTCTGCTAATGAGTCTGTGTCCTTTAAGGACATTGCAGGAGATGGCTGCCTGCACGAAACCCCCATCAAAATGCCAGGCAAAAAGTAAAAGCCAAAACAGGTCACAGAGGGAACCCAGTGCCCAAAGGCCTACGTCACCATAACAACCAAGGATGGGTGCATAAGTGGAACCATTTGAGAAGGTCCATCTTCCCACCGCCTGAGGTCACCTCTCATTACACATGTTCAATATTGCTCCATAAATACTTTATGGTTTAGCCTGATTTCTGGCTTATATTGATCATGAGAGTGAGAATAGTAGTTACCAACCTGACACCCCAATCAGTCCCACCCTACACGTTCGCTGCCTTGGGGTCATCCTTGACTTGAACTGTCCTTTGTTCCCCACATTCAATCTCTTTCGAAATCATGCTACATGCACCTAAAAAACATTCAAAATTCGCCCTTACCTTACACAAGACACTGCAAAAACTCTAATCCATGCTCTCATCATCTCACGCATTGATTACTGCAATAGTCTCCTTATTGGCCTTCCCCAATACAGACTCTCACCACTACAGTCCATCATGAATGCAGCTGCGAGGCTGATCTTCCTAGCCAGACGTTCATCGTCTACAAGCTACTCTGTCAGTCACTTCATGGGTTGCTTATATTCTACAATATTCAATACATAATAATTTTACACAAGGCCATAAACTAAACTACACCAACTTATATCTCTTCTCAAAATATCATCCAACACGACCTCTACGCTCCTCCCAAGATCTGCGTCTCTCATCCACACTCATTACTCGCTCCCATTCCCGATTAAAGGACTTTCTTCGGGGTGCACCTACTCTGTGGAATCCCCTCCCACCCACAATAAGACTCTCCTCCAATCTACTACAAGCGTTCCCTGAAAACTCCCCTCTTCAGGCAAGCTTATCAAATTCCAGAACCAGCCATATAACCTACTGTACATAAACCTTCCCTGTCTAATCACATCCCCACTGTACAGTCCACACATATCCTCACTTATTGTGCCTCTCACTGTCCCATCCTGCTGACCCAGCCACCAAAGGCCTCTGCGATCTGGTGGCCATTATGTAATAGATAACACCTGTCCTTGTGTATCAATGCCTATTTCCCTGAGAGCAGGGCCCTCCTATCGATTGGATTGTTTGGAACTGCCCAGTTAATTCTATCACTGTTTTCAATTGTAAAGTGCAACGGAATTTGCTGCGCTACATAAGGAACGTTTCACAAATAAATATTACATACTGAGCTTTCGGTATTAGTAGGTTCAGGAATAGGTGGAATCTGTGGTGGAACTACTGCAGAAGCCTGGGGATATGTAGGAGGAGCCCAGTCTATTGGCCACTCCTGTGATTTGTTGTACGCTGTAGGTTCGGGGCTGTGGCGTAACAATGGCCCTGCAGCCCAAGCGGTGGCTTGGGGGAGCCTGTGCTGTGGGGGCGCATGGTCTCCGTAGATTCTAATGAGCATGGCCGTCCGTATGGAATCTGCTGAAAGTCCCTCCAAAAATGGCTACTGCCTTGGAGGAGACAGATTCTAAAGGTCCTATTGGACAGATGAATAGATGCCAGAGATCCTAAGGGGTAGCATATATTGCCACCTGGAAGTTACAGATTCTGGGTAGCGATATATTGCCCATGGCATTGCCCCTGGCAATGAACATATAAACCCATGGCAATGAGCATGTAACCCCCTGGCAATGGGCATGTCATTTTTTTAATTTTATTAATGCATGGTGGTGGGGGGTAGAGATCTTTTTAGCAGGGGGGCGCAAAATTTCTAGTTACACCAATGGTCCTGGGACTACTTAATGCACTATGCAGTCTGATTGGCCTGTTAGTAACTAGCAGACCTATCACAGACACATACTTAGAAGAACAGCACCAGTGATTGGGCCATGCTTGATTCATGCACTTCCAAAAAATTACTTTTGTAGCAAAAAGTTTTAATTTTTTTTTAAATTGTTAAATGTGTTAACATGCAAAATGTTCCTCTTGCAAAATCCCAAATGCGCAGCCGGTCTGATGAAACCGGCAATTGTCTATCTTCTGCATGTTCTGCGGATTTGGCTTCATCTGTCAGTCTCAGGCTTGGTCCTGCTGGAGGGGAAGATAGAAGGGCATCTCAGCTGAATGCCGGCACTACACTATCTGTCCACCGCAGCTACAGGCGCATCTATTGGTTGCCCACAGATATGTCACTAGTGAGGTATACATCAAAGTATGGAGAGAGATAAAGTACCAACCAATCAGCTCCTAACTGACCTTTTTCAAACACAGCCTGTAACATGTAAGGCAGAAGCTTCTTGGCTCGTACTTTATTTCTCACAAATGTATCTCTCTCCGAGCTGTGATAAATACCCCAGTAACTCTAACGACTGCTGCCGAAATGTCGCATCTATGCAGAGGTCCTGGTGGTCCTGTTGGTCCTGGTGGTAGTTCCATACCTGCGGTTTACTCAGCACATTCACATTGGAATAAAGGACGCAATGATTTTTTTTTAAAGGGGCAACCACTTACAGTACATTTCATGGTTTTGCCTTGTGAGTGATTGCCCCTTTAAAAAACGTACGAGTTTGTCCGGCATCACTCATAGCCGCCGAACTCGGGTGGCGATACAATCCCGTCCATAGTATCAACCCTGCAATGTATAGTAATGCAGTTATCTGCGAAGGGTAAGATCCCAGCGCAAACGCTCATTGCTCACGTGTGTCACTGGCGCATCACTTGGTCCTTGAAGTAGGCATGTCTGGCCTGGGAGGTGACTGTGCGCATGTATGGATAGGAGGTCCCATGGCACCGTACAGATATCCTGGCCATGCAACACATCCCAAGAGGAGCATTGCACGACTACCACATGACGTCATGACATCACATGCACCTGCCCACACTCCCAGAGACCCTTTCATGTACTTTGATAGGATAAAACATGTTTGGACAGACAGAATGGTCTCCCTCCCCCCCCCCTCCTGTATGTGGGTAGTCAGGTTCCTGTACATGTGACACAGGTATTGGGCTACATCCAGAAGATTCAGATTTGTGCGCAATGCCGATGGTCACGCAGATGAGCATTTATCGGTAGCCTGTGCAATGACTCAATCGCTGCCGCCTGCAAGCAACAGCAATAATATACTGCTATGAATAAGGGACGAGGGCCACAAATTGGTATCTTGCCTAGGTCTAAATCCTTGTCTGGCCCCTGATCCTTCAGACCCATAGTTGTAAAGTGACATTTCCTGCTGATCTCCAGGGGGTTATGGTCAGACTGGGAAGACTCAGGCAAAGCTCCACTGGACTCTGTCACAACATTTGACAGCCCCAATGTGAGAAGAATGGAACATTCTGCAGAACAGTTTGGAACGTTTGACTTGCCCCTATTTAAGGCCTTCTCATGTGCCTCCTCTAATCCTTCTACTTAACCCGTCACAATTCATCCCACACTATCGTAAGAACACCAGCGGCTGGAAGAAGGGGACGCTCATAGCCCCTTCTATTCCTCCCGGGAAATACTTTAACACAGGATGAAAGATAACTTGTTGGTGGTATCGGTTTCCCTGCCATGGCTGGAGATATGGGGACCGAGCGGAGAAGTCCCCCTATCTGGTTTCCCGTGAATGCAGACCTTTCTCCAGGAAGGGGACAATTAGCTGTCTCATAGGAATCAGGGCTCATATGCATATGACTATTTGTGAGTGGCAGAGGATGAGGAAGGAGACTGCTTCATACGGGAAATGAGAGTGAAACATTAGAGCCGCGTGTTGTCCCGTGGGTCCACCCTGACACGAAATATGCAGAATAACCTGCATAGGTGTCTACGTGATGGAACTTATAAGCAATGTTTAATAAATCCCAAAATATAGCTATAAATGGCCACAACCTTGGTACAATGCTACAGGGACAGTCCTAGGTTTCCGGATTTGGGGGATCTATGGAATAAGCATTGGAGAGAGATGAATTACCAGCCATCAGCTCCTAACAGCCATGTTACAGGCTGTGTTTGCAAATGACAGTTATGAGCTGACTTCCTGATTCTTAGGGGGAAATTTACTAAAGGAAATTTGTAAAAAAAATAGGTGTATTTGTATCCAGAAATACACTTATTTTTGACATTTACTATCCCGAAAATACGGCAATTCGTATTCGTTTTGATGTGCTATCAATACCTATTTTTTTCAAATTTCCTTTAGTAAATTTCCCCCTTTATCTCCCTCCACTTTATTTCTGTCCAAAGCTTATTACATATGCCCTTTTTTTTCCTGAAAATTCCTTTTTTTTTATATATATCAACAAAAACGCAAGATCAATAATTCTCAGTCCGTATGTTAATTATAATACTATTTATTCTAATCACTCAATGTGGGTTATATGTTATGGTGATTGAATATGTGACATACTGTGCCGCTGGTTCTTGCCGTGACAAGGGGACACCACCCCTGGAATTGCCTGTCAGAATCTGCTACCAGTTATCGCTTTTGCAAAGGACCGACAAAAAACAAAGAGCACTACAACTCCCAGCACAGCCGCTGATGCAAGAGGTGCAGTAGAATACCCAGTGTAAGCTATAACCGGTGGGGGGACAAATAATGGGTCTAGGTCACCTGAAGAATCCAGAAAAACAAAGTGGCATAGCCTGGTGGCAGAGAGCCCAAGTAGAGTGTAGCTGGTGTGTAGGGGGAGATTCTCTAAACTAAAAATGTGGTAAAAACCCCGTTATCTGGGTTTTTACCGCATTTTGGGATGCTTTAAGCATCCCCCGCCGGGTTACCGTGGCGGGGGGCATCTCCAGAAAAATCTGGTGATGCCTTATAGAAGCCTATGGGCTTCTAACGTGATCCCCGCCACCCTGCACAGACCCCTCCTCACCTGTGTCTGGGCAGAACAGTGTTGTGCTGCCCGAACCTGTGACCTCCTCCTCCCTGCACCTTACATCCTCTTCCAGGTACAGTGAGGAGGAGAGCCAGCCCCCCTGCAGCAGCAGCAGGCAGCAGCCGGGTAAGAGAGGGAGGGGGGAGCCGCCGGGACCCGCCGCTCAACGCCGGGTCAACGCAAAAGACAGCTCTTAACACAAGAGCTGTCTTTTGTGATAATTATCGCATATGTTAGAGCATATGCGATATTTATGTTTGCGGTAGCCGGCGATGGGCGGCGGTATGGGGGCGCGGATGTTAGAGCATCCCCCTTATCATTAACAATGTCAGTCAGTGACGTCACCCACCCCCTCTGCTCTGTCCATGCCCTCACTGACGATATTGGAAGGTGAGGTAGACTGTGTGGTGACAGGGTTGGGTAAGATCACCAGTAACCTGTAATGTTATTATGGTCCCATACACTTATATGACTTTTCCGTGGGGAAATCGTATGTAAACTTTTGTATATGATGTATTGTACGCAATCCCAGCCAAGGCTGCGGGATCCGATAAATCTTAATGACAGCCTTTGCGATCTCCGGCTCTGCACTGACGCAAACGTGACCGCGCATCGGATCAGAATCAGAACTTTCCTAGGATTTCTCAGTCCGATGCATCAGAATCGGATAAACAGGGCCCAAATCGCACTAATGTTTGGCCAGCTTTGGGAAGACATCCCAGATGGGCAACACAAAGATCTGGGAAATGGTGACAATCTCTGGTCAGGTGGAATCGCCAATGTCATTTTTTTTATTTGATTTTAAAATAAAACAGCATTTAATTAATAACATTTGCAATATACATGTCTCGCACAAGCATTTTGCATTCTTTTAATAGCAGTTTGAAGGTATTGTATGATAATATTACTGGTTTTTGTGCCCATCTATGCTTGGTTAAAAGAAAAGGCAATTAGTTTCTGCATTGTAATTGTATTTATCTCTGGTTTTTGACGTTGATTAGCCTGGCCTCTTGTGCAATCTGCCTTATCGCTGTCCCAATGACAGCCGCTATGATTAAACTGTCAGCAAATGCATTACATTCTTATCCGCAGAGGTGCCACAAAGCAACAAACAGCACATGACCAAGCGTAACATATACGGAATATTATATATACATATATATATACGCATACGTACAATACGTGGAAGTACTAAAGATATATTTCGCCGTAAGGGATAAGCACACAGCCAGGGATATGGCACCCCTAATTATTTGTGGCCAATTATCAGTTGCCAGTCAGACTTCTAATACTTCAATATAATTGTGTGTCCGCTGTCTGTTGAGTTGCTGTAATGGAGAGTTCCATCGTAGAAGTGTCAGCTCTGAGGCATGTTCTTTTTACCCCATACAAAGCCCATCTCCTCCTCCCTCTTTTACAATGACACTTCTCAAGCCAAGAATAGAAGGCAAACAAAGGCCGTAGTGATGGATTGACACCCGCATTTTAAGGCAATGCTTCCTTTACATCAGTAATTATGCAGTTACTGTTTGTAAATCGGGGGGATATTTCTACAAAAGACCCTAAAATACGAAGAAGAAAAAAATGTTTGGCTGTTTTTGTTTTATTTAGACACTTTAATTAGCAATTTCGCTGCATTTATTGTCTCCAAGATATTTTTCCCTTTGCCATTGTTACGTCGTTTTCCATTATACTCGCTGAAAAACTCCAAAGGGGACTTCTCTTATTCCCATTACAATGCCAAATCATTCTTCCTTACAGCCTCTTTGTTATGGGAACCTGGCAATCACTGATGAAAAGTACTAATCAGTTGGAAAAAGACCTACTTTCCTGCACAAAAGTGGCAGTCAGAAGAAAAATGCCCATTGGTCATGGGTGAGAAGGAAGCTTGCCAAGGATTTCACCGCACAATAGTGTTTAATAAGCCCATTCTGCTTGGAACCTGTGCTCTTTGCATGCGAAGGTTGAAGACTTTAAACTCGAGGCCCTCTAAGACTCAGCAAACAATGTATTGATTAGAAGGGTGGAATTGGGGGGGGGGGGGGGGGGGTCCGGAGGCCGGGGGTACTCACTGCAGCTTCTCCCCAAATATATTTGTGTCTTTATTCTTTTAAATTGCAATGATTTTTTTTTTGTACATTTTTTTTTTTAAATCAGCTAAATAAGCAATGCATCTCTATCTATCTATCTATCTATCTATCTATCTATCTATCTATCTATCTCTATCTTTCTGTCTGTGTCTCATATCTATCTATCTATCTATCTATCTATCTATCTATCTATCTGTCTGTCTGTCTGTCTGTCTGTATGTCTGTCTATCTATCTATCTATCTATCTATCTATCTATCTATCTATCTATCTATCTATCTATCTATCTATATACTGTATCTATCTATCTATCTATCTATCTATCTATCTATCTATCTATCTATCTATCTATCTATCTATCTATCTATCTATCTGTCTGTCTGTCTGTCTGTGTCTCTCTCTCTCTCTTTCTCTATCTATTTATCTCTATCTTTCTGTCTGTGTCTCATATCTATCTATCTATCTATCTATCTATCTATCTATCTATCTATCTATCTATCTATCTATCTATCTATCTATCTTTCTGTCTGTGTCTCATATCTATCTATCTATCTATCTATCTATCTATCTGTCTGTCTGTCTGTCTGTCTGTCTGTCTGTCTGTCTGTCTGTCTGTCTGTCTGTCTGTCTGTCTACTGTATCTATCTATCTATCTATCTATCTATCTATCTATCTATCTATCTATCTATAGCCCTGTACACATGCATCGATTTTTCCTGATTTTCAATTCAATTTTGCTTATAGAAGCAAAATCAAATCGAATCCTAAACTAAATCAAATAACTTTTGTGTCACTTTCGATCTGCATTCAATTCGATGCGCGCTCCCATTTTCAGAAATCGAACAGAAAAATCTACTGTGCAGCCAAGGAAATATCGAATTCGACCTAGTAAATTGAATGTGTACAATGTACCATGAATGTATATCGAATTCAATATCAAATTCGATATCTAATGCAAAAGTACAGATCTAATGCCAAATCGAAAAGGAAAGATCTAATGCCAGATCTAATAGAAAACCGAATCTAACATCGAATCAAAAGCAAATCGATGTGTGTGTACAGGTCTTATGTGTCATCTATTTCTCATATCTATCTATCTATCTATCTATCTATCTATCTATCTATCTATCTATCTATCTATCTATCTATCTATCTATCACCTATCTCATATCTATCTATCTATCTATCTGTCTGTCTGTCTGTCTGTCTGTCTGTCTGTCTGTCTGTCTGTCTGTCTATCTATCTATCTATCTATCTATCTATCTATCTATCTATCTATCTATCTATCTATGTGGAACACAATTTTATTGCCAATTAAATTATATACAATATTTGCTGCAACTGACTGCAGTATCCTTACATGTATGTAACTATTATAAATCCTATCCTGACAATTCCCACTATGTGCCAGATGTATCATGCTTCAAAAAGTGATACAATCACCAGCCAATCAGCTCCTTCCTGTCATTTTCAAACCCAGTCTGTAACATGACAGTTAGGATCTGACTGGCTGTTTATTACTCTCCATTGTATCACTTCTAGAAGCTTGATACATCTGGCCCTATGTCACATAACGAGCACTGGTGGGCTCTCCGTCAATATCTGCGTGCGTGATAATGGAATGCTGGGGTCATGACCTTGTTGGTGAGATCAAGTTTTCAAAGCAAAACTAACTTAATACAGTACTTTACTTATTGATAAAAAGGAGAAGAGAGTTAATGATTTGTTAATTACACAATTCCCCAATCGCTGTCCTGGCAGGAGCCTGCGAGGGACTGTCTGCATAGCGCTGGATTACTAGCGCTGGAAGATGGAGGGGCTGATTAAGTAATCCCAGCTATGGTGTTTAACCTCTCTGCTCCCACAATCAATCAGGCCATTTCCATGACTTTCAGCTGGAGTTTCCAGACTATGACTTTTGAGCCCTATTCAGACCTGTTCGCACAGCTGCGAATTTGCACATTGGCCGATTAGCGATGATCTGCACATGTGTATTAGCTGCAATGCACGTGTTTGGTGCCTGGCTGCGAGGGCAAGTACCAATGTTTAAGTATGTAGAGTAAGTGAAAGGAAAAAATCAAATGTGTGAGTGATCATTTTGTGGAGGGAGACAAGCAATAGCTCATTTAAATAATTATATTTCCTCAGTATTCACTACAGAAGGAGAAATGATCAGGCCACAGTTAAGTTACAAAGACATAAAAATAAGGCAGATGAAATTACATTTACAGTTGGGAAGTGAATAATTCACTGGGGCTAGATGAGATACATCCAAGGATAACAAAATATGTGCTGGTAGCACCATCAACAGAACTATTCAATCAGTCGCTAAGTAGAGGTCTGATTCCAGAGGACTGAAAAGGAGCCAATGTACTACCACTGCACAAAAGTGGTAGCAAGGAAAAGGCAAGGAACTACTGACCAGTGAGCCTTGCATCAGTATTATCAAATAAAAAAAAAACTTACATGATATAAAACAGCATGGATTTACTGGGGGAGATCATGCCAAACAAATCTTATTGTCTTTTTTGTATCTGTGAGTTGAATAATAGATTCTGCATAGGGCAGAGATGTATCTTGTCTATAGTAAGGTATATGACATGGTCCCACATCTTGGGATTGTATTAAAAAATAATTGAATGGATACAGAGGTGTAATTAGGGTCTTTGGCATACAGGGCAAGATGAAAGAATGGTCTAGAATGTGGCAACTACAGTTTAATGCTGAAACATGCACTAAGGTCTCAAAAACCAATGCTAATTAATCCATTATTAATGGCATTATAATGGAAGCTACTGGAGAGAAAAAGGGGTTTAGATACACTAGTTCAGGTGACATAAAGGCAGGTAAGCAATGTAACAAAGCAATGAGGAAGGCAAGTCAGATGCTTGGGAGAGGAATCTGCAGCAGAAATAAAAGTAATAACACAATTGTCTAGGTCACTGGTACGGTCTACATCACAAAAACCGATCCCGAATGGCAAAAAATCTAAACATACAGTATAGTTTGGAGCAGGGAAGGGGAGGACATGATAGAGACTGGCACATATATCAGGGGTTTTAACAAGGTCCAGGAGGCAAAGGAGGTATGAGAGCATAAGGACGTGCACTGAAACTGGGGGGGGGGGGGGGGTTGTTAGGAGGTTTTGGGATTGCATTTATGACATATCTTGTTTCTGTGTAACTCTTGCTGGACGCGGCGTACCTACTGTACCTCCAGTAAAGTTGCCATTTGCTGCTAAGCTGCCGCAGGAGGGCGCAAATTCCATTTCATGAAAGAGCAAGCCGTGGTCTTCCATAAACCACTTGCCCCTTCGTGCTCTGTAACCCAAGCCCCCCGAGTCCTCTGGCAGGCCACCTGACGGGTGGTCATGGTTTTTTGGATTAAGTAAAAATGCAAAACACTTAACAACTAAATTATATCAATAATAAATAAAGTCCCATAGAGACTTGACAGAAAAAAACTAGGTAAAAGTATTGTAGAGAAAAAAGTCAAAATCAGCACCATCTACAATGTACAACAGCAAATAACCTCATGCATTGCAGGCAGATATTGTCCAAAGGTGCACAAACACAACTAAAATGCAACAAAAACATTACAAAGATATCCACTGTACCTTTTAACTTGACTACGCACCTGGTTGGGTGATGACAGTGCCCCCTTTGAGTTTGGGAAGCTCATGATCTTTTATCCCCTCCCTACTCATTGTATAGAACTTGTAAGGGAACTGATTTTTTTTCTTGTTGCAATTTTTTTGAAACAACATTGCTGCACTTGGTAAAACAATCTTTACTTACCCAGATAAGCTGATGCGTTTCATCTTTTTATCCCCTCTAAGTGACAGCGGGGGGGAGAGAATTGTAATAATATTTGCAAATCCTTTATATCATCAATTGTTAAATACGTTTTTGGAATGATTTTGCGTCTCCTTGATCAGCGAGGGACTAAATGGAGAAATCTCAGAGCTTTCACATGTAAGGGGAAAAAGCTTTACTCTGGAAAAGGATCACAGGTAAGTCAGTTTGTTTTACATCTGTACGAAACAGCGGTCGCTGGGAATATTTATCTCCACTTCCAGCAAGTTGTAGGCTGCTAATTATGAAGTGGGTTAGTTTGTGGTTACAAGTGGCTGGAAGTGTCTATTGTGGCCGCAAGCTCGAAATCCACAGGTGTCCAATAAATCCGACCCAAGAGTCGTTAGGGTTTTATTTAATAATGCGCTGCAAAGTGCGTAAATGTGTTGTAAATTCTACAACCCATAGTTAAGAATCCAATTCTAAATTTTTTGGGTCCTCTTGAGGGTTAGATCCGTTTCTATAAGCAGCGGTACATGCAGGCAGCACATACTGTAGCAGTGTGTCATTAAATAAGTGTTTATTTAAACCTCAATTGCCTGTAGACATGTAAAGTCATTCCTGTAACGGAAACTGGGGGTGCAGCTAAGCTCCCACAGTCAGCCCACGTCGTGGTAACAGGCCGTAGCTTAATGTGACAACGAGGAGAGGTGACGGGGAAGGTCTAGTCCGGCCAAAGGTTATGTTATAGTCAGCACTTGATACGCTATTGGAAATAAGAGCTGACGCCCTCCAGATGTGACATTTATGAACCAATTTGCAAAATGAAAGTGACCATATGTTAAACTGTTTATTTACCAAAAATATCATTTTTAAGTATTATGTTTTTGTTTGAAAGATAAAAGACGCAGAGGGCGGAGTTCAGAGATCGCCCATTCCCAGAGGTTGTCACATGGAATTCATCAAGTTCGCAGCATACAGGGATTTATATTTTACATGGTCAACATACTGTATTACATTGACATTTTATTTTTACCCACGAAAGTGTCGGAACCTTGTTAACAAAGTTTATAATACTTACTATAAGCAAATTGCACTTAGAGTTCTCAAAGGATTGAGGGGCTGGGGGTTGGCTCAAAGGGCAAAATGGCTGCCTCCACTGTATGGGCATTATTCAGACCTGATCGCTGCTTTGAGAATTCGCATTGCAACGATTATCGAGTGAGTTCGCCTGCGTATGGATGATGGCGTGCATGTGCGAGACAAAACAGTGACAAAATTCAGGGATTACTCTGATCGCAAGCTAAGAAGTCGTCATTTGTGGGTGTCGCCCAGCCGTTATCTGGGAGTGTCAGGGAGGCAGACATGACTAAGCGTTTCCGGAGAGGGCGCGTGATGTCAGCTCCGGCCTCGATCAGCCAGTTTCTATCGCAGAGTGGTGGAAGGGTCAGGGTTACGCACTGGTGAAATAATTTCATGGTGAGTGTGCTGCGTATGAATATGCAGATGGGAGCGAATCGGTGAGGTCTTTACAAGCCATTCGCAACCTTGCAGGGCGGCGGCTATTGACCAGCAGCGATCATGTCTGAATTAGGCCCATTATGTGCTTCACATTAAGGTAAATTAGGTGGTTTGCAATTTGTACAAATTGCGTTGGGGTAAAGCATGACAAAAGACAAAGACTTACATGGCTCTAAGACGGACGTGTTATTTGCGGGTGATCGGAATCGTGTGCCAATTCGCTGAGGACGATGGTTGTAGGTTGTTGGTTGGGAGCGCCCCACTGCAAGCAAAGACAAATAAAAAATCATTTAAGCATATGGGACGTATCACTGGCACCAACTGAGTGCATATGTCGCCGATGCAAAACCGCGCATGTGTGTAAAGCTCGGGGCACGAGCAGTAATGCATTATCCTGGCATGCATTTTTTTTCCAGCGAGATTGCAGCCATTTTGTTACCTACCAATTAGATCCAATCAGGGGCGCTGGAACGTTTTTAGGTTGGGGGGGGGCAAGATATAATCTCATTTTGGCGCCCCCTAAATTGCTATATGTTACCCCCTGATAGTTAATGAAATATGTTTTCATCAATAGTAATAGAGTAACAGAAAAACACTATAGTTTTATTAGTAACAAAATAACATAATGCAGAGTTAACATTAGGGAAATGATGCTTAACAGCGGCATATACACGTGGGCACTATACACACTGGCAGCGGCATATACACGTGGGCATTATACACAGGGCAGCGGCATATATGCATGGGCATTATACACAGGGCAGCGGCATATACACGTGGGCATTATACACCGGGCAGCGGCATATACATGTGGTCAGAGACACCAGGACTGACATTAATCCAGGGGTTGTCATTTACTCGCAAAAAGTGGAAAAAGTGGCAGTGTCACCCCCAAACAGATTTATGTGATTATGTCTGATTATGATAATCAAACATAATTACATAAACCTGTTTGGGTGTGAATCCAGGGGTAAATGACAACCCCTGGATCTGTCAGTCACTGGGGAAGGGACTGGAGGGTGAGAGGAGCAGCATTTACCTTTAAGTTTTAGTTGTGGCAGCACAGCGTGATGGCTGCTGCTGCGGCTGTTGTAGGATGCTCCCGCGGCTCCCGCCCATGCACTGATCCACGCGACCAGTCTCCCTCCCTACGGCCCGCATCACGCCCGCCAATCACTGTGGACGCATCACATCCACAGCCACTGTGATTGGCGGGCGCTGGTTCTCAACATCTCCCCGCAGCAGTCATCCATGTGGGCGGACGGCTGCGAATAGGAATCGGATTCTTGCTCGGCGGGCAGCTGCGATTAATCAGTAATATAGGCGGACGGGCGGGAGGCTGGATCAAGCTTAATCAGCCCACCGCCCGCCCGCCTATATTACTGAATAATCAGCCGCCCGCCCGCACAGCTATATTACTGCAGTAATATAGCCAGGCGGGCGGGCGGCTGTTAAACAATAAAATATGCAGCTGGACGGGCGGGCCGGACAAGCAGGGTGCGGGGGCCGTATCCGGCCCGTGGGCCGGAGGTTCCATACCCCTGCTTTAGCGCCTCAGTAATTTTGGGGGGGGCAAGCTGCCCCCTCGCCCCCCCCCCCGTTCCGGCGCCACTGGATCCAATGTAAAGGTGCAGTAACCCATGGCAACCAAGATGGCACTAGATATCACTGTGTAAATTACGCAATCAATGCAAAGTACCTTATTGGCCAATATGAGTTATTGCACATTTGCACCTGCGTTAATAGCTATAAATCCCA
Source organism: Crinia signifera (assembly GCF_055691185.1). Lineage (NCBI taxonomy): Eukaryota > Metazoa > Chordata > Amphibia > Anura > Myobatrachidae > Crinia > Crinia signifera. The sequence goes on along the minus strand of NC_139224.1, from coordinate 174,571,769 downwards.
ATGAGTGCGGTTGGTTGGATTCTGCAGTTTTTACTGTTATTATTTTTGTGTTACGTCTGAAATCAGCAGAACCGGACATTTTATGATCGATGTCCACAAGAAGGGGAATAGGTCTTGTTTCCTGGCGATAATGCGTACACAGCAGTATTGTCGCAGACCACAAAATGGCGGCTTGCGATGTGCGCACAAAACAGTGAGTATGTCAACACCTTACTGATTACTGAATTACTGATATACAATAGGTCGACATTAACTGAAGGAGAAAGTCGACAAGAACATGGTCGACACAGGGAAAGGTTGACGTGTTTTTGAATGTCAACATCATGTTCACCAAATTTATATGTACCGCACCCTTTCGACTGGCTCGTGCTCTCGGCACACTACCATGTTCTGCCCACTGGAATGATAAAGATTTGAACAAGTCGGTTATAACAAAAAATCATGAAAAACTGCCTGGTGTCGACCATGGTAATGTCAATATTTTGCTTGTGTCGCCCTTTCTTCAATGTCGGACCAGACGTTGACAACCTGCCGACAGGATACCATTTTTAGCTCCCACAAAACATGGGTACTCTCCTAAAGTTAGACTCATTGCTCCTCTACTATCTGCATCTACCCCAATGGCCGCTCCGTGTAGCTTTCTCTGATATGACTAAGGGACAGATGTTTTAAACGTCACAAAGTGATGCAGTGAAGAGTGATAAACAAACAGCCATATAGCTTCTACCTGTCATTTTCAAATCCAGCCTGTAACATGGCAGTTAGTAGCTGATTGGCTGGTGGTTTATCACTCTCCTTTTTTTTTATCACTTTGTTGAAGCTTGATACATCTGGCCGTAAATGAGATATTTCCCACATCCATAACACTCTCTTGCACAGTCTCTATGATATCAGCCCGTGGGATTTGTAAGACCTTTAGGCGAAATGTCCTTTACTAGGTTTGCAATGGTTTCCATGGGTCTTGTAGTAGGGCTTACAGTACTGTGCACCTCAGAAGCTAAACATGCACCTGCCATCAATAGACAGCCCCCACTGGTGTGTCCATAAGGAGGCAATGCAACAGGGCCATCTAGAGGTGGGAAGTGACATTAAATACTGGCTGCTTTATTCTTCCACTGCAATTTAGATTTCAGTTGGCACACGCCCTACCCAAATGTAAATCTTTCTGCACCTGTTACATCTACCCCACCTGAAGCGCAGCATGGTTTTGCCCATTTTGAGAACACATCTGTCCTGTGGTCAGGCTCTGAATTAGGCCCTCTGTTCCTGGAAAGTTCTAGATGGCTTTGTTTTCAGAAATCCAAAACCAAAATCCTTCTATTTCCGGGTGTGGTATGTTTCTCTGACAGTCGGGATCCCGACAGTCATTATCCCGACAGTCATTATCCCAACGTCGGGATCCTGACTGCCCGGACTCAGATAGCGTGGCCAGCGCAATAAAGCCCCTTGGGAAAGGGAAAATAGCCGACTCCCGTCGAGAACCCGTCCGTCAGTGTTTTAACAGTCGGGATCCCGACGTCAGGTTAATGACTGTCAGGATCCCGACTGCCGGGAACGCGTCTGGCACCCCTATTTCCTATTCTGCCTATGCACGGTCATACAGTTCCTTAGTAATGTGAACAGAATAGTCTCCTTCCCTGCGGTGTGATGGGTGAATATATATTCCTGATGACAGGCCTGATGTGCAAATGCCCATTTGTCCCTGCAGTGCTGTATTGCTCACCACCAGTGGGGGGATGTTACCCAGCCCCACCCCCTGTAAAATCCACCTTCTGCCTCTCACTGGCAGTGCTCAGTGTCCCCAAAGCGGTTGCAGTCTGTGAGACTGCACTAGCTTAACCGTAATTGGCAGTGATTTCCTATTGGAAGACCAACCTGCCAGTCACCCGCAGTAAGGCAGTCCCAGTGGGAGGTGCTTCCTCCCTCTGCGACTGCCAGTCTGGGCCAGAAAGCTGGCTTCCTGTAGAAAGTTTCTCCCTGCCTTCCTTAAAAGGCTTACCTGGCTTCTGTAGGCTGCAGCCAATGCAGTCTATAGAAGCTGGGTGTTTGGGCATGTACTGTACCATCGCCGCTACTGCACATGCACCAGTGTCCCAGCACCTGTCAGTTACATTGCTTAGATGGTGCGACTGGACACGTGCTTGGTAGGAACCTGGCAGCGGGGGTAAGGTGGCGGGGACCAGCGGCAGTCCCCTACTTATCCAGGTACTTTTCCCACTTTGCCATACTCAGCGAGATGAGTATATCGGATATTTGTGCTGCCTTTTCCATTAACCCTTTGCTGAATAGCCGGTTTTCATTCAAAACAAATTTAAGCATTTTTAATACAAAGATTAAATCTTAATTTCGCTTTTTGAAGATTAACGCCCTGAATACATTTAAGTTAAACTACAGCAATGACTGTCAGGGGGAGGGGAGTGTTCTGTTTAAAAAAAAAATACAAGTGCTTAAGTCAATTTATAGCCACGGACAAAAGGTGATCACTAATGTATCAGTGTGCCGCCCCAGACAGGTCATACTGTGTATTTGCCAAGGTGCGGGTCACTCTAACTAATAAAAGAAACAAAGCACTTCATAAAAATGCTTTTCGCACCGTTCTGTTAACGACGCAAACACCTGATTAGGGAATTTTCCTTTTGTTTGCAAAGTCCCACAAGTTGTTAATTAACAGGGTCTGTAAAATGAATAGGCTGTGATATTAGGATTAATCACTACAGTCACCTGCTCAGGTGCTTAATAAAAAACTAATTCTAAATTTAAATACGTTTCATTGGTGAGAATACGGAGCGCTACGTAATTCTAAATCCTATTGTGCACTCAGGGCCTTATTCACTCACTAGTTCACTCTTTCTGACAAAATCCTTCTTAGATGGACAAAACCATGTGCACTGCAGGTGCATACCTCCCAACAGTCCCGATGTTAGCGTGACAGCCCCGATTATCAGGGCCTGTCCGCTGTCCCACCCGCGGGCGGCAGTGTCCCCCGGTGTGGGGGGGCTGTTGGGAGTCCCCCCAGTCAGCTGCTAAGCAGCGGGGAATAAACGCTGTGCGCATGCGCACAGCATCTATTCCCGCAGCCAGGGGGCTGGGGGCATGGTTAGAGGCTCACAGAGCCTCTGGGTCATGCCCCCATAGCGGCAAAATAGGGGCGTGGCCTCGCGGGAGAGCCGCAAGTATAGGCCACGCCCCCGAATTAGGCCACGCCCCGCCTGCTATACTCGCAAAGTTGGGAGGTATGCAGGTGGGGCAGATGTTACTTGTGCAGAGAGAGTTAGATTTGGGTGGGGTTTTACTTCAAAGTGATATATTGCAGTGTAATAATAAAGCAGCCAGTATTTACCCTGCATAGAAACAAAATAACTCACCCAAATCTAACTCTCTCTGTACCTGTTACATCTGCCCCCCTGCAGTGCACATGGTTTTGTCCATCTAAGAAGGATTTTGTCAGAAAGAGTGAACTAGAATAAGGCCCATTATCCGTGTGTGTTGAAAAATCAGTTGAAATGTGTTTTGATTTCTCTATCTGTCTTTTTTATATTTTGATAATGGTTGTTGTTTGATATTAAATTGTTGTTGTACCATTTAGTGTAGGGATACGTAGCATCTGAAGTGCATGTACAGCGACGGTCAGCAGACGTGGAAAGGGATACACTGCGCCAAATTATCCATCCCATTAGGAGCTGTATCAATTAGCCAACCCGAAAACCTCAGACAGCCAGCTCCATGCCTGCGAGTGTTCTATTTTACATCCCATTATGGCGCGTCCTTGTCTCAGACAAAGGGAAGATTGGAAAAAAGCAGGCTGACAAATTAGTCTTGAAATCAGTTTCATTTACATAAGGAGTGGAAGTTCATTAATAATAAGGTTTTAATTATTCACGATCTTGTTTTACTGGATATAGCAGTTTTATACCTGCTGTGCTGTGTCTCTGGATTAGCTAAACCCAACCGCAGGGAAATGGGTGGACGGACGATATTTTCTCTTATTTTGACAAGTCCTACAAAGGAAGATTTGTGTAATTTGGAACAGCTGTAAGCACAGAAAGAGAACGCGGGGCGTTTACAGGCCCTAAGAAATACGGAGACTCAATGCTTTATTTTACGCGTGAATTAGGCTATTTGTGGAATGTGCAGAAGCAGATGCAGCGCCCACTTTGTGACAGTCGTTTGCCAATTTTTTTTGAGAAGTTTCGCAAACTTTTACGTGTCCTGCCCCTAGACACAGAATGTACGGCCTACCCTCTGATTTTTACCATTTTAACCATTTTCTCTTAAAATACTATAAATACGTAATGGGAAACTCTGTAACCGCCTACCCACCAAATTTTTTTTTTACCTAAATGCTCATTGACAGGACTTACATGAGCATTGCAGGTGGTTACATGCTCGTTGCCAGGTGTTACATGCTAATTGCCAGGGGTTACATACTTCTTGCTAGCGGTATCATGCTCAATGCCAGTGGGTTACATGCCCGTTGCCAGTGGGTTACATGCTCATTGCCAGTGGGTTACATGCTCGTTGCCAGAGGTTTTCATGCTCATTTCCAGGGGCAATTAATAATTCCACAGGAAGATAGATAGATAGATAGATAGATAGATAATATATATCGCTACATCTATCTCTACCATGTTTGAGTTATTATTCTCAGACTGCAACCTTTACTAATGCGTATTAGGGGGATATTCAATCTCCCACCACTATTCCCGATGGGGGAAATAGCGGCGGGGCCCTATTCAATGCTGTCTTCCGTGACAGCATTGAACATGGATCTCGGCAGAATCTCCAAGCAGTCACGCCGAGAACGGACAGGGTCACAGCTGTCGGGCTAGCCTGACAGTCATGACCCGGCATTGAATCCCCCCTTAATCTGCTTTCAGCCCCTTGAGATGACACATACAGAACAGGTATAGTGGCTGTATACAGTAAGCAACGCCGTAATGCTGTTACATTGACAGTCACATCACAGAAAGGACAGAGAATGACTTTATCATCGCTATTACTGAGCGAGTCCCTGGTTCACCCTAATCTCATGTGTATCGCTTTGGGAGACAAAATTAGGGTGTATCAATTCACAACTCCAAGTCGTTCTAATTGATTGAAACTATTTTATAGGTTAAAGTCATGACCAATCAGTAATGATCGCTCAGTTATGCGGCATAATGAATGATTATAGCTGTCACATTTCACAGAACGTAACCTTTGTGTTGTGTGTTAGGATACGTGACTTCATGGGCGGTGGGTAAATGCTGGGGCTGCACCGCTGTCTCTGCTGTTTATTGGGATAATGATGTCTGTGAGCGACTACAACAAGTCCAACATTTCCTTTTACTCCTCTTTGAAAATAATCTAAACGTGAAAGGTTTGTCAGAGAGGAAACGTTGGGAAATGTCTTGTAAAAACAAAACAAAAACCCTTCAAATTCTCTAAGGGGGAGGTATAATATGCCTTAGAGAGTGATACAATAGAGAGAAATAAAGTACCAACCAATAAGCCACAAACTGTAATTTTAAAGGTTGTGTTTAAAAAAAAGGTTTATTGGTTGGGAGTTTATCTTTCTCCATTTTATCACTCTCCAAGGCTAAGTACTTCTGCCTCTTTAATCAAGACTCTCACTGGGCATATATTGTAGGGGGGGAGGGATTGTGGTCTGCGGATGAGAGGCTGGAGGAAGGGACACATCCGCACGCATTGTGTCACTGGGATTCGGCTATACACTGAATGACCCCCAATGTGCCGTAGATGGGGGCTTTGCGGTAGAACTTTCTCTGGAGACCGCACCTCATGCTCCTTCCCGGCAGCTGTTGCAGCTTAGCACCGTCAGCCAGCAGCAATCCTCCCCGCACCTTGGAACATGTCCTACTAGATGGATCTGCAGGCCCTTCATACATGTCAGAGCTGACCAGTGTCTGTCCTAGGTGTAAATTTACTAAGATGTGAGTTCTAGCCCATAGCAACCATTCAGATTCTAATTCTTATGTTCCAAGTGTGTGTGTGTTCCATGTAATATGTGTCTATGACCCATACTTACCTTCTGATTGGGTCTGATGTCATCTAGCCCCACCCCCATTCAAGTGGGTCTATGAAGCGGAGAATAGGCTAAAATTAACCAAATCTACGCATTTTACATCATTTTAGCCCCGCACCCTCCCCGAGGCACCACAAATTCCTGTATTTGTCTTTGCTGCCAAAGAGAGTGTGGGAGTCTGGGAAGGACGCAGGAGGCTTGCCCACCTTTCCATTAGGGGGAGAGGGGGGCTTCATGATTCTGCCGAGGGCCCTGCATAGTTCTAGTTAAGCCCCTGCTTACCATATGTGCTAATTAGAGGAACAATTGAGACTCAGCCTAATGCTAGAGATGGCCATTGACCATTGATGATTTGAAATCATTGATGGTTTATGGCCAATGTTAAATGGCACAGCAAAATCAGCATAATTCCGCCTTCTGACAACCACAAAACCCCGCCCCCATGTTCTGATTGGCCCATGTGCCAGTCAGTCAAAGAAGATGGATGTTATGGTTATGCATCACATAGTTTATTACTATCGATGGCTGGTTACAGTATCACCATCGATGGTGACTGCACCAATGGCCATCCCTACCTAATGCTATTAGCATGCTGGTAACCGTGTTACTAATTCAGAGATGCACGTAAGATGCATCTCACTGGTAAAATCGATAGTGATCTTCATCATCTGCACCATTTGGCACCATCCCTGTGCTTAGTGCAGGAGATCCGAGTGCAGTCAGACGGCACTGCACGTACGCTCCCCACTGAATGGCTCATCTCTCAGTAAACACACCCCTGATAACTAACACCTGATGTGTAAATGCCCTATTGACACCCGGTTACTGTTAGAACTGGTTGATGCATCCTTGAGGGCAGTATCCTCCTCTAGACTGGCTTCCGTATAAGATGGATCTTCAGAGCAATGACCCTTGTGCATCCCGGGTTGAGACTTGTAGAACACACCAGCGGTTCTTCATGCCTATAACAGCTGCCGTTTCCGTTAAGGCTAGGTGCACCTACCGGTACTGGATGCCGCCAGGACTTATGCCAATGATGGTAGTACAAGCTCAACCCCAAGTGACCTGAATCAATGCCGGCTGGAAGGAGGTTCCAACTAGGAGGCTGGAGAATGACTATAAATATGAGGTGGAAACTAGGAGCATATACTGAGGCTGACTGGAAACGGGGCTGGAACATATACTGAGGCTGACAGGGCACAGAGCTGGAACATATACTGAGGCTGACTGGGCACAGAGCTGGAACATATACAGATGGAGTACTTGCCAGCCTTGCTGGCGGATCGCCAGAACGTCCCCGCTGGCGATCCGCCAGCAGCCTCGCCATCAATTATACAGAGACGCGCGTGCGTCTCACGCGCACGCACGTCTCAGTCTCCGGGGCGAAGGAAACCCTGTCCGTCTCTGCCTCAGGGAGATGGACAGGGTTAGGGGGGGTTACGGGGGGGTGCGGGCAGGCGGTAGGGACCCCGGGTTACCGCCGACAAGCCGGCAGGGACCCGGGGGAGCGGATGGAAGCGCCGTCGGAAGGGGACGCGCGCGCCTCTCGTGCGCGTGCATCCCCTTCTCACCATCGATATGGCGCTGGTGAGGTAAGGCGGCTGGCATCGCAGGGCCATCCCCTGCAAGGATGGCAAAAACTCCATCTGTACTGAGGCTGACTGGGCACAGAGCTGGAACATATATTAAGGCACACTGGGAACAAACTGGGCCTAAAGCAGAGAGCTGAGTGTCAAGGACTTCCGCCACAACTATGAGCTATGACCAGCACTGGGACAGAGGCAGACCAGGAACGTATAGGGAGCATGGAACCATCAGGATGGCTGGAAAAACACAAGCCTCCTGAAACACAGATTAACTGCAGCTGAGTAATGAGCTAATTATGTGACAGGTTTGTGCAAACACACAGGATCAAGGCTGCAGTTACACAGACCTGCCAGAGGTGGCTATAACTGTTGCCTAGAACCAGCCAGGACAGAATCCTGACAGAAGATGTCACAGTTACACCCACTCGGTCCCTAGTGGATATATAACTGAGATCTGCACCACTCTGAATTTAGCGTCATTTCTCTAAGTCACCTTTCCTGGCTCCGACAAAGAAAGTCGTGAGAACTGTATGCAAACAGTCTATTGCAGAACTGTGTAACAGGCCCTCTATGTCTACCATCTCATTTGCATACTAGAGCCTCAAGCAATAAGGGAACTTGCAATAAGGGGAAACACAAGTCCAAACAAAGAGGGGACTGAATAGGATAAAACTTCTATATCAAATACAGAGAATCATATATTGGGAGCATTTCATAGAACGTGACTCAGAAATTGTCAATTCACGATGGCAGCTGCACTTTAAGGAGAAGGGCAAATCCAATTTATTACTGGATTTGTCTGTACTCGTTGTGCAATATGAATTATGGAAGGCGGCAATGTAAAGTCATCTGAACTGTTCTAATAGAATGCTGGGAAGGAGAAGCTGACATCAGCTGTACAATGCTCTGTGTAAGAGGGGTCTCTGCACCATGTAGACCCCTGTGCTATGCCCGCGTACGGACATGCTGAGACAGAAGGTCACTCACATATGTTTGTTTGGCTGCAGTATGCACTCCTGCTGCAGAATATTGGTCCACAAATTCAAGGGAATTCAGAGTAGTTCAATTATACCCTAAACCATTGTGGTGGCAGACATTTTGGGTGCTAAATATCTATCATCTGTATTTATAATTGCCATATCAATCCTACTGCCTGTTGGCATCCCACATCTGCATTGTCATCTACCTACCATATTCCTCTACCAACAACCCTAAACACACACACACACTTATTGTTGTCACTTACCCTGCTTGGACCCAATGTTGCTCCCCGCTCTTCCCCCTGAATAACCATGCTCCTTGACCTACTTATGTTTGTGCCTTCCTCAGTTAACTCTCCCAATACCCTTTACTCTACCTCCACCCCCTTCAGCTTTTCTTCTCCTTACTTCATCCCACCAACATCTTTACCTCCCCTAGAACATCTCCTTCTCGTCCCGGTCATGCAGCAGCTCAGCCCTAACTCATGGCCATTAGTCTTATTAGTCTCCTACTATTCCACCAATTCATGTCGCCTCTTTGCTACTTTCAACTCTCTCCTCTGCCACCCAAATCCTCCCCATGCCTTCTTTCTTTCTTTCTTTCTTTCTTTCTTTCTTTCTTTCTTTCTTTCTTTCTTTCTTTCTTTCTTTCTTTCTTTCTTTCTTTCTTTCTTTCTTTCTTCCTACACTTTACTTTACCCCCTACTCTACAAAATATCAGATACAGATGGAGCGGGAGAAATCTTTGGCCCGCGCTTGCCAGATCCCTTGCACTGGCGAGCGCCGGCGATAGAGACTGGGACGTGCGTGCATCTCACACGCACGTGCGTCCAAGTTTCCCGTTGGCGGGGGGACGGGAACCCTGTCCGTCTCCGCTTCAGGGAGACGGACAGGGTTAGGGGGGGGTGCGGCAAGGCGGCGAGGACCCGGGGCGACCGTCGGTGAGGCTGCGGGGACCCGGGGGGAGCCCTGTTGTAAGGGGACGCGCATGCATCTCGTGCATGCGCGTCCCCTTACAGCAGCTGGAGGGGGATGGTAGATGGCGACTCTTCCGCCATCCCCTGCAAAGATGTCTCCTGCTCCATCTGTATACACTCAATGACATTCTCATTCACCCGCTATTCCCCGCCATACTCGTACACCTGTCTTCTTAACCTTTCTCCCTTCTACTTCACCACCAGGGATGATGTTTCTATTCACTTCACTTTATCTCAAACTTTTCATTGTTCGCTTTGACTCCATTCCCCCCCATGTGCTCCACTCACTATTTTCTGATGTGTGCTTCCATCAACCTGCCCCATTGATTCTGGCTCTGTCTGCTTCATTATCAAACACTAGGTGATTCATCGCGCCCTACGGGCGCTCTTCACACCGGCGTAAGGGGCTACGCCCCTTAATTTGTGAACATTTGTATTGTGAGAAATATGGTTAGAATTGTATGAAAGATGCCCTGTATTGCAGCTTCTGGCAGTGGGTGAGGGTCCAGCGTGGCAGCACAGGAGTACCGGACGGTAGTGTCTCCTCCAACTGGGTGGGAGTTAGGGTGCATGAGAGCAGGAGGCTGGGATATGAGGCATGATAGGGGTATGTGGGCAACACAGCGTCAGCGATTACCCAGTGGTGGAAGTTACGGTTCAGGAGAGCAGGAAGCTGGGTAGTGATAGGGGTGTGTGGGCATACGGGGGACTAAAGAGGGTGGTGGACACTGTGCAGCTTCTGCCAGTGGGTGAGGGTCCAGCGTGGCAGCACAGAAATACAGGAGTCAGTGTCTCCTCCGACTGGGTGGGAGTTAGGGTGCATGAGAGCAGGAGGCTGGGCGGTAAAGCATGATAGGGGAATGTGGGCAACACAGGGTGAGCGGGTCTCCACTGGCGGAAGTTACGGGGCAGGAGAACAGGAGGCAGGGCAGTGTCCTCCCACATTGATGGCAAAAGTATTCAACATCGGCCATAAACCATCGATTATTTGAAAATCATTGATGGTCGATGGGCATCCCTAGAACTGGAGAAGGGTGGGGGACAGTATGCAGCTCCCGGCAGTGGGTGAGCGTCTCCTCCCACTGGGAGGGAGTGAGCGTGCATGAGAGCAGGAGGCTGTATAATAGTGGTATGTGGGCAAGACATTGATCAAAGTTGTGGCGCTGGTGCAGAGGGCAGTGGGGAAACCTGCAGTGCGGCAGCCAGGGTCGGATTTCCCACCTAGGAGCGGTACCTGCTTGTGGTGGTACAGGATCCCCCATTGTCACGGGGGTACGTGAAATGCGGGAGCGGGGGCCGCGGTGGTCCGCTGGGGGGTGGAATTGCCAGAAGGGGGTCTGGGGGGTCTGCAAATTGCGGGAGGGGGGGTGGTGTGTGGGGATCCGCGGTTAGCGGGAGGGGGCGGGGGTCCGCAAATCGTGGGCGGGGGCGCGGGGGGGCTTGAATCGTGGGAAGGGGGGTCCGCAAATTGCGGGAGGGGGGTTGTCGGGGTTAGTGAATTGCGGGAGGGGGGGTTGCGGAGGTCCGTGAATTGCGGGAGGGGCGCGTGGGGTGCCGTGAGTCAAGGGGGGGTGGTGCGGGGGTCAGTGAATCACGGGAGGGGTCATGAATCGCAGGAGGCGGGGGTCGTGGGGGGGCTGCGAATCACAGGAGGGGGGGTGTGGGGGGTTGCCGTGAATTGCATGAGGGGGGCGTGAATCAAGGGAGGGTGGGCGCAGGGGGGTGGTGCGGGGGTCCGTGAATTGCGGGAGGGGGCATGAATCGCGGGAGGGGGGGTCGTGGGGGGTTCCGAATCGCAGGAAGGGGGGTATGGGGGGTGCCGTGAATTGCGTGAGGGGGGCATGAATCGCGGGAGGGGGGGTCCCCGAATGTGTGAATTACGGGGCGGTCGCAAATCGCGAGAGGTGCCGAGGGGGCCCGCAAATCGCGGGAGGGGGGCGCTACGGGGGGTTCCGTGAATCGCGGGAGGGGGCGGCGCGAATTGCGGGAGGGGGGTCGCAAATCATAGTAGGGGGGGGGGTGCCGTGAATCGCGGGAGGGGGGGTCGCGGGGGGCCCTTTTAATGCCGGGAGGGGGGGTCGCAGGGGTCCCGCGAATCGCGGGAGGGGAGGATGCAGGGGTCCTGTGAATCGTGGGAGGGGGCTCGCGGGAGGGAGGGGTCGCTGGGGTCCCGCGATTTGCGGGAGGGTCGCGGGGGTCCCGCGTTTCGCGGGAGGGGGTGGTCGCGGAGGTCCAACGAATCGCGGGAGGGGGTGGTCGGGTCTGGGACGGATATTAGACAGCACTTACATCGACAGCCATTACATCGACACCATTAGTTCGACAGCTCAATAGGTCGACATGGTTTTAGGTCGACATACCATTAGGTCGACATGTCATTATGTCGACAGCTCATTAGGTCGACAGCTCATTAGGTCGACATGTTTTTAGGTCGACACTGACATTAGGTCGACAGAGTCTATGTCGACAGTCAAAAGGTCGACATGGGTTTTTTCACTGTTTTTTGGCCGAAATGTCGACACAGTCGACATGGACACAGTTTGAAGTGTACCGCAGCCGCTCGCTATGCTTCGGACACGGTGCCTCGCTGCGCTCGGCACACTATTTTATTCTCCCACCACGCCCTAGTGGATAGTAGGGCATGAAATACCGCCTGTCGGCACATGTCGGCTCAATAAACAGTGAAAAAACCCATGTCGACCTTTTGACTGTCGACATAGACACTGTCGACCTAATGGCAGTGTCGACCTAAAAACATGTCGACCTAATGAGCTGTCGACCTAATGAGCTGTCGACATAATGACATGTCGACCTAATGGTATGTCGACCTAAAACCATGTCGACCTATTGAGGTGTCGAACTAATGGTGTCGATGTAATGGCTGTCGATGTAAGTGCTGTCTAACAATAGTCCGGATACCGGGGTGGTCGCGGGGGTCCCGCGAATCGCGGGAGGGGGGTCGCGGGGGTCCCGCGAATCGCGGGAGGGGGGGTTCGCGGGGGTCCCGCGAATCACGGGAGGGGGGGTCGCGGGGGTCCCGCGACTTGCGGGAGGGTGGAAAGCGGGGGTCCCGCGAATCGCGGGAGGGGGGGTGCGGGGGTTCCGCAAATCGCGGGAGGGGGGGTCGCGGGGGTCCCGCGAATCGCGGGAGGGGGGTCGCGGGGGTCCCGCGATTCGCGGGAGGGGGGGGTCGTGGGGGTCCCGCGATTCGCGGGAGGGGGGGTCAGGGGGGGTCCCGCGAATCGCGGGAGGGGGGGTCGCGGGGGGTTCCCGCAAATCGCGGGAGGGGGGGTCGCGGGGGGTCCCGCGAATCGCGGGAGGGGGGTCGCGGGGGTCCTGGCAGAGGGTAGGGATGTGCAGGAGTAATGGTGGATGGTGCCTGTGGAGTAATGGTGGATGGTGGGCGTGTACTGTAGCCCTGGCTGGGCGGGGGGAGGTGATGTCAAGGGGGTGGAACGTCAGACACATGAAAGTGAAACTGTTCTACACAGGAACGTTCTCCACAGGGGTTGAGTGACAGATCTGGCTAAATATATAAGAGATGCCTTTGCCTTTGCTACTGCTCTTAGTCTCTGCTTCCCTATGCCTCCAAGCTCTTCGAAAAGAAATATACTTTTCTCTGCAAGTTGAAATCCAAGGGTCAATCTTTCCTCATCAACCTTGCTCAATCTCTTTTGATACTATTAGTCATCCCCAAAGGCCCATTATTGGGTTCTTCTCAGCTCACTGGCTCTTTTGGAAATAGCATCAGCTCCTCATCAATCAATCTAATTATATGCTGATGACCCCCAAATTTACCTCTCGGTACTTATGTATTATCTGGACTCCCATGTTAAATGCACCCCATTTTTTCATACCCTTACTATCCAACTACGCATGGAGTTGATTTTATATAGTGTGGCGAGCGCAGCGAGCCACCATGCCCGAAGCGTGGTGAGCGCAGCGAGCCCCGCGAGGGGACGCGGTCTCATAAGAAAAACGGGAGCCCAGATATTACATAAGTACCTACCTCTCTTCCCCTGATCCTTCTCCCTCAATCTGCAATGTTGCCTCTCACCACCTGTCTGGCATATTTTTCCTGGATGCCCCACTGCTTCCTAAAGCCTTATATGTCCCAAACCCAACTCATTCCCCCTCCCTCCTATTCCTCTCCCTCTATTTCTATGTTAATAACATCACACTCTTGTGTCCTCTGCTCTGCCCAGTACCCACCACATCTCTCAATCTTTCCACTTCCACCTTGGGAACACTTAAGCTGGAGGTTATTGTGGGCTGTACATGTGTAGTCTCTACTGAGGCACCGGTCTCTGCGACAGTATTGTTCCCACAGGGCTTCTGCAGCGTGTGATAGATTGACCCATTAATGGTTGTGTGAAGGTTGGGGGGGGGGGGGGTATAGGATTGGAGTGAGATAGACAGAGAGATACCGGATATAGAAAGGGTGGAGGAAAAGGAAGAGAGAGATTGTATCATAAAGCGAGCGCAAAGGTATACGTTAGAGCAGGGGTTCTCAAAGATGGTCCTCAGGACCCCAGCAGGTGCACAGATGCATTCATCACTCATTGACACATTTTAAAAGATCCACAGGTGGAGCTAATTATGTTACTTCTTGATTCTGTGAGGAGACCTGCAAAACATGCACTGTGTGGGGTCCTGGGGACCGAGTTTGAGAACCTGTGGGTTAGAGAATAGGACAGTTGATGGAGAGGATTTAGATTGACACCACATATGAAAACATTAATAGACAACTGATAACATACTGTAGTACATTTTCTAGCATTTAGCGCACCCCATGAACGATACTGAGATTTATGATACAGGCAGTTAAAGGTTCTAAGACCCATGATATAAATTATGCTCTTTTAATGTGCGAACCTCAATCTCTCTGTATTATGCCTTGTGAATTATGCACATATAAGTGTAAATTTAATTAGCTAGTTAGCTGCATGCAGAGCGCGTAATTCCAAATCATTTTAATTCAAAAGTATTTCATAATTATTAACTTTAGTTATGCAGTGTTAGTACAGGGTGTGATGGGCAGAGGAACCTGTTTTGTGTGATGTTAATTCGCAGTCTTGTTAGGAGCAAATGTTGGGGCTGGTTTGATACAGAAATTATCCATAATCACGCACAAACCCGGGAGGAATGTCAGGTTGTGAACGTAGTAACCCCCCCCCAATGGTTGATGTATAACCAGCTGCATACCTCCCAACAGTCCCGAAAACCACCATAACTGCGATGGTTTACAGTAATTTCAACAAATTCTGTTTCAGTTGTGATTTTTGTTTGATGTTTTATATTATTATCTATCTTTACCAGGTGCTTCTAATGAATTGACCTGCTCTCTTGAGGGAGGGATGGTGATGTGGGGGTGTTGGTGATGTGGGGGGATTTTGATGTGGGGGTACTTACCTCTAGTTATGCCCAACATCAGGGGAGTTAGTCCTGTGCTAAACTGGGTAAAAAGCGAAAAGATGAGCAGTGAAAACAATTGATGAGGATTTGATTGTCTTTTTTAATTCATAAATATTTACATTAAAACAATAACACAAAATGAGAAAAGTATTGATCATGCATGTATCAATTTAAAGAAAAATGATCTGGATCACCCTTATACAAAGTGCAAACCCTGGAGTGTCCGTTCCTATGTATACTGTACCCCTGGAATGTCCAAAGCAAAAGAACTGAGCTGGTAAGTTGGTTGGAGATATAATTACCACCCCTTGATCTATAGGATGGCGATTCTGTCCAATTGCTGCTCAAGGTGGTCGTCAGAAGGAAGATGCAATTAAGGGCACGAGGGACAACGCGTATACCTTCTGTCACCGATGGGGGGGGGGGGTTTATAGCCGATGAATGAAAGCGATAGTCTCTTGGGGTGGTTCAGACATATATCCGGGATGATGTAAGTGAATGGTGAAAAGCAGCAGCCTTGACGCATTTCGCTGCACCAGGTAGCTTTATCAAAGGCCCCAATCTAATCCTCCAATAAAGCTGAGGGACTGTCATCCATAGTTAGTGACATACTTTGGGCCCATTATTGGACCGGACATTGCAAGAGCATGTGGGTGTAGAATGCCAAGTCTTATGTGGGCATGGTCTAGCTGTATGCTCCTTGTATAATGGGCGAGTACGTAGATGGATATATAGACAGACAGAGGGTATTAAGAGAAGAAGGTGCCAGTGTGTAGCTTCCGTCTGGGCCTCATCCTCTCCAGCCAGCTGCGCAGTGGGAATCTGAACTCTAGGGCCACTAGAAGACACTAACGCCGTCCCAGAGTCCAGTTCGGTTCTTTGGGGAAATGGAGATTTCCAACTGTGCATGAACAAAACACCAGGAACATAGCCACCCCGCCATTTTCACGGTGATTTGTACAGCACAGCTGCAGCCAAAGCGGGACTCCAGAGGGGGTAAGTAAGTATTTAAGAAATGGGAGCCGAGGTGTGTGGAGTGGATACCCCCTGGACCCACCACACCATGCTCCCATTATAGAGACCCCATTGGACAGATAGATCAGTGTGTCTCTATTATTTAATTGAAAAGAGTAACATGGCTGCCTGGAAACAATTCTCCCGTCGTACGGATGACATGCTGTCTGCTGTCATCCCGATACAATCATTTGTGTGTCTGCAGACAGAACGAATGCGCAGAGCAATTTGAGGACTCAAATGATAACACATTTCTGTAAGAGAAGAAAATCTGTTTTTAATTCCGTCTATCATGTCCAACAGTTTTTTTTGTTGTTTTTTTTTCTCCGTTTTCTTTTTTTTTTCTCCCGAGTGTTTCGTCTAGATAAAAACTTCAAGATCCAGACGTATTAAATGTTTCCTATGCGCAAATAAAAAATAAATAAAACAGAGTTAACAAACTGTGGATGATAAGTCGCAGAGAGGATCTCGTCTTGGCACCGATACCGGTATATATACAGCCTGACACCAGCTACGCTATAAGCGCGGTTATAGCGCAGGCCGCAATGTGTTAATATACCGCCATAAATCTGAGAGCTGACTTAAGTACATTCCATTTGTTAAATGCTGCTTAATCCGTCTCAGGAACATCTTGATTGGATTTAGACGCTGATGAATTCTGACAATTTCTCTCTCTCCATTGTTTCCCGGGTAGAACTGTAACCAGCAGCATCTGGGGGAGACGGCTCCGCTCACATCTTCCCAACACTCCCGTCCCATCATTGACTGGATGTTGACAACCGACTCTCCGAAATAGTTTATTTTCAGTGGATCATATTATATTTGCCAAAACGGCAGATGTGAAATGCGCTCAGAGCGCCGTAATCTGCTAATTGCTGCACGTAGCTTTCGCCGTGCTTAGATTTTATGGGGTAAATCAGGGCCATTAACAAGTAAAGAATGCGCCCCGCTGAAGTGACCCAGGGGTGGGCCATGTTGACAATCAATAGGTTGATACAGGAATGGTCGATGAAAAAAAAATGTGAAAAATGCATGTCAACCTTTTCACGTGTCGACCACTGACATGTCAACATTTTGCTTGTGTTGACCTTTTGTCTATCTCAACCTTGTCAATGTCGACCATATGGTGTCCACCTATTAACCTTTGTCGACCTATCATCAGAATCCCATGTCCCAGGCCCTCTGTATCGTCGCAGGCCCTCGTTAGCATCCCAGGCCCTTGTTAGCATCCAAGGCCCTCTGTATTGTTGCAGGCCCTCTGTATCGTCGCAGGCCCTCTGTATTGTCGCAGGCCCTCGTTGGCGTCCCAGACTCTCGTTAGCGTCCCAGGCCCTCTGTATTGTCGCAGGCCCTCGTTAGCGTCCCAGGCCCTCTGTATTGTTGCAGGCCCTCTGTATCGTCGCAAGCCCTCTGTATTGTCGCAGGCCCTCGTTAGCGTCCCAGGCCCTCGTTAGCGTCCCAGGCCCTCTTTAGCGTCCCAGGCCCTCTGTATCATCGCAGGCCCTCTGTATCATCGCAGGCCCTCCGTATTGTCGCAGGCCCTCATTAGCATCCCGGACCCTCCTTAGCGTCCCAGGCCCTCTGTATCGTTGCAGGCTGATTCATTACTTGTCCTGCCTGTGCCACCTGCAGTAAATGCAGTCTTGGGGGCAAATATTTTAGGTGGCTGTTTCACTGGGGTTTTGATCCCGGGGCAAATCACCACCAGATTAAAGCATCAAAACACCGTATTTACTATTCAGCGGTTTTGCAAATCTGTCAGTATCTCTCTCTTTATTACCAGTTTTATACTCACAGTGTAATAGGGAGGGATGGGGGTGGGGGTGGGGGGGGGGGTGGAGGCTGTCATTGTACCACTGGTAAGTCCTATTACGTCGATCAGCCGACCGTATCCCAGGTTTTTATGTGTTTTGCTTCACCCTCTGATTGGGAATTTAAGCGTTCTCAATCGACCATTTGACCATGTCAAACTTTTGACCATATTGACCATAGGGTGTCACCTATTGGCTGTTGATCTAGACACAGTCAATTTATCAAACAGATTCCACTGGAAATATTGTATCATAGAAATCTATTCTATCTGACAACTGTCAGTCAATTTACTGACAGCAGGGCTGGAAATAAGTCACGCAGAACCAGATATTGGAGGGTCATGCCCATGTCACATTGGGTGTCCTGTGAAGAAGGTTGGGAAGTGGCTTCTTCGCCTTGGGCTGCCTGGTTGCACCTCCCTGTATGCTCAACCTCCTGAGATGCCCTAATACTGACAGTCACTAAAAATAATGTCACCCGTCATCTGTAAAAGCCAGGACATCAGAACTCACCAGGGATAATCAGTGACATCATTGACTCATAGGTGGAGATGTACTTTGAGTTGGAGAGAGATACAGTAAGTTGAAGATACTTTGGGGAAGATTTAACAAAGAGATATATTACTAATATCCCCTGTTTGAAAAATAAAAGTTTTAAGCAGGGAGAACAAGTTCATACCAGGCGCCTGGAGGCAATATAAAGCGTGGTGCCCCCTGGTGGCTCTGGAAGCACATCTAGGAGAATAAAGATTGTTGCAGGTAATTGTGGTGATAAGGAATCTGCAACTGATAATAAACAGGCTTTAAGGTTTATTTTTTATTTTTATCGAAGAGTGATAAAATGGTGAAAGATGAAGTGCCAGCCAATCAGCTCCCGCCTTACATTTTACATGCTATGTTTAAAAAATTACAATTAGGATCAGATCTCTCACTATTTATCTATCTCTACTAGCTTTGGTAAGCCTCCCCTAAAAGTTTTATTCTAATAATTGTTATGTTTCCTTAAAACAGCTTTTACTCTCCTTCTTTCTCCTTTCTGTCCTAGTTCAGCAACCCACTCTGTCTTTCTTTCTTTGTGCCCTTCTGACAGCTGTAGCCCAGTGGCCAGTGCATCCAATGTCTCTGAGAGTTACGCCACTGCTGATTGGCTACAGTACCTTTTAACATTCCTTATGAGTGATAACAAGAATATCACTTGTCGTAACTGCCCCAAAATTAGCAGCCAATCAGCTCCTAACTTCCATGTTACTTGATGTATTTGAAAAATGACAGTCAGTTGCTGTTTGTAGCTAATATTATTTGAAGGTAGAGTTGTTTACAGCTATATATCAACTTCACTTCTGTTATATTGTCATTGTTTATTTTCTCCACTACAATGTTTTGTTATCATCTATCAGATCCTTGGATACATTTATGTGGAGGGAATCACAAACAATGAGGATAAAAACAGCAAGAAATATAACAAACAGACAGACATGGAACCACACACACACACACACACACACACACACACACACACACACACACACACACACACACACACACACTTCTGCCTTGTTACCGGCAAATCCAACAATCCTGATTCTACAATGACAATCTGTAAAGTGATAACTGCAGCTGGTGAGCTTAAGAATCGTACAATTAAGTTTTATTTTAAACACAGGCCCTTTGTGTGTATATTTGTACTATACGGGTAATATAAACAGCGTCTAAGAGGACTCGTCATCGCTAGAACAGCGCGGCTGACAAGAAGTCACCTCTTATGGATGGATAGAAAGTTGGAGATTTCTACCCTCAACAAAGGAAAGTGCTCAGGATTTTTTTGCCATTGGACCAGTCAAGTTTTGAAACTTCCCCCTGAAGGGGTAACGTGATGACAGGAATAGTAAATATAGGAAAGAAATACCTACTCTTAGTAAGCAAAGAAAGGGGCCCCTCCTGCTTCTCAGACCTAGGACTACTCCCTTTCGTCAATATATCTTTGAAAATGGAAATAATCTATTGATTTAGCAAAGTTTCTGTAAGCAAGACAATCAATACCACAAGAGGAAACATGAAACATTAACAAGACTATAAGTGTATTTAGCCAACAATTCCATTGTATGAAATATACATATGGCACATGGATGGTTGGAATTATAATAATAACAATAATCTGGGTTTCCTTTGCAAACGTTAACCCTTTATGGTGGCTCTGTAGATTCAAAGTCATTCAAGGATAATTCAGGGCAACTAAGTTGATTGCAGGGTGGTGTGAAGATACAGAGGTGACCATGGATGGTCCAAAGTCCTGCAAAGTGTCTGCAATAATCTGACTTATTATACGACCTGATTTTGTCATAGGAGGAGCTACAGGATTTTTGCACAGAATCTGCATCCATATTGTCACACCAAAGGCTTGGCTGACATTTGTTAAATCAACTTACGCACAGTTATTGCAATGGTGTCAAATGTTTACTAGGACAGGTGTGAACACTTTCAGCAGGTGTGTACATCTGTCACATGCATATGCTCTCATTTAGACTCACTGCTCGATGTTAGGCTCACTGCTCGATGTTAGGCTCACTGCTCGATGTTAGGCTCACTGCTCGATGTTAGGCTCACTGCTCCATGTTAGACTCACTGCTCGATGTTAGACTCACTGCTCAATGTTAGACTCACTGTTCAATGTTAGACTCACTGCTCAATGTTAGGCTCACTGCTCCATGTTAGGCTCACTGCTCCATGTTAGACTCACTGCTCAATGTTAGACTCACTGCTCGATGTTAGGCTCACTGCTCGATGTTAGGCTCACTGCTCGATGTTAGACTCACTGCTCAATTTTTGGCTCACTGCTCAATGTTAGACTCACTGCTCGATGTTAGACTCACTGCTCCATGTTAGACTCACTGCTCAATGCTAGACTCACTGCTCGATGTTAGGCTCACTGCTCGATGTTAGGCTCACTGCTCGATGTTAGACTCACTGCTCGATGTTAGACTCACTGCTCAATGTTTGGCTCACTTCTCGATGTTAGACGCACTGCTTGATGTTAGGCTCACTGCTCGATGTTATGCTCACTGCTCAATGTTTGGCTCACTGCTCGATGTTAGAATCACTGCTCAATGTTTGGCTCACTGCTCGATGTTAGACTCACTGCTCTAAGTTAGACTCACTGCTCAATGTTAGACTCACTGCTCAATGTTTGGCTCACTGCTCAATGTTAGATTCACTGCTCGATGTTAGGCTCACTGCTCAATGTTAGAATCACTGCTCAATGTTAGAATCACTGCTCCATGTTAGGCTTACTGCTCAATGTTAGACTCACTGCTTGATGTTAGAATCACTGCTCGATGTTAGAATCACTGTTCAATGTTAGACTCACTGCTCAATGTTAGACTCACTGCTCGATGTTAGAATCACTGCTCGATGTTAGAATCACTGTTCAATGTTAGAATCACTGCTCGATGTTAGAATCACTGCTCGATGTTAGAATCACTGCTCGATGTTTTGCTCACTGCTCAATGTTAGAATCACTGCTCATTGTTTTGCTCACTGCTCGATGTTAGAATCACTGATCGATGTTAGACTCACTGTTCAATGTTAGACTCACTGTTTGATGTTAGACTCACTGCTCAATGTTAGACTCAATGTTCGATGTTAGGCTCGCTGCTTGATGTTAGACTCACTGCTCGATGTTAGGCTCACTGCTCTATGGCTCACTACTCAATGTTAGGCTCATTGCTCAATGTTATGCTGGGTACACACCAGGACAACTAGGGCCCGATCCCCTCAATCTAGATCCAATTCCGACCAATTGGATGTAGATTGTGTGGTGATTGGGCCCTTTT